>NC_138878.1:43458802-43792616 GCF_965194805.1 Balaenoptera borealis
TGGTTTGATTCTGGAACCCTGTGGCCTGGGAACATGACTGAGGCGTGATTCTGGAATCCTGCGGCCTGGGAACATGACATCTGTTTAGATTATGGAATACTGTGCCCTGGGAACCTGACTGAAAGCTTGGTTCTGGAATCCTGTGGACTGGGAACATGACTGAGGTTTGATTCTGGAACCATGTGGCCTGGGAATATGACTGTGGTTTGATTTTGGAAACCATGGGCCTGTGAACATGACTGATGTTAGATTGAGGAATCCTGGGGCCTGGGAACATGACATCACTTTGGATTCTGGTACCCTGTTGCCTGGGAACATGAAATCGGTTTGATTGTGGAAACCTGTGGTCTGGGAATATGACTGAGGTTTGATGGTGGTATCCTATGGCCTGGCAACATGACTGAGGTTTGATTCTGGATCCCTGTGGCCAGGGAACATGACTGAGGCGTGATTCTGGAAAACTGTGCCCTGGGAATATGACTGAGGTTTGATTCTGGAAATCTGTGGCCTGGGAACTTGACTGAGGTTTGATGGCAGAAATCTGTGGACTGGCAACATTACTGAGGTTTGACTGTTGAACCCTGTGCTCTGGAAACATGACTGTGACCTGATACTTGAAACGCATGGCCTGAGAAATTGACATTGGTTTGATTCTGGAACCCTGTGGACTGGGAACATGACTGAGGTTTTATTCTGGAACCCTGTAGCCTGGGAATATAACTGAGGATTGTTTCTGGAACCCGGTGGCCTGGTAACATGACTGAGGCGTGATTCTGGAAAAGTGTGGCCTGGGAATATGACTGAGGTTTGATTCTGGAAATCTGTGGCCTGGGAACTTGACTGAGGTTTGATGGCAGAAATCTGTGGACTGGCAACATTACTGAGGTTTGATTGTATAACCCTGTGCCCTGGAAACATGACTGCGACCTGATACTTGAAACCCATGGCCTGGGAATTTGACATTGGTTTGATTCTGGAACCCTGTGGCCAGGAACAAGACTGAGGCGTGATTCTGGAATCCTGTTGCCTGGGAACATGACATCTTTTTAGATTGTGGAATACTGGGCCCTGGGAATCTGACTGAGGCTTGGTTTTGGTACCCTGTGGACTGGGAACATGACTGAGGTTTTATTCTGGAACCCTGTAGCCTGCAAAAATAACTGAGGATTGTTTCTCGAACCCTGTGGCCTGGGAACATGACATCAGTGGATTCTGGAACCCTGTGGCCTGGGAACATGAGAACGGTTTGATTCTGGAACCCTGTGGCCTGGGAACATGTCTGAGGTTTGATGGTGGAAACCAGTGGCTTGGCAACATGACTGAGGTTTGTTTCTGGAACCCTGTTCCCTGGGAACATGAGTGAGTTTTGCTTCTGGACACCTTTGTCCTGGGAACATGACTGTGGTTTGATTGTGGAACCATGGGTCCTGCAAACATGACTGAGGTTTGATTCTGGAACCATGTGTCCTGGTAATATGACTGAGCTTTGATTCTGGAAATCTGTGGCCTGGGAACTTGACTGAGGTTTGATGGCAGAAATCTGTGGACTGGCAACATTACTTAGGTTTGATTGTAGAACCCTGTGCTATGGAAACATGACTGAGACCTGATACTTGAAACGCATGGCCTGGGAAATTGACATTGGTTTGATTCTGGAACCCTGTGGACTGGGAACATGACTGAGGTGTTATTCTGGAACCCTGTAGCCTGGGAATATAACTGAGGATTGTTGCTGGAACCCTGTGGCCTGGGAACATGACTGAGGCGTGATTCTGGAAAAGTGTGGCCTGGGAATATGACTGAGGTTTGATTCTGGAAATCTGTGGCCTGGGAACTTGACTGAGGTTTGATGGCAGAAATCTGTGGACTGGCAACATTACTGAGGTTTGATTGTATAACCCTGTGCCCTGGAAACATGACTGCGACCTGATACTTGAAACCCATGGCCTGGGAACTTGACATTGGTTTGATTCTGGAACCCTGTGGCCAGGAACAAGACTGAGGCGTGATTCTGGAATGCTGTGCCCTGGGAACATGAGATCTGTTTAGATTGTGGAATTCTGGGCCCTGGGAACCTGACTGAGGCTTGGTTCTGGAACCCTGTGGACAGGGAACTTGACTGAGGTTTTATTCTGGAATCCTGTGGCCTGGGAACATGACATCAGTGGATTCTGGAACCCTGTGGCCGGGGAACATGACATCAGTGGATTCTGGAACCCTGTGGCCTGGGAACATGAGAACGGTTTGATTCTGGAACCCTGTGGCTTGGGAATATGTCTGAGGTTTGATGGTGGAAACCTGTGGCTTGGCAACATGACTGAGGTTTGTTTCTGGAACCCTGTTCCCTGGGAACATGAGTGAGTTTTGCTTCTGGACACCTTTGTCCTGGGAACATGACTGTGGTTTGATTGTGGAACCATGGGTCCTGCAAACATGACTGAGGTTTGATTCTGGAACCATGTGTCCTGGGAATATGACTGAGCTTTGATTCTGGAAATCTGTGGCCTGGGAACTTGACTGAGGTTTGATGGCAGAAATCTGTGGACTGGCAACATGACTGAGGTTTGATTGTAGAACCCTGTGCCCTGGAAACATGACTGCGACCTGATACTTGAAACCCATGGCTTGGGAACTTGACATTGGTTTGATTCTGGAACCCTGTGGCCAGGGAACATGACTGAGGCGAGATTCTGGAATCCTGTGCCCAGGAAACATGACTGTGGCTTGGTACTGGAAACCCATGGCCTAGGAATTTGATATTGGTTTGATTCTGGAACCCTGTGGCCTGGGAACATGACTGAGGCGTGATTCTGGAATCCTGCGGCCTGGGAACATGACATCTGTTTAGATTATGGAATACTGTGCCCTGGGAACCTGACTGAAAGCTTGGTTCTGGAATCCTGTGGACTGGGAACATGACTGAGGTTTGATTCTGGAACCATGTGGCCTGGGAATATGACTGTGGTTTGATTTTGGAAACCATTGGCCTGTGAACATGACTGATGTTAGATTGAGGAATCCTGGGGCCTGGGAACATGACATCACTTTGGATTCTGGTACCCTGTTGCCTGGGAACATGAAATCGGTTTGATTGTGGAAACCTGTGGTCTGGGAATATGACTGAGGTTTGATGGTGGTACCCTATGGCCTGGCAACATGACTGAGGTTTGATTCTGGATCCCTGTGGCCAGGGAACATGACTGAGGCGTGATTCTGGAAAACTGTGGCCTGGAAATATGACTGAGGTTTGATTCTGGAAATCTGTGGCCTGGGAACTTGACTGAGGTTTGATGGCAGAAATCTGTGGACTGGCAACATTACTGAGGTTTGACTGTTGAACCCTGTGCTCTGGAAACATGACTGCGACCTGATACTTGAAACGCATGGCCTGGGAAATTGACATTGGTTTGATTCTGGAACCCTGTGGACCGGGAACATGACTGAGGTTTTATTCTGGAACCCTGTAGCCTGGGAATATAACTGAGGATTGTTTCTGGAACCCGGTGGCCTGGTAACATGACTGAGGCGTGATTCTGGAAAAGTGTGGCCTGGGAATATGACTGAGTTTTGATTCTGGAAATCTGTGGCCTGGGAACTTGACTGAGGTTTGATGGCAGAAATCTGTGGACTGGCAACATTACTGAGGTTTGATTGTAGAACCCTGTGCCCTGGAAACATGACTGCGACCTGATACTTGAAACCCATGGCCTGGGAATTTGACATTGGTTTGATTCTGGAACCCTGTGGCCAGGAACAAGACTGAGGCGAGATTCTGGAATTCTGTTGCCTGGGAACAAGACATCTGTTTAGATTGTGGAATACTGGGCCCTGGGAATCTGACTGAGGCTTGGTTTTGGTACCCTGTGGACTGGGAACATGACTGAGGTTTTATTCTGGAACCCTGTAGCCTGCGAAAATAACTGAGGATTGTTTCTCGAACCCTGTGGCCTGGGAACATGACATCAGTGGATTCTGGAACCCTGTGGCCTGGGAACATGAGAACGGTTTGATTCTGGAACCCTGTGGCCTGGGAACATGTCTGAGGTTTGATGGTGGAAACCTGTGGCTTGGCAACATGACTGAGGTTTGTTTCTGGAACCCTGTTCCCTGGGAACATGACTGAGGTTTGATTTGGACACCTTTGTGCTGGGAACATTACTGTGTTCTGATTGTAGAATCATGGGTCCTGCAAACATGACTGAGGTTTGATTCTGGAACCATGTGTACTGCGAATATGACTGAGGTTTGATATTGGAAATCTTTGGCCTGGGAACTTGACTGAGGTTTGATGGCAGAAACCTGTGGACTGACAACATGACTGAGGTTTGATTGTAGAACCCTGTGCCCTGGAAACATGACTGTGGCCTGGTAGTGGAAACCCATGGCCTAGGAGTTTGACATTGGTTTGATTCGGGAACGCTGTGGCCTGGGAACATGACTGAGGCGTGATTCTGGAAAAGTGTGGCCTGGGAATATGACTGAAGTTTGATTCTGGAAATCTGTGGCCTGGGAACTTGACTGAGGTTTGATGGCAGAAATCTGTGGACTGGCAACATGACTGAGGTTTGATTGTAGAACCCTGTACCCTGGAAACATGACTGAGACCTGATACTTGAAACCCATGGCCTGGGAACTTGACATTGGTTTGATTCTGGAACCCTGTGGCCAGGAACAAGACTGAGGCGTGATTCTGGAATGCTGTGCCCTGGGAACATGAGATCTGTTTAGATTGTGGAATACTGGGCCCTGGGAACCTGACTGAGGCTTGGTTCTGTAACCCTGTGAACAGGGAACTTGACTGAGGTTTTATTCTGGAATCCTGTGGCCTGGGAACATGACATCAGTGGATTCTGGAACCCTGTGGCCGGGGAACATGTCATCAGTGGATTCTGGAACCCTGTGGCCTGGGAACATGAGAATGGTTTGATTCTGGAACCCTGTGGCTTGGGAATATGCCTGAGGTTTGATGGTGGAAACCTGTGGCCTGGCAACATGACTGAGGTTTGTTTCTGGAACCCTGTTCCCTGGGAACATGCCTGAGGTTTGCTTCTGGACACCTTTCTCCTGGGAACATGACTGTGGTTTGATTGTGGAATCCTGTGGCCTGCGAACATGACTGAGGTTTGATTCTGGAACCATGTGTCCTGGGAATATGACTGAGCTTTGATTCTGGAAATCTGTGGCCTGGGAACTTGACTGAGGTTTGATGGCAGAAACCTGTGGACTGGCAACATGACTGAGGTTTGATTGTAGAACCCTGTGCCCTGGAAACATGACTGCGACCTGATACTTGAAACCCATGGCTTGGGAACTTGACATTGGTTTGATTCTGGAACCCTGTGGCCAGGGAACATGACTGAGGCGAGATTCTGGAATCCTGTGCCCAGGAAACATGACTGTGGCTTGGTACTGGAAACCCATGGCCTAGGAATTTGACATTGGTTTGATTCTGGAACCCTGTGGCCTGGGAACATGACTGAGGCGTGATTCTGGAATCCTGCGGCCTGGGAACATGACATCTGTTTAGATTATGGAATACTGTCCCCTGGGAACCTGACTGAAAGCTTGGTTCTGGAATCCTGTGGACTGGGAACATGACTGAGGTTTGATTCTGGAACCATGTGGCCTGGGAATATGACTGTGGTTTGATTTTGGAAACCATTGGCCTGTGAACATGACTGATGTTAGATTGAGGAATCCTGGGGCCTGGGAACATGACATCACTTTGGATTCTGGTACCCTGTTGCCTGGGAACATGAAATCGGTTTGATTGTGGAAACCTGTGGTCTGGGAATATGACTGAGGTTTGATGGTGGTATCCTATGGCCTGGCAACATGACTGAGGTTTGATTCTGGATCCCTGTGGCCAGGGAACATGACTGAGGCGTGATTCTGGGAAACTGTGGCCTGGGAATATGACTGAGGTTTGACTCTGGAAATCTGTGGCCTGGGAACTTGACTGAGGTTTGATGGCAGAAATCTGTGGACTGGCAACATTACTTAGGTTTGATTGTAGAACCCTGTGCTATGGAAACATGACTGAGACCTGATACTTGAAACGCATGGCCTGGGAAATTGACATTGGTTTGATTCTGGAACCCTGTGGACTGGGAACATGACTGAGGTTTTATTCAGGAACCCTGTAGCCTGAGAATATAACTGAGGATTGTTGCTGGAACCCTGTGGCCTGGGAACATGACTGAGGCGTGATTCTGGAAAAGTGTGGCCTGGGAATATGACTGAGGTTTGATTCTGGAAATCTGTGGCCTGGGAACTTGACTGAGGTTTGATGGCAGAAATCTGTGGACTGGCAACATTACTGAGGTTTGATTGTAGAACCCTGTGCCCTGGAAACATGACTGAGACCTGATACTTGAAACCCATGGCCTGGGAACTTGACATTGGTTTGATTCTGGAACCCTGTGGCCAGGAACAAGACTGAGGCGTGATTCTGGAATGTTGTGCCCTGGGAACATGAGAATTGTTTAGATTGTGGAATTCTGGGCCCTGGGAACCTGACTGAGGCTTGGTTCTGGAACCCTGTGGAC
This sequence comes from Balaenoptera borealis, assembly GCF_965194805.1. Classification (NCBI taxonomy): domain Eukaryota; kingdom Metazoa; phylum Chordata; class Mammalia; order Artiodactyla; family Balaenopteridae; genus Balaenoptera; species Balaenoptera borealis. Next base: position 43,465,351 of record NC_138878.1, read on the forward strand.
AGGGAACTTGACTGAGGTTTTATTCTGGAATCCTGTGGCCTGGGAACATGACATCAGTGGATTCTGGAACCCTGTGGCCGGGGAACATGATATCAGTGGATTCTGGAACCCTGTGGCCTGGGAACATGAGAACGGTTTGATTCTGGAACCCTGTGGCTTGGGAATATGTCTGAGGTTTGATGGTGGAAACCTGTGGCTTAGCAACATGACTGAGGTTTGTTTCTGGAACCCTGTTCCCTGGGAACATGACTGAGGTTTGATTCTGGACACCTTTGTGCTGGGAACATGACTGTGTTCTGATTGTAGAATCATGGGTCCTGCAAACATGACTGAGGTTTGATTCTGGAACCATGTGTCCTGCGAATATGACTGAGGTTTGATATTGGAAATCTTTGGCCTGGGAACTTGACTGAGGTTTGATGGCAGAAACCTGTGGACTGGCAACATGACTGAGGTTTGATTGTAGAACCCTGTGCCCTGGAAACATGACTGTGGCCTGGTAGTGGAAACCCATGGCCTAGGAGTTTGACATTGGTTTGATTCTGGAACGCTGTGGCCTGGGAACATGACTGAGGCGTGATTCTGGAAAAGTGTGGCCTGGGAATATGACTGAAGTTTGATTCTGGAAATCTGTGGCCTGGGAACTTGACTGAGGTTTGATGGCAGAAATCTGTGGACTGGCAACATGACTGAGGTTTGATTGTAGAACCCTGTACCCTGGAAACATGACTGAGACCTGATACTTGAAACCCATGGCCTGGGAACTTGACATTGGTTTGATTCTGGAACCCTGTGGCCAGGAACAAGACTGAGGCGTGATTCTGGAATGCTGTGCCCTGGGAACATGACATCTGTTTAGATTGTGGAATACTGGGCCCTGGGAACCTGACTGAGGCTTGGTTCTGGAACCCTGTGGACAGGGAACTTGACTGAGGTTTTATTCTGGAATCCTGTGGCCTGGGAACATGACATCAGTGGATTCTGGAACCCTGTGGCCGGGGAACATGTCATCAGTGGATTCTGGAACCCTGTGGCCTGGGAACATGAGAATGGTTTGATTCTGGAACCCTGTGGCTTGGGAATATGCCTGAGGTTTGATGGTGGAAACCTGTGGCCTGGCAACATGACTGAGGTTTGTTTCTGGAACCCTGTTCCCTGGGAACATGACTGAGGTTTGCTTCTGGACACCTTTCTCCTGGGAACATGACTGTGGTTTGATTGTGGAATCCTGTGGCCTGCGAACATGACTGACGTTTGATTCTGGAACCATGTGTCATGGGAATATGACTGAGCTTTGATTCTGGAAATCTGTGGCCTGGGAATTTGACTGAGGTTTGATGGCAGAAACCTGTGGACTGGCAACATGACTGAGGTTTGATTGTAGAACCCTGTGCCCTGGAAACATGACTGCGACCTGATACTTGAAACCCATGGCTTGGGAACTTGACATTGCTTTGATTCTTTAACCCTGTAGCCAGGGAACATGACTGAGGCGAGATTCTGGAATCCTGTGCCCAGGAAACATGACTGTGGCTTGGTACTGGAAACCCATGGCCTAGGAATTTGACATTGGTTTGATTCTGGAACCCTGTGGCCTGGGAACATGACTGAGGCGTGATTCTGGAATCCTGCGGCCTGGGAACATGACATCTGTTTAGATTATGGAATACTGTGCCCTGGGAACCTGACTGAAAGCTTGGTTCTGGAATCCTGTGGACTGGGAACATGACTGAGGTTTGATTCTGGAACCATGTGGCCTGGGAATATGACTGTGGTTTGATTTTGGAAACCATTGGCCTGTGAACATGACTGATGTTAGATTGAGGAATCCTGGGGCCTGGGAACATGACATCACTTTGGATTCTGGTACCCTGTTGCCTGGGAACATGAAATCGGTTTGATTGTGGAAACCTGTGGTCTGGGAATATGACTGAGGTTTGATGGTGGTATCCTATGGCCTGGCAACATGACTGAGGTTTGATTCTGGATCCCTGGGGCCAGGGAACATGACTGAGGCGTGATTCTGGAAAACTGTGGCCTGGGAATATGACTGAGGTTTGACTCTGGAAATCTGTGGCCTGGGAACTTGACTGAGGTTTGATGGCAGAAATCTGTGGACTGGCAACATTACTTAGGTTTGATTGTAGAACCCTGTGCTATGGAAACATGACTGAGACCTGATACTTGAAACGCATGGCCTGGGAAATTGACATTGGTTTGATTCTGGAACCCTGTGGACTGGGAACATGACTGAGGTTTTATTCAGGAACCCTGTAGCCTGGGAATATAACTGAGGATTGTTGCTGGAACCCTGTGGCCTGGGAACATGACTGAGGCGTGATTCTGGAAAAGTGTGGCCTGGGAATATGACTGAGGTTTGATTCTGGAAATCTGTGGCCTGGGAACTTGACTGAGGTTTGATGGCAGAAATCTGTGGACTGGCAACATTACTGAGGTTTGATTGTAGAACCCTGTGCCCTGGAAACATGACTGAGACCTGATACTTGAAACCCATGGCCTGGGAACTTGACATTGGTTTGATTCTGGAACCCTGTGGCCAGGAAGAAGACTGAGGCGTGATTCTGGAATGTTGTGCCCTGGGAACATGAGATCTGTTTAGATTGTGGAATTCTGGGCCCTGGGAACCTGACTGAGGCTTGGTTCTGGAACCCTGTGGACAGGGAACTTGACTGAGGTTTTATTCTGGAATCCTGTGGCCTGGGAACATGACATCAGTGGATTCTGGAACCCTGTGGCCGGGGAACATGACATCAGTGGATTCTGGAACCCTGTGGCCTGGGAACATGAGAACGGTTTGATTCTGGAACCCTGTGGCTTGGGAATATGTCTGAGGTTTGATGGTGGAAACCTGTGGCTTGGCAACATGACTGAGGTTTGTTTCTGGAACCCTGTTCCCTGGGAACATGACTGAGGTTTGATACTGGACACCTTTGTGCTGGGAACATGACTGTGTTCTGATTGTAGAATCATGGGTCCTGCAAACATGACTGAGGTTTGATTCTGGAACCATGTGTCCTGCGAATATGACTGAGGTTTGATATTGGAAATCTTTGGCCTGGGAACTTGACTGAGGTTTGATGGCAGAAACCTGTGGACTGGCAACATGACTGAGGTTTGATTGTAGAACCCTGTGCCCTGGAAACATGACTGTGGCCTGGTAGTGGAAACCCATGGCCTAGGAGTTTGACATTGGTTTGATTCTGGAACGCTGTGGCCTGGGAACATGACTGAGGCGTGATTCTGGAAAAGTGTGGCCTGGGAATATGACTGAAGTTTGATTCTGGAAATCTGTGGCCTGGGAACTTGACTGAGGTTTGATGGCAGAAATCTGTGGACTGGCAACATGACTGAGGTTTGATTGTAGAACCCTGTACCCTGGAAACATGACTGAGACCTGATACTTGAAACCCATGGCCTGGGAACTTGACATTGGTTTGATTCTGGAACCCTGTGGCCAGGAACAAGACTGAGGCGTGATTCTGGAATGCTGTGCCCTGGGAACATGACATCTGTTTAGATTGTGGAATACTGGGCCCTGGGAACCTGACTGAGGCTTGGTTCTGGAACCCTGTGGACAGGGAACTTGACTGAGGTTTTATTCTGGAATCCTGTGGCCTGGGAACATGACATCAGTGGATTCTGGAACCCTGTGGCCGGGGAACATGTCATCAGTGGATTCTGGAACCCTGTGGCCTGGGAACATGAGAATGGTTTGATTCTGGAACCCTGTGGCTTGGGAATATGCCTGAGGTTTGATGCTGGAAACCTGTGGCCTGGCAACATGACTGAGGTTTGTTTCTGGAACCCTGTTCCCTGGGAACATGACTGAGGTTTGCTTCTGGACACCTTTCTCCTGGGAACATGACTGTGGTTTGATTGTGGAATCCTGTGGCCTGCGAACATGACTGACGTTTGATTCTGGAACCATGTGTCATGGGAATATGACTGAGCTTTGATTCTGGAAATCTGTGGCCTGGGAACTTGACTGAGGTTTGATGGCAGAAACCTGTGGACTGGCAACATGACTGAGGTTTGATTGTAGAACCCTGTGCCCTGGAAACATGACTGCGACCTGATACTTGAAACCCATGGCTTGGGAACTTGACATTGCTTTTATTCTGGAACCCTGTGGCCAGGGAACATGACTGAGGCGAGATTCTGGAATCCTGTGCCCAGGAAACATGACTGTGGCTTGGTACTGGAAACCCATGGCCTAGGAATTTGACATTGGTTTGATTCTGGAACCCTGTGGCCTGGGAACATGACTGAGGCGTGATTCTGGAATCCTGCGGCCTGGGAACATGACATCTGTTTAGATTATGGAATACTGTCCCCTGGGAACCTGACTGAAAGCTTGGTTCTGGAATCCTGTGGACTGGGAACATGACTGAGGTTTGATTCTGGAACCATGTGGCCTGGGAATATGACTGTGGTTTGATTTTGGAAACCATTGGCCTGTGAACATGACTGATGTTAGATTGAGGAATCCTGGGGCCTGGGAACATGACATCACTTTGGATTCTGGTACCCTGTTGCCTGGGAACATGAAATCGGTTTGATTGTGGAAACCTGTGGTCTGGGAATATGACTGAGGTTTGATGGTGGTATCCTATGGCCTGGCAACATGACTGAGGTTTGATTCTGGATCCCTGTGGCCAGGGAACATGACTGAGGCGTGATTCTGGAAAACTGTGGCCTGGGAATATGACTGAGGTTTGATTCTGGAAATCTGTGGCCTGGGAACTTGACTGAGGTTTGATGGCAGAAATCTGTGGACTGGCAACATTACTGAGGTTTGATTGTTGAACCCTGTGCTCTGGAAACATGACTGCGACCTGATACTTGAAACGCATGGCCTGGGAAATTGACATTGGTTTGATTCTGGAACCCTGTGGACTGGGAACATGACTGAGGTTTTATTCTGGAACCCTGTAGCCTGGGAATATAACTGAGGATTGTTTCTGGAACCCGGTGGCCTGGTAACATGACTGAGGCGTGATTCTGGAAAAGTGTGGCCTGGGAATATGACTGAGGTTTGATTCTGGAAATCTGTGGCCTGGGAACTTGACTGAGGTTTGATGGCAGAAATCTGTGGACTGGCAACATTACTGAGGTTTGATTGTAGAACCCTGTGCCCTGGAAACATGACTGCGACCTGATACTTGAAACCCATGGCCTGGGAATTTGACATTGGTTTGATTCTGGAACCCTGTGGCCAGGAACAAGACTGAGGCGTGATTCTGGAATCCTGTTGCCTGGGAACATGACATCTGTTTAGATTGTGGAATACTGGGCCCTGGGAATCTGACTGAGGCTTGGTTTTGGTACCCTGTGGACTGGGAACATGACTGAGGTTTTATTCTGGAACCCTGTAGCCTGCGAAAATAACTGAGGATTGTTTCTCGAACCCTGTGGCCTGGGAACATGACATCAGTGGTTTCTGGAACCCTGTGGCCTGGGAACATGAGAACGATTTGATTCTGGAACCCTGTGGCCTGGGAACATGTCTGAGGTTTGATGGTGGAAACCTGTGGCTTGGCAACATGACTGAGGTTTGTTTCTGGAACCCTGTTCCCTGGGAACATGACTGAGGTTTGATTCTGGACACCTTTGTGCTGGGAACATGACTGTGTTCTGATTGTAGAATCATGGGTCCTGCAAACATGACTGAGGTTTGATTCTGGAACCATGTGTCCTGCGAATATGACTGAGGTTTGATATTGGAAATCTTTGGCCTGGGAACTTGACTGAGGTTTGATGGCAGAAACCTGTGGACTGGCAACATGACTGAGGTTTGATTGTAGAACCCTGTGCCCTGGAAACATGACTGTGGCCTGGTAGTGGAAACCCATGGCCTAGGAGTTTGACATTGGTTTGATTCTGGAACGCTGTGGCCTGGAAACATGACTGAGGCGTGATTCTGGAAAAGTGTGGCCTGGGAATATGACTGAAGTTTGATTCTGGAAATCTGTGGCCTGGGAACTTGACTGAGGTTTGATGGCAGAAATCTGTGGACTGGCAATATGACTGAGGTTTGATTGTAGAACCATGTACCCTGGAAACATGACTGAGACCTGATACTTGAAACCCATGGCCTGGGAACTTGACATTGGTTTGATTCTGGAACCCTGTGGCCAGGAACAAGACTGAGGCGTGATTCTGGAATGCAGTGCACTGGGAACATGAGATATGTTTAGATTGTGGAATTCTGGGCCCTGGGAACCTGACTGAGGCTTGGTTCTGGAACCCTGTGGACAGGGAACTTGATTGAGGTTTTATTCTGGAATCCTGTGGCCTGGGAACATGACATCAGTGGATTCTGGAACCCTCTGGCCGAGGAACATGTCATCAGTGGATTCTGGAACCCTGTGGCATGGGAACATGAGAACGGTTTGATTCTGGAACCCTGTGGCTTGGGAATATGTCTGAGGTTTGATGGTGGAAACCTGTGGCCTGGCAACATGACTGAGGTTTGTTTCTGGAACCCTGTTCCCTGGGAACATGACTGAGGTTTGCTTCTGGACACCTTTCTCCTGGGAACATGACTGTGGTTTGATTGTGGAATCCTGTGGCCTGCGAACATGACTGAGGTTTGATTCTGGAACCATGTGTCCTGCGAATATGACTGAGGTTTGATATTGGAAATCTTTGGCCTGGGAACTTGACTGAGGTTTGATGGCAGAAACCTGTGGACTGGCAACATGACTGAGGTTTGATTGTAGAACCCTGTGCCCTGGAAACATGACTGTGGCCTGGTAGTGGAAACCCATGGCCTAGGAGTTTGACATTGGTTTGATTCGGGAACGCTGTGGCCTGGAAACATGACTGAGGCGTGATTCTGGAAAAGTGTGGCCTGGGAATATGACTGAAGTTTGATTCTGGAAATCTGTGGCCTGGGAACTTGACTGAGGTTTGATGGCAGAAATCTGTGGACTGGCAATATGACTGAGGTTTGATTGTAGAACCCTGTACCCTGGAAACATGACTGAGACCTGATACTTGAAACCCATGGCCTGGGAACTTGACATTGGTTTGATTCTGGAACCCTGTGGCCAGGAACAAGACTGAGGCGTGATTCTGGAATGCAGTGCCCTGGGAACATGAGATATGTTTAGATTGTGGAATTCTGGGCCCTGGGAACCTGACTGAGGCTTGGTTCTGGAACCCTGTGGACAGGGAACTTGATTGAGGTTTTATTCTGGAATCCTGTGGCCTGGGAACATGACATCAGTGGATTCTGGAACCCTCTGGCCGAGGAACATGTCATCAGTGGATTCTGGAACCCTGTGGCATGGGAACATGAGAACGGTTTGATTCTGGAACCCTGTGGCTTGGGAATATGTCTGAGGTTTGATGGTGGAAACCTGTGGCCTGGCAACATGACTGAGGTTTGTTTCTGGAACCCTGTTCCCTGGGAACATGACTGAGGTTTGCTTCTGGACACCTTTCTCCTGGGAACATGACTGTGGTTTGATTGTGGAATCCTGTGGCCTGCGAACATGACTGAGGTTTGATTCTGGAACCATGTGTCCTGGGAATATGACTGAGCTTTGATTCTGGAAATCTGTGGCCTGGGAACTTGACTGAGGTTTGATGGCAGAAACCTGTGGACTGGCAACATGACTGAGGTTTGATTGTAGAACCCTGTGCCCTGGAAACATGACTGCGACCTGATACTTGAAACCCATGGCTTGGGAACTTGACATTGGTTTGATTCTGGAACCCTGTGGCCAGGGAACATGACTGAGGCGAGATTCTGGAATCCTGTGCCCAGGAAACATGACTGTGGTTTGGTACTGGAAACCCATGGCCTAGGAATTTGACATTGGTTTGATTCTGGAACCCTGTGGCCTGGGAACATGACTGAGGCGTGATTCTGGAATCCTGCGGCCTGGGAACATGACATCTGTTTAGATTATGGAATACTGTGCCCTGGGAACCTGACTGAAAGCTTGGTTCTGGAATCCTGTGGACTGGGAACATGACTGAGGTTTGATTCTGGAACCATGTGGCCTGGGAATATGACTGTGGTTTGATTTTGGAAACCATTGGCCTGTGAACATGACTGATGTTAGATTGAGGAATCCTGGGGCCTGGGAACATGACATCACTTTGGATTCTGGTACCCTGTTGCCTGGGAACATGAAATCGGTTTGATTGTGGAAACCTGTGGTCTGGGAATATGACTGAGGTTTGATGGTGGTATCCTATGGCCTGGCAACATGACTGAGGTTTGATTCTGGATCCCTGTGGCCAGGGAACATGACTGAGGCGTGATTCTGGAAAACTGTGGCCTGGGAATATGACTGAGGTTTGACTCTGGAAATCTGTGGCCTGGGAACTTGACTGAGGTTTGATGGCAGAAATCTGTGGACTGGCAACATTACTTAGGTTTGATTGTAGAACCCTGTGCTATGGAAACATGACTGAGACCTGATACTTGAAACGCATGGCCTGGGAAATTGACATTGGTTTGATTCTGGAACCCTGTGGACTGGGAACATGACTGAGGTTTTATTCTGGAACCCTGTAGCCTGGGAATATAACTGAGGATTGTTGCTGGAACCCTGTGGCCTGGGAACATGACTGAGGCGTGATTCTGGAAAAGTGTGGCCTGGGAATATGACTGAGGTTTGATTCTGGAAATCTGTGGCCTGGGAACTTGACTGAGGTTTGATGGCAGAAATCTGTGGACTGGCAACATTACTGAGGTTTGATTGTAGAACCCTGTGCCCTGGAAACATGACTGAGACCTGATACTTGAAACCCATGGCCTGGGAACTTGACATTGGTTTGATTCTGGAACCCTGTGGCCAGGAACAAGATTGAGGCGTGATTCTGGAATGCTGTGCCCTGGGAACATGAGATCTGTTTAGATTGTGGAATTCTGGGCCCTGGGAACCTGACTGAGGCTTGGTTCTGGAACCCTGTGGACAGGGAACTTGATTGAGGTTTTATTCTGGAATCCTGTGTCCTGGGAACATGACATCAGTGGATTCTGGAACCCTGTGGCCGGGGAACATGACATCAGTGGATTCTGGAACCCTGTGGCCTGGGAACATGAGAACGGTTTGATTCTGGAACCCTGTGGCTTGGGAATATGTCTGAGGTTTGATGGTGGAAACCTGTGGCCTGGCAACATGACTGAGGTTTGTTTCTGAAACCCTGTTCCCTGGGAACATGAGTGAGTTTTGCTTCTGGACACCTTTGTCCTGGGAACATGACTGTGGTTTGATTGTGGAACCATGGGTCCTGCAAACATGACTGAGGTTTGATTCTGGAACCATGTGTCCTGGGAATATGACTGAGCTTTGATTCTGGAAATCTGTTGCCTGGGAACTTGACTGAGGTTTGATGGCAGAAATCTGTGGACTGGCAACATGACTGAGGTTTGATTGTAGAACCCTGTGCCCTGGAAACATGACTGCGACCTGATACTTGAAACCCATGGCTTGGGAACTTGACATTGGTTTGATTCTGGAACCCTGTGGCCAGGGAACATAACTGAGGCGAGATTCTGGAATCCTGTGCCCAGGAAACATGACTGTGGCTTGGTACTGGAAACCCATGGCCTAGGAATTTGATATTGGTTTGATTCTGGAACCCTGTGGCCTGGGAACATGACTGAGGCGTGATTCTGGAATCCTGCGGCCTGGGAACATGACATCTGTTTAGATTATGGAATACTGTGCCCTGGGAACCTGACTGAAAGCTTGGTTCTGGAATCCTGTGGACTGGGAACATGACTGAGGTTTGATTCTGGAACCATGTGGCCTGGGAATATGACTGTGGTTTGATTTTGGAAACCATTGGCCTGTGAACATGACTGATGTTAGATTGAGAAATCCTGGGGCCTGGGAAGATGACATCACTTTGGATTCTGGTACCCTGTTGCCTGGGAACATGAAATCGGTTTGATTGTGGAAACCTGTGGTCTGGGAATATGACTGAGGTTTGATGGTGGTACCGTATGGCCTGGCAACATGACTGAGGTTTGATTCTGGATCCCTGTGGCCAGGGAACATGACTGAGGCGTGATTCTGGAAAACTGTGGCCTGGGAATATGACTGAGGTTTGATTCTGGAAATCTGTGGCCTGGGAACTTGACTGAGGTTTGATGGCAGAAATCTGTGGACTGGCAACATTACTGAGGTTTGACTGTTGAACCCTGTGCTCTGGAAACATGACTGCGACCTGATACTTGAAACGCATGGCCTGGGAAATTGACATTGGTTTGATTCTGGAACCCTGTGGACCGGGAACATGACTGAGGTTTTATTCTGGAACCCTGTAGCCTGGGAATATAACTGAGGATTGTTTCTGGAACCCGGTGGCCTGGTAACATGACTGAGGCGTGATTCTGGAAAAGTGTGGCCTGGGAATATGACTGAGGTTTGATTCTGGAAATCTGTGGCCTGGGAACTTGACTGAGGTTTGATGGCAGAAATCTGTGGACTGGCAACATTACTGAGGTTTGATTGTAGAACCCTGTGCCCTGGAAACATGACTGCGACCTGATACTTGAAACCCATGGCCTGGGAATTTGACATTGGTTTGATTCTGGAACCCTGTGGCCAGGAACAAGACTGAGGCGTGATTCTGGAATCCTGTTGCCTGGGAACATGACATCTGTTTAGATTGTGGAATACTGGGCCCTGGGAATCTGACTGAGGCTTGGTTCTGGTACCCTGTGGACTGGGAACATGACTGAGGTTTTATTCTGGAACCCTGTAGCCTGCGAAAATAACTGAGGATTGTTTCTCGAACCCTGTGGCCTGGGAACATGACATCAGTGGTTTCTGGAACCCTGAGGCCTGGGAACATGAGAACGGTTTGATTCTGGAACCCTGTGGCCTGGGAACATGTCTGAGGTTTGATGGTGGAAACCTGTGGCTTGGCAACATGACTGAGGTTTGTTTCTGGAACCCTGTTCCCTGGGAACATGACTGAGGTTTGATTCTGGACACCTTTGTGCTGGGAACATGACTGTGTTCTGATTGTAGAATCATGGGTCTTGCAAACATGACTGAGGTTTGATTCTGGAACCATGTGTCCTGCGAATATGACTGAGGTTTGATATTGGAAATCTTTGGCCTGGGAACTAGACTGAGGTTTGATGGCAGAAACCTGTGGACTGGCAACATGACTGAGGTTTGATTGTAGAACCCTGTGCCCTGGAAACATGACTGTGGCCTGGTAGTGGAAACCCATGGCCTAGGAGTTTGACATATGTTTGATTCTGGAACGCTGTGGCCTGGGAACATGACTGAGGCGTGATTCTGGAAAAGTGTGGCCTGGGAATATGACTGAAGTTTGATTCTGGAAATCTGTGGCCTGGGAACTTGACTGAGGTTTGATGGCAGAAATCTGTGGACTGGCAACATGACTGAGGTTTGATTGTAGAACCCTGTACCCTGGAAACATGACTGAGACCTGATACTTGAAACCCATGGCCTGGGAACTTGACATTGGTTTGATTCTGGAACCCTGTGGCCAGGAACAAGACTGAGGCGTGATTCTGGAATGCTGTGCCCTGGGAACATGACATCTGTTTAGATTGTGGAATACTGGGCCCTGGGAACCTGACTGAGGCTTGGTTCTGGAACCCTGTGGACAGGGAACTTGACTGAGGTTTTATTCTGGAATCCTGTGGCCTGGGAACATGACATCAGTGGATTCTGGAACCCTGTGGCCGGGGAACATGTCATCAGTGGATTCTGGAACCCTGTGGCCTGGGAACATGAGAACGGTTTGATTCTGGAACCCTGTGGCTTGGGAATATGACTGAGGTTTGATGGTGGAAACCTGTGGCCTGGCAACATGACTGAGGTTTGTTTCTGGAACCCTGTTCCCTGGGAACATGACTGAGGTTTGCTTCTGGACACCTTTCTCCTGGGAACATGACTGTGGTTTGATTGTGGAATCCTGTGGCCTGCGAACATGACTGAGGTTTGATTCTGGAACCATGTGTCATGGGAATATGACTGAGCTTTGATTCTGGAAATCTGTGGCCTGGGAACTTGACTGAGGTTTGATGGCAGAAACCTGTGGACTGGCAACATGACTGAGGTTTGATTGTAGAACCCTGTGCCCTGGAAACATGACTGCGACCTGATACTTGAAACCCATGGCTTGGGAACTTGACATTGGTTTGATTCTGGAACCCTGTGGCCAGGGAACATGACTGAGGCGAGATTCTGGAATCCTGTGCCCAGGAAACATGACTGTGGCTTGGTACTGGAAACCCATGGCCTAGGAATTTGACATTGGTTTGATTCTGGAACCCTGTGGCCTGGGAACATGACTGAGGCGTGATTCTGGAATCCTGCGGCCTGGGAACATGACATCTGTTTAGATTGTGGAATACTGTGCCCTGGGAATCTGACTGAGGCTTGGTTCTGGAACCCTGTGGACTGGGAACATGAATGACGTTTTATTCTGGAACCCTGTAGCCTGCGAACATAACTGAGGATTGATTCTGGAACCCTGTGTCCGGGGAACATGACTTCAGTGGATTCTGGAACCCTGTGGCCCGGGAACATGAGAATGGTTTGATTCTGGAACCCTGGGCCTTGGGAATATGTCTGAGGTTTGATGGTGGAAACCTGTGGCTTGGCAACATGACTGAGGTTTGTTTCTGGAACCCTGTTCCCTGGGAACATGACTGAGGTTTGATTCTGGACACCTTTGTGCTGGGAACATGACTGTGTTCTGATTGTAGAATCATGGGTCCTGCAAACATGACTGAGGTTTGATTCTGGAACCATGTGTCCTGCGAATATGACTGAGGTTTGATATTGGAAATCTTTGGCCTGGGAACTTGACTGAGGTTTGATGGCAGAAACCTGTGGACTGGCAACATGACTGAGGTTTGATTGTAGAACCCTGTGCCCTGGAAACATGACTGTGGCCTGGTAGTGGAAACCCATGGCCTAGGAGTTTGACATTGGTTTGATTCTGGAACGCTGTGGCCTGGGAACATGACTGAGGCGTGATTCTGGAAAAGTGTGGCCTGGGAATATGACTGAAGTTTGATTCTGGAAATCTGTGGCCTGGGAACTTGACTGAGGTTTGATGGCAGAAATCTGTGGACTGGCAACATGACTGAGGTTTGATTGTAGAACCCTGTACCCTGGAAACATGACTGAGACCTGATACTTGAAACCCATGGCCTGGGAACTTGACATTGGTTTGATTCTGGAACCCTGTGGCCAGGAACAAGACTGAGGCGTGATTCTGGAATGCTGTGCCCTGGGAACATGACATCTGTTTAGATTGTGGAATACTGGGCCCTGGGAACCTGACTGAGGCTTGGTTCTGGAACCCTGTGGACAGGGAACTTGACTGAGGTTTTATTCTGGAATCCTGTGGCCTGGGAACATGACATCAGTGGATTCTGGAACCCTGTGGCCGGGGAACATGTCATCAGTGGATTCTGGAACCCTGTGGCCTGGGAACATGAGAATGGTTTGATTCTGGAACCCTGTGGCTTGGGAATATGCCTGAGGTTTGATGCTGGAAACCTGTGGCCTGGCAACATGACTGAGGTTTGTTTCTGGAACCCTGTTCCCTGGGAACATGACTGAGGTTTGCTTCTGGACACCTTTCTCCTGGGAACATGACTGTGGTTTGATTGTGGAATCCTGTGGCCTGCGAACATGACTGACGTTTGATTCTGGAACCATGTGTCATGGGAATATGACTGAGCTTTGATTCTGGAAATCTGTGGCCTGGGAACTTGACTGAGGTTTGATGGCAGAAGCCTGTGGACTGGCAACATGACTGAGGTTTGATTGTAGAACCCTGTGCCCTGGAAACATGACTGCGACCTGATACTTGAAACCCATGGCTTGGGAACTTGACATTGGTTTGATTCTGGAACCCTGTGGCCAGGGAACATGACTGAGGCGAGATTCTGGAATCCTGTGCCCAGGAAACATGACTGTGGCTTGGTACTGGAAACCCATGGCCTAGGAATTTGACATTGGTTTGATTCTGGAACCCTGTGGCCTGGGAACATGACTGAGACGTGATTCTGGAATCCTGCGGCCTGGGAACATGACATCTGTTTAGATTATGGAATACTGTGCCCTGGGAACCTGACTGAAAGCTTGGTTCTGGAATCCTGTGGACTGGGAACATGACTGAGGTTTGATTCTGGAACCATGTGGCCTGGGAATATGACTGTGGTTTGATTTTGGAAACCATTGGCCTGTGAACATGACTGATGTTAGATTGAGGAATCCTGGGGCCTGGGAACATGACATCACTTTGGATTCTGGTACCCTGTTGCCTGGGAACATGAAATCGGTTTGATTGTGGAAACCTGTGGTCTGGGAATATGACTGAGGTTTGATGGTGGTATCCTATGGCCTGGCAACATGACTGAGGTTTGATTCTGGATCCCTGTGGCCAGGGAACATGACTGAGGCGTGATTCTGGAAAACTGTGGCCTGGGAATATGACTGAGGTTTGATTCTGGAAATCTGTGGCCTGGGAACTTGACTGAGGTTTGATGGCAGAAATCTGTGGACTGGCAACATTACTGAGGTTTGATTGTTGAACCCTGTGCTATGGAAACATGACTGCGACCTGATAATGAAACGCATGGCCTGGGAAATTGACATTGGTTTGATTCTGGAACCCTGTGGACTGGGAACATGACTGAGGTTTTATTCTGGAACCCTGTAGCCTGGGAATATAACTGAGGATTGTTTCTGGAACCCGGTGGCCTGGTAACATGACTGAGGCGTGATTCTGGAAAAGTGTGGCCTGGGAATATGACTGAGGTTTGATTCTGGAAATCTGTGGCCTGGGAACTTGACTGAGGTTTGATGGCAGAAATCTGTGGACTGGCAACATTACTGAGGTTTGATTGTAGAACCCTGTGCCCTGGAAACATGACTGCGACCTGATACTTGAAACCCATGGCCTGGGAATTTGACATTGGTTTGATTCTGGAACCCTGTGGCCAGGAACAAGACTGAGGCGTGATTCTGGAATCCTGTTGCCTGGGAACATGACATCTGTTTAGATTGTGGAATACTGGGCCCTGGGAATCTGACTGAGGCTTGGTTTTGGTACCCTGTGGACTGGGAACATGACTGAGGTTTTATTCTGGAACCCTGTAGCCTGCGAAAATAACTGAGGATTGTTTCTCGAACCCTGTGGCCTGGGAACATGACATCAGTGGTTTCTGGAACCCTGTGGCCTGGGAACATGAGAACGGTTTGATTCTGGAACCCTGTGGCCTGGGAACATGTCTGAGGTTTGATGGTGGAAACCTGTGGCTTGGCAACATGACTGAGGTTTGTTTCTGGAACCCTGTTCCCTGGGAACATGACTGAGGTTTGATTCTGGACACCTTTGTGCTGGGAACATGACTGTGTTCTGATTGTAGAATCATGGGTCCTGCAAACATGACTGAGGTTTGATTCTGGAACCATGTGTCCTGCGAATATGACTGAGGTTTGATATTGGAAATCTTTGGCCTGGGAACTTGACTGAGGTTTGATGGCAGAAACCTGTGGACTGGCAACATGACTGAGGTTTGATTGTAGAACCCTGTGCCCTGGAAACATGACTGTGGCCTGGTAGTGGAAACCCATGGCCTAGGAGTTTGACATTGGTTTGATTCTGGAACGCTGTGGCCTGGAAACATGACTGAGGCGTGATTCTGGAAAAGTGTGGCCTGGGAATATGACTGAAGTTTGATTCTGGAAATCTGTGGCCTGGGAACTTGACTGAGGTTTGATGGCAGAAATCTGTGGACTGGCAATATGACTGAGGTTTGATTGTAGAACCCTGTACCCTGGAAACATGACTGAGACCTGATACTTGAAACCCATGGCCTGGGAACTTGACATTGGTTTGATTCTGGAACCCTGTGGCCAGGAACAAGACTGAGGCGTGATTCTGGAATGCAGTGCCCTGGGAACATGAGATATGTTTAGATTGTGGAATTCTGGGCCCTGGGAACCTGACTGAGGCTTGGTTCTGGAACCCTGTGGACAGGGAACTTGATTGAGGTTTTATTCTGGAATCCTGTGGCCTGGGAACATGACATCAGTGGATTCTGGAACCCTCTGGCCGAGGAACATGTCATCAGTGGATTCTGGAACCCTGTGGCATGGGAACATGAGAACGGTTTGATTCTGGAACCCTGTGGCTTGGGAATATGTCTGAGGTTTGATGGTGGAAACCTGTGGCCTGGCAACATGACTGAGGTTTGTTTCTGGAACCCTGTTCCCTGGGAACATGACTGAGGTTTGCTTCTGGACACCTTTCTCCTGGGAACATGACTGTGGTTTGATTGTGGAATCCTGTGGCCTGCGAACATGACTGAGGTTTGATTCTGGAACCATGTGTCCTGGGAATATGACTGAGCTTTGATTCTGGAAATCTGTGGCCTGGGAACTTGACTGAGGTTTGATGGCAGAAACCTGTGGACTGGCAACATGACTGAGGTTTGATTGTAGAACCCTGTGCCCTGGAAACATGACTGCGACCTGATACTTGAAACCCATGGCTTGGGAACTTGACATTGGTTTGATTCTGGAACCCTGTGGCCAGGGAACATGACTGAGGCGAGATTCTGGAATCCTGTGCCCAGGAAACATGACTGTGGCTTGGTACTGGAAACCCATGGCCTAGGAATTTGACATTGGTTTGATTCTGGAACCCTGTGGCCTGGGAACATGACTGAGGCGTGATTCTGGAATCCTGCGGCCTGGGAACATGACATCTGTTTAGATTATGGAGTACTGTGCCCTGGGAACCTGACTGAAAGCTTGGTTCTGGAATCCTGTGGACTGGGAACATGACTGAGGTTTGATTCTGGAACCATGTGGCCTGGGAATATGACTGTGGTTTGATTTTGGAAACCATGGGCCTGTGAACATGACTGATGTTAGATTGAGGAATCCTGGGGCCTGGGAACATGACATCACTTTGGATTCTGGTACCCTGTTGCCTGGGAACATGAAATCGGTTTGATTGTGGAAACCTGTGGTCTGGGAATATGACTGAGGTTTGATGGTGGTACCCTATGGCCTGGCAACATGACTGAGGTTTGATTCTGGATCCCTGTGGCCAGGGAACATGACTGAGGCGTGATTCTGGAAAACTGTGGCCTGGGAATATGACTGAGCTTTGATTCTGGAAATCTGTGGCCTGGGAACTTGACTGAGGTTTGATGGCAGAAATCTGTGGACTGGCAACATTACTGAGGTTTGATTGTTGAACCCTGTTCTCTGAAACATGACTGCGACCTGATACTTGAAACGCATGGCCTGGGAAATTGACATTGGTTTGATTCTGGAACCCTGTGGACTGGGAACATGACTGAGGTTTTATTCTGGAACCCTGTAGCCTGGGAATATAACTGAGGATTGTTTCTGGAACCCGGTGGCCTGGTAACATGACTGAGGCGTGATTCTGGAAAAGTGTGGCCTGGGAATATGACTGAGGTTTGATTCTGGAAATCTGTGGCCTGGGAACTTGACTGAGGTTTGATGGCAGAAATCTGTGGACTGGCAACATGACTGAGGTTTGATTGTAGAACCCTGTGCCCTGGAAACATGACTGCGACCTGATACTTGAAACCCATGGCCTGGGAATTTGACATTGGTTTGATTCTGGAACCCTGTGGCCAGGAACAAGACTGAGGCGTGATTCTGGAATCCTGTTGCCTGGGAACATGACATCTGTTTAGATTGTGGAATACTGGGCCCTGGGAATCTGACTGAGGCTTGGTTTTGGTACCCTGTGGACTGGGAACATGACTGAGGTTTTATTCTGGAACCCTGTAGCCTGCGAAAATAACTGAGGATTGTTTCTCGAACCCTGTGGCCTGGGAACATGACATCAGTGGATTCTGGAACCCAGTGGCCTGGGAACATGAGAACGGTTTGATTCTGGAACCCTGTGGGCTGGGAACATGTCTGAGGTTTGATGGTGGAAACCTGTGGCTTGGCAACATGACTGAGGTTTGTTTCTGGAACCCTGTTCCCTGGGAACATGACTGAGGTTTGATTCTGGACACCTTTGTGCTGGGAACATGACTGTGTTCTGATTGTAGAATCATGGGTCCTGCAAACATGACTGAGGTTTGATTCTGGAACCATGTGTCCTGCGAATATGACTGAGGTTTGATATTGGAAATCTTTGGCCTGGGAACTTGACTGAGGTTTGATGGCAGAAACCTGTGGACTGGCAACATGACTGAGGTTTGATTGTAGAACCCTGTGCCCTGGAAACATGACTGTGGCCTGGTAGTGGAAACCCATGGCCTAGGAGTTTGACATTGGTTTGATTCTGGAACGCTGTGGCCTGGGAACATGACTGAGGCATGATTCTGGAAAAGTGTGGCCTGGGAATATGACTGAAGTTTGATTCTGGAAATCTGTGGCCTGGGAACTTGACTGAGGTTTGATGGCAGAAATCTGTGGACTGGCAACATGACTGAGGTTTGATTGTAGAACCCTGTGCCCTGGAAACATGACTGCGACCTGATACTTGAAACCCATGGCTTGGGAACTTGACATTGGTTTGATTCTGGGACCCTGTGGCCAGGGAACATGACTGAGGCGAGATTGTGGAATCCTGTGCCCAGGAAACATGACTGTGGCTTGGTACTGGAAACCCATGGCCTAGGAATTTGATATTGGTTTGATTCTGGAACCCTGTGGCCTGGGAACATGACTGAGGCGTGATTCTGGAATCCTGCGGCCTGGGAACATGACATCTGTTTAGATTATGGAATACTGTGCCCTGGGAACCTGACTGAAAGCTTGGTTCTGGAATCCTGTGGACTGGGAACATGACTGAGGTTTGATTCTGGAACCATGTGGCCTGGGAATATGACTGTGGTTTGATTTTGGAAACCATGGGCCTGTGAACATGACTGATGTTAGATTGAGGAATCCTGGGGCCTGGGAACATGACATCACTTTGGATTCTGGTACCCTGTTGCCTGGGAACATGAAATCGGTTTGATTGTGGAAACCTGTGGTCTGGGAATATGACTGAGGTTTGATGGTGGTATCCTATGGCCTGGCAACATGACTGAGGTTTGATTCTGGATCCCTGTGGCCAGGGAACATGACTGAGGCGTGATTCTGGAAAACTGTGCCCTGGGAATATGACTGAGGTTTGACTCTGGAAATCTGTGGCCTGGGAACTTGACTGAGGTTTGATGGCAGAAATCTGTGGACTGGCAACATTACTGAGGTTTGACTGTTGAACCCTGTGCTCTGGAAACATGACTGTGACCTGATACTTGAAACGCATGGCCTGAGAAATTGACATTGGTTTGATTCTGGATCCCTGTGGACTGGGAACATGACTGAGGTTTTATTCTGGAACCCTGTAGCCTGGGAATATAACTGAGGATTGTTTCTGGAACCCGGTGGCCTGGTAACATGACTGAGGCGTGATTCTGGAAAAGTGTGGCCTGGGAATATGACTGAGGTTTGATTCTGGAAATCTGTGGCCTGGGAACTTGACTGAGGTTTGATGGCAGAAATCTGTGGACTGGCAACATTACTGAGGTTTGATTGTATAACCCTGTGCCCTGGAAACATGACTGCGACCTGATACTTGAAACCCATGGCCTGGGAATTTGACATTGGTTTGATTCTGGAACCCTGTGGCCAGGAACAAGACTGAGGCGTGATTCTGGAATTCTGTTGCCTGGGAACATGACATCTTTTTAGATTGTGGAATACTGGGCCCTGGGAATCTGACTGAGGCTTGGTTTTGGTACCCTGTGGACTGGGAACATGACTGAGGTTTTATTCTGGAACCCTGTAGCCTGCGAAAATAACTGAGGATTGTTTCTCGAACCCTGTGGCCTGGGAACATGACATCAGTGGTTTCTGGAACCCTGTGGCCTGGGAACATGAGAACGGTTTGATTCTGGAACCCTGTGGCCTGGGAACATGTCTGAGGTTTGATGGTGGAAACCTGTGGCTTGGCAACATGACTGAGGTTTGTTTCTGGAACCCTGTTCCCTGGGAACATGACTGAGGTTTGATTCTGGACACCTTTGTGCTGGGAACATGACTGTGTTCTGATTGTAGAATCATGGGTCCTGCAAACATGACTGAGGTTTGATTCTGGAACCATGTGTCCTGCGAATATGACTGAGGTTTGATATTGGAAATCTTTGGCCTGGGAACTTGACTGAGGTTTGATGGCAGAAACCTGTGGACTGGCAACATGACTGAGGTTTGATTGTAGAACCCTGTGCCCTGGAAACATGACTGTGGCCTGGTAGTGGAAACCCATGGCCTAGGAGTTTGACATTGGTTTGATTCGGGAACGCTGTGGCCTGGAAACATGACTGAGGCGTGATTCTGGAAAAGTGTGGCCTGGGAATATGACTGAAGTTTGATTCTGGAAATCTGTGGCCTGGGAACTTGACTGAGGTTTGATGGCAGAAATCTGTGGACTGGCAATATGACTGAGGTTTGATTGTAGAACCCTGTACCCTGGAAACATGACTGAGACCTGATACTTGAAACCCATGGCCTGGGAACTTGACATTGGTTTGATTCTGGAACCCTGTGGCCAGGAACAAGACTGAGGCGTGATTCTGGAATGCAGTGCCCTGGGAACATGAGATATGTTTAGATTGTGGAATTCTGGGCCCTGGGAACCTGACTGAGGCTTGGTTCTGGAACCCTGTGGACAGGGAACTTGATTGAGGTTTTATTCTGGAATCCTGTGGCCTGGGAACATGACATCAGTGGATTCTGGAACCCTCTGGCCGAGGAACATGTCATCAGTGGATTCTGGAACCCTGTGGCATGGGAACATGAGAACGGTTTGATTCTGGAACCCTGTGGCTTGGGAATATGTCTGAGGTTTGATGGTGGAAACCTGTGGCCTGGCAACATGACTGAGGTTTGTTTCTGGAACCCTGTTCCCTGGGAACATGACTGAGGTTTGCTTCTGGACACCTTTCTCCTGGGAACATGACTGTGGTTTGATTGTGGAATCCTGTGGCCTGCGAACATGACTGAGGTTTGATTCTGGAACCATGTGTCCTGGGAATATGACTGAGCTTTGATTCTGGAAATCTGTGGCCTGGGAACTTGACTGAGGTTTGATGGCAGAAACCTGTGGACTGGCAACATGACTGAGGTTTGATTGTAGAACCCTGTGCCCTGGAAACATGACTGCGACCTGATACTTGAAACCCATGGCTTGGGAACTTGACATTGCTTTGATTCTGGAACCCTGTGGCCAGGGAACATGACTGAGGCGAGATTCTGGAATCCTGTGCCCAGGAAACATGACTGTGGCTTGGTACTGGAAACCCATGGCCTAGGAATTTGACATTGGTTTGATTCTGGAACCCTGTGGCCTGGGAACATGACTGAGGCGTGATTCTGGAATCCTGCGGCCTGGGAACATGACATCTGTTTAGATTATGGAGTACTGTGCCCTGGGAACCTGACTGAAAGCTTGGTTCTGGAATCCTGTGGACTGGGAACATGACTGAGGTTTGATTCTGGAACCATGTGGCCTGGGAATATGACTGTGGTTTGATTTTGGAAACCATGGGCCTGTGAACATGACTGATGTTAGATTGAGGAATCCTGGGGCCTGGGAACATGACATCACTTTGGATTCTGGTACCCTGTTGCCTGGGAACATGAAATCGGTTTGATTGTGGAAACCTGTGGTCTGGGAATATGACTGAGGTTTGATGGTGGTATCCTATGGCCTGGCAACATGACTGAGGTTTGATTCTGGATCCCTGTGGCCAGGGAACATGACTGAGGCGTGATTCTGGAAAACTGTGCCCTGGGAATATGACTGAGGTTTGATTCTGGAAATCTGTGGCCTGGGAACTTGACTGAGGTTTGATGGCAGAAATCTGTGGACTGGCAACATTACTGAGGTTTGACTGTTGAACCCTGTGCTCTGGAAACATGACTGTGACCTGATACTTGAAACGCATGGCCTGAGAAATTGACATTGGTTTGATTCTGGAACCCTGTGGACTGGGAACATGACTGAGGTTTTATTCTGGAACCCTGTAGCCTGGGAATATAACTGAGGATTGTTTCTGGAACCCGGTGGCCTGGTAACATGACTGAGGCGTGATTCTGGAAAAGTGTGGCCTGGGAATATGACTGAGGTTTGATTCTGGAAATCTGTGGCCTGGGAACTTGACTGAGGTTTGATGGCAGAAATCTGTGGACTGGCAACATTACTGAGGTTTGATTGTATAACCCTGTGCCCTGGAAACATGACTGCGACCTGATATTTGAAACCCATGGCCTGGGAATTTGACATTGGTTTGATTCTGGAACCCTGTGGCCAGGAACAAGACTGAGGCGTGATTCTGGAATTCTGTTGCCTGGGAACATGACATCTTTTTAGATTGTGGAATACTGGGCCCTGGGAATCTGACTGAGGCTTGGTTTTGGTACCCTGTGGACTGGGAACATGACTGAGGTTTTATTCTGGAACCCTGTAGCCTGCAAAAATAACTGAGGATTGTTTCTCGAACCCTGTGGCCTGGGAACATGACATCAGTGGATTCTGGAACCCTGTGGCCTGGGAACATGAGAACGGTTTGATTCTGGAACCCTGTGGCCTGGGAACATGTCTGAGGTTTGATGGTGGAAACCAGTGGCTTGGCAACATGACTGAGGTTTGTTTCTGGAACCCTGTTCCCTGGGAACATGAGTGAGTTTTGCTTCTGGACACCTTTGTCCTGGGAACATGACTGTGGTTTGATTGTGGAACCATGGGTCCTGCAAACATGACTGAGGTTTGATTCTGGAACCATGTGTCCTGGGAATATGACTGAGCTTTGATTCTGGAAATCTGTGGCCTGGGAACTTGACTGAGGTTTGATGGCAGAAATCTTTGGACTGGCAACATTACTTAGGTTTGATTGTAGAACCCTGTGCTATGGAAACATGACTGAGACCTGATACTTGAAACGCATGGCCTGGGAAATTGACATTGGTTTGATTCTGGAACCCTGTGGACTGGGAACATGACTGAGGTTTTATTCTGGAACCCTGTAGCCTGGGAATATAACTGAGGATTGTTGCTGGAACCCTGTGGCCTGGGAACATGACTGAGGCGTGATTCTGGAAAAGTGTGGCCTGGGAATATGACTGAGGTTTGATTCTGGAAATCTGTGGCCTGGGAACTTGACTGAGGTTTGATGGCAGAAATCTGTGGACTGGCAACATTACTGAGGTTTGATTGTATAACCCTGTGCCCTGGAAACATGACTGCGACCTGATACTTGAAACCCATGGCCTGGGAACTTGACATTGGTTTGATTCTGGAACCCTGTGGCCAAGAACAAGACTGAGGCGTGATTCTGGAATGCTGTGCCCTGGGAACATGAGATCTGTTTAGATTGTGGAATTCTGGGCCCTGGGAACCTGACTGAGGCTTGGTTCTGGAACCCTGTGGACAGGGAACTTGATTGAGGTTTTATTCTGGAATCCTGTGGCCTGGGAACATGACATCAGTGGATTCTGGAACCCTGTGGCCGGGGAACATGACATCAGTGGATTCTGGAACCCTGTGGCCTGGGAACATGAGAACGGTTTGATTCTGGAACCCTGTGGCTTGGGAATATGTCTGAGGTTTGATGGTGGAAACCTGTGGCTTGGCAACATGACTGAGGTTTGTTTCTGGAACCCTGTTCCCTGGGAACATGAGTGAGTTTTGCTTCTGGACACCTTTGTCCTGGGAACATGACTGTGGTTTGATTGTGGAACCATGGGTCCTGCAAACATGACTGAGGTTTGATTCTGGAACCATGTGTCCTGGGAATATGACTGAGCTTTGATTCTGGAAATCTGTGGCCTGGGAACTTGACTGAGGTTTGATGGCAGAAATCTGTGGACTGGCAACATGACTGAGGTTTGATTGTAGAACCCTGTGCCCTGGAAACATGACTGCGACCTGATACTTGAAACCCATGGCTTGGGAACTTGACATTGGTTTGATTCTGGAACCCTGTGGCCAGGGAACATGACTGAGGCGAGATTCTGGAATCCTGTGCCCAGGAAACATGACTGTGGCTTGGTACTGGAAACCCATGGCCTAGGAATTTGATATTGGTTTGATTCTGGAACCCTGTGGCCTGGGAAAATGACTGAGGCGTGATTCTGGAATCCTGCGGCCTGGGAACATGACATCTGTTTAGATTATGGAATACTGTGCCCTGGGAACCTGACTGAAAGCTTGGTTCTGGAATTCTCTGGACTGGGAACATGACTGAGGTTTGATTCTGGAACCATGTGGCCTGGGAATATGACTGTGGTTTGATTTTGGAAACCATTGGCCTGTGAACATGACTGATGTTAGATTGAGGAATCCTGGGGCCTGGGAACATGACATCACTTTGGATTCTGGTACCCTGTTGCCTGGGAACATGAAATCGGTTTGATTGTGGAAACCTGTGGTCTGGGAATATGACTGAGGTTTGATGGTGGTACCCTATGGCCTGGCAACATGACTGAGGTTTGATTCTGGATCCCTGTGGCCAGGGAACATGACTGAGGCGTGATTCTGGAAAACTGTGGCCTGGAAATATGACTGAGGTTTGATTCTGGAAATCTGTGGCCTGGGAACTTGACTGAGGTTTGATGGCAGAAATCTGTGGACTGGCAACATTACTGAGGTTTGACTGTTGAACCCTGTGCTCTGGAAACATGACTGCGACCTGATACTTGAAACGCATGGCCTGGGAAATTGACATTGGTTTGATTCTGGAACCCTGTGGACCGGGAACATGACTGAGGTTTTATTCTGGAACCCTGTAGCCTGGGAATATAACTGAGGATTGTTTCTGGAACCCGGTGGCCTGGTAACATGACTGAGGCGTGATTCTGGAAAAGTGTGGCCTGGGAATATGACTGAGTTTTGATTCTGGAAATCTGTGGCCTGGGAACTTGACTGAGGTTTGATGGCAGAAATCTGTGGACTGGCAACATTACTGAGGTTTGATTGTAGAACCCTGTGCCCTGGAAACATGACTGCGACCTGATACTTGAAACCCATGGCCTGGGAATTTGACATTGGTTTGATTCTGGAACCCTGTGGCCAGGAACAAGACTGAGGCGAGATTCTGGAATTCTGTTGCCTGGGAACAAGACATCTGTTTAGATTGTGGAATACTGGGCCCTGGGAATCTGACTGAGGCTTGGTTTTGGTACCCTGTGGACTGGGAACATGACTGAGGTTTTATTCTGGAACCCTGTAGCCTGCGAAAATAACTGAGGATTGTTTCTCGAACCCTGTGGCCTGGGAACATGACATCAGTGGATTCTGGAACCCTGTGGCCTGGGAACATGAGAACGGTTTGATTCTGGAACCCTGTGGCCTGGGAACATGTCTGAGGTTTGATGGTGGAAACCTGTGGCTTGGCAACATGACTGAGGTTTGTTTCTGGAACCCTGTTCCCTGGGAACATGACTGAGGTTTGATTTGGACACCTTTGTGCTGGGAACATGACTGTGTTCTGATTGTAGAATCATGGGTCCTGCAAACATGACTGAGGTTTGATTCTGGAACCATGTGTCCTGCGAATATGACTGAGGTTTGATATTGGAAATCTTTGGCCTGGGAACTTGACTGAGGTTTGATGGCAGAAACCTGTGGACTGGCAACATGACTGAGGTTTGATTGTAGAACCCTGTGCCCTGGAAATATGACTGTGGCCTGGTAGTGGAAACCCATGGCCTAGGAGTTTGACATTGGTTTGATTCTGGAACGCTGTGGCCTGGGAACATGACTGAGGCGTGATTCTGGAAAAGTGTGGCCTGGGAATATGACTGAAGTTTGATTCTGGAAATCTGTGGCCTGGGAACTTGACTGAGGTTTGATGGCAGAAATCTGTGGACTGGCAACATGACTGAGGTTTGATTGTAGAACCCTGTACCCTGGAAACATGACTGAGACCTGATACTTGAAACCCATGGCCTGGGAACTTGACATTGGTTTGATTCTTTAACCCTGTAGCCAGGGAACATGACTGAGGCGAGATTCTGGAATCCTGTGCCCAGGAAACATGACTGTGGCTTGGTACTGGAAACCCATGGCCTAGGAATTTGACATTGGTTTGATTCTGGAACCCTGTGGCCTGGGAACATGACTGAGGCGTGATTCTGGAATCCTGCGGCCTGGGAACATGACATCTGTTTAGATTATGGAATACTGTGCCCTGGGAACCTGACTGAAAGCTTGGTTCTGGAATCCTGTGGACTGGGAACATGACTGAGGTTTGATTCTGGAACCATGTGGCCTGGGAATATGACTGTGGTTTGATTTTGGAAACCATTGGCCTGTGAACATGACTGATGTTAGATTGAGGAATCCTGGGGCCTGGGAACATGACATCACTTTGGATTCTGGTACCCTGTTGCCTGGGAACATGAAATCGGTTTGATTGTGGAAACCTGTGGTCTGGGAATATGACTGAGGTTTGATGGTGGTATCCTATGGCCTGGCAACATGACTGAGGTTTGATTCTGGATCCCTGGGGCCAGGGAACATGACTGAGGCGTGATTCTGGAAAACTGTGGCCTGGGAATATGACTGAGGTTTGACTCTGGAAATCTGTGGCCTGGGAACTTGACTGAGGTTTGATGGCAGAAATCTGTGGACTGGCAACATTACTTAGGTTTGATTGTAGAACCCTGTGCTATGGAAACATGACTGAGACCTGATACTTGAACCGCATGGCCTGGGAAATTGACATTGGTTTGATTCTGGAACCCTGTGGACTGGGAACATGACTGAGGTTTTATTCTGGAACCCTGTAGCCTGGGAATATAACTGAGGATTGTTGCTGGAACCCTGTGGCCTGGGAACATGACTGTGGCGTGATTCTGGAAAAGTGTGGCCTGGGAATATGACTGAGGTTTGATTCTGGAAATCTGTGGCCTGGGAACTTGACTGAGGTTTGATGGCAGAAATCTGTGGACTGGCAACATTACTGAGGTTTGATTGTAGAACCCTGTGCCCTGGAAACATGACTGAGACCTGATACTTGAAACCCATGGCCTGGGAACTTGACATTGGTTTGATTCTGGAACTCTGTGGCCAGGAACAAGACTGAGGCGTGATTCTGGAATGTTGTGCCCTGGGAACATGAGATCTGTTTAGATTGTGGAATTCTGGGCCCTGGGAACCTGACTGAGGCTTGGTTCTGGAACCCTGTGGACAGGGAACTTGACTGAGGTTTTATTCTGGAATCCTGTGGCCTGGGAACATGACATCAGTGGATTCTGGAACCCTGTGGCCGGGGAACATGACATCAGTGGATTCTGGAACCCTGTGGCCTGGGAACATGAGAACGGTTTGATTCTGGAACCCTGTGGCCTGGGAACATGTCTGAGGTTTGATGGTGGAAACCTGTGGCTTGGCAACATGACTGAGGTTTGTTTCTGGAACCCTGTTCCCTGGGAACATGACTGAGGTTTGATTCTGGACACCTTTGTGCTGGGAACATGACTGTGTTCTGATTGTAGAATCATGGGTCCTGCAAACATGACTGAGGTTTGATTCTGGAACCATGTGTCCTGCGAATATGACTGAGGTTTGATATTGGAAATCTTTGGCCTGGGAACTTGACTGAGGTTTGATGGCAGAAACCTGTGGACTGGCAACATGACTGAGGTTTGATTGTAGAACCCTGTGCCCTGGAAACATGACTGTGGCCTGGTAGTGGAAACCCATGGCCTAGGAGTTTGACATTGGTTTGATTCTGGAACGCTGTGGCCTGGGAACATGACTGAGGCGTGATTCTGGAAAAGTGTGGCCTGGGAATATGACTGAAGTTTGATTCTGGAAATCTGTGGCCTGGGAACTTGACTGAGGTTTGATGGCAGAAATCTGTGGACTGGCAACATGACTGAGGTTTGATTGTAGAACCCTGTACCCTGGAAACATGACTGAGACCTGATACGTGAAACCCATGGCCTGGGAACTTGACATTGGTTTGATTCTGGAACCCTGTGGCCAGGAACAAGACTGAGGCGTGATTCTGGAATGCTGTGCCCTGGGAACATGACATCTGTTTAGATTGTGGAATACTGGGCCCTGGGAACCTGACTGAGGCTTGGTTCTGGAACCCTGTGGACAGGGAACTTGACTGAGGTTTTATTCTGGAATCCTGTGGCCTGGGAACATGACATCAGTGGATTCTGGAACCCTGTGGCCGGGGAACATGTCATCAGTGGATTCTGGAACCCTGTGGCCTGGGAACATGAGAATGGTTTGATTCTGGAACCCTGTGGCTTGGGAATATGCCTGAGGTTTGATGGTGGAAACCTGTGGCCTGGCAACATGACTGAGGTTTGTTTCTGGAACCCTGTTCCCTGGGAACATGCCTGAGGTTTGCTTCTGGACACCTTTCTCCTGGGAACATGACTGTGGTTTGATTGTGGAATCCTGTGGCCTGCGAACATGACTGAGGTTTGATTCTGGAACCATGTGTCCTGGGAATATGACTGAGCTTTGATTCTGGAAATCTGTGGCCTGGGAACTTGACTGAGGTTTGATGGCAGAAACCTGTGGACTGGCAACATGACTGAGGTTTGATTGTAGAACCCTGTGCCCTGGAAACATGACTGCGACCTGATACTTGAAACCCATGGCTTGGGAACTTGACATTGCTTTGATTCTTTAACCCTGTAGCCAGGGAACATGACTGAGGCGAGATTCTGGAATCCTGTGCCCAGGAAACATGACTGTGGCTTGGTACTGGAAACCCATGGCCTAGGAATTTGACATTGGTTTGATTCTGGAACCCTGTGGCCTGGGAACATGACTGAGGCGTGATTCTGGAATCCTGCGGCCTGGGAACATGACATCTGTTTAGATTATGGAATACTGTGCCCTGGGAACCTGACTGAAAGCTTGGTTCTGGAATCCTGTGGACTGGGAACATGACTGAGGTTTGATTCTGGAACCATGTGGCCTGGGAATATGACTGTGGTTTGATTTTGGAAACCATTGGCCTGTGAACATGACTGATGTTAGATTGAGGAATCCTGGGGCCTGGGAACATGACATCACTTTGGATTCTGGTACCCTGTTGCCTGGGAACATGAAATCGGTTTGATTGTGGAAACCTGTGGTCTGGGAATATGACTGAGGTTTGATGGTGGTATCCTATGGCCTGGCAACATGACTGAGGTTTGATTCTGGATCCCTGGGGCCAGGGAACATGACTGAGGCGTGATTCTGGAAAACTGTGGCCTGGGAATATGACTGAGGTTTGACTCTGGAAATCTGTGGCCTGGGAACTTGACTGAGGTTTGATGGCAGAAATCTGTGGACTGGCAACATTACTTAGGTTTGATTGTAGAACCCTGTGCTATGGAAACATGACTGAGACCTGATACTTGAAACGCATGGCCTGGGAAATTGACATTGGTTTGATTCTGGAACCCTGTGGACTGGGAACATGACTGAGGTTTTATTCAGGAACCCTGTAGCCTGGGAATATAACTGAGGATTGTTGCTGGAACCCTGTGGCCTGGGAACATGACTGAGGCGTGATTCTGGAAAACTGTGGCCTGGGAATATGACTGAGCTTTGATTCTGGAAATCTGTGGCCTGGGAACTTGACTGAGGTTTGATGGCAGAAACCTGTGGACTGGCAACATGACTGAGGTTTGATTGTAGAACCCTGTGCCCTGGAAACATGACTGCGACCTGATAGTTGAAACCCATGGCTTGGGAACTTGACATTGGTTTGATTCTGGAACCCTGTGGCCAGGGAACATGACTGAGGCGAGATTCTGGAATCCTGTGCCCAGGAAACATGACTGTGGCTTGGTACTGGAAACCCATGGCCTAGGAATTTGACATTGGTTTGATTCTGGAACCCTGTGGCCTGGGAACATGACTGAGGCGTGATTCTGGAATCCTGCGGCCTGGGAACATGACATCTGTTTAGATTATGGAATACTGTGCCCTGGGAACCTGACTGAAAGCTTGGTTCTGGAATCCTGTGGACTGGGAACATGACTGAGGTTTGATTCTGGAACCATGTGGCCTGGGAATATGACTGTGGTTTGATTTTGGAAACCATTGGCCTGTGAACATGACTGATGTTAGATTGAGGAATCCTGGGGCCTGGGAACATGACATCACTTTGGATTCTGGTACCCTGTTGCCTGGGAACATGAAATCGGTTTGATTGTGGAAACCTGTGGTCTGGGAATATGACTGAGGTTTGATGGTGGTACCCTATGGCCTGGCAACATGACTGAGGTTTGATTCTGGATCCCTGTGGCCAGGGAACATGACTGAGGGGTGATTCTGGAAAACTGTGGCCTGGGAATATGACTGAGGTTTGATTCTGGAAATCTGTGGCCTGGGAACTTGACTGAGGTTTGATGGCAGAAATCTGTGGACTGGCAACATTACTGAGGTTTGACTGTTGAACCCTGTGCTCTGGAAACATGACTGTGACCTGATACTTGAAACGCATGGCCTGAGAAATTGACATTGGTTTGATTCTGGAACCCTGTGGACTGGGAACATGACTGAGGTTTTATTCTGGAACCCTGTAGCCTGGGAATATAACTGAGGATTGTTTCTGGAACCCGGTGGCCTGGTAACATGACTGAGGCGTGATTCTGGAAAAGTGTGGCCTGGGAATATGACTGAGGTTTGATTCTGGAAATCTGTGGCCTGGGAACTTGACTGAGGTTTGATGGCAGAAATCTGTGGACTGGCAACATGACTGAGGTTTGATTGTAGAACCCTGTGCCCTGGAAACATGACTGCGACCTGATACTTGAAACCCATGGCCTGGGAATTTGACATTGGTTTGATTCTGGAACCCTGTGGCCAGGAACAAGACTGAGGCGTGATTCTGGAATTCTGTTGCCTGGGAACATGACATCTGTTTAGATTGTGGAATACTGGGCCCTGGGAATCTGACTGAGGCTTGGTTTTGGTACCCTGTGGACTGGGAACATGACTGAGGTTTTATTCTGGAACCCTGTAGCCTGCAAAAATAACTGAGGATTGTTTCTCGAACCCTGTGGCCTGGGAACATGACATCAGTGGATTCTGGAACCCTGTGGCCTGGGAACATGAGAACGGTTTGATTCTGGAACCCTGTGGGCTGGGAACATGTCTGAGGTTTGATGGTGGAAACCTGTGGCTTGGCAACATGACTGAGGTTTGTTTCTGGAACCCTGTTCCCTGGGAACATGACTGAGGTTTGATTCTGGACACCTTTGTGCTGGGAACATGACTGTGTTCTGATTGTAGAATCATGGGTCCTGCAAACATGACTGAGGTTTGATTCTGGAACCATGTGTCCTGCGAATATGACTGAGGTTTGATATTGGAAATCTTTGGCCTGGGAACTTGACTGAGGTTTGATGGCAGAAACCTGTGGACTGGCAACATGACTGAGGTTTGATTGTAGAACCCTGTGCCCTGGAAATATGACTGTGGCCTGGTAGTGGAAACCCATGGCCTAGGAGTTTGACATTGGTTTGATTCTGGAACGCTGTGGCCTGGGAACATGACTGAGGCGTGATTCTGGAAAAGTGTGGCCTGGGAATATGACTGAAGTTTGATTCTGGAAATCTGTGGCCTGGGAACTTGACTGAGGTTTGATGGCAGAAATCTGTGGACTGGCAACATGACTGAGGTTTGATTGTAGAACCCTGTACCCTGGAAACATGACTGAAACCTGATACTTGAAACCCATGGCCTGGGAACTTGACATTGGTTTGATTCTTTAACCCTGTAGCCAGGGAACATGACTGAGGCGAGATTCTGGAATCCTGTGCCCAGGAAACATGACTGTGGCTTGGTACTGGAAACCCATGGCCTAGGAATTTGACATTGGTTTGATTCTGGAACCCTGTGGCCTGGGAACATGACTGAGGCGTGATTCTGGAATCCTGCGGCCTGGGAACATGACATCTGTTTAGATTATGGAATACTGTGCCCTGGGAACCTGACTGAAAGCTTGGTTCTGGAATCCTGTGGACTGGGAACATGACTGAGGTTTGATTCTGGAACCATGTGGCCTGGGAATATGACTGTGGTTTGATTTTGGAAACCATGGGCCTGTGAACATGACTGATGTTAGATTGAGGAATCCTGGGGCCTGGGAACATGACATCACTTTGGATTCTGGTACCCTGTTGCCTGGGAACATGAAATCGGTTTGATTGTGGAAACCTGTGGTCTGGGAATATGACTGAGGTTTGATGGTGGTATCCTATGGCCTGGCAACATGACTGAGGTTTGATTCTGGATCCCTGTGGCCAGGGAACATGACTGAGGCGTGATTCTGGAAAACTGTGGCCTGGGAATATGACTGAGGTTTGACTCTGGAAATCTGTGGCCTGGGAACTTGACTGAGGTTTGATGGCAGAAATCTGTGGACTGGCAACATTACTTAGGTTTGATTGTAGAACCCTGTGCTATGGAAACATGACTGAGACCTGATACTTGAAACGCATGGCCTGGGAAATTGACATTGGTTTGATTCTGGAACCCTGTGGACTGGGAACATGACTGAGGTTTTATTCAGGAACCCTGTAGCCTGGGAATATAACTGAGGATTGTTGCTGGAACCCTGTGGCCTGGGAACATGACTGAGGCGTGATTCTGGAAAAGTGTGGCCTGGGAATATGACTGAGGTTTGATTCTGGAAATCTGTGGCCTGGGAACTTGACTGAGGTTTGATGGCAGAAATCTGTGGACTGGCAACATGACTGAGGTTTGATTGTAGAACCCTGTGCCCTGGAAACATGACTGAGACCTGATACTTGAAACCCATGGCCTGGGAACTTGACATTGGTTTGATTCTGGAACCCTGTGGCCAGGAAGAAGACTGAG
Organism: Balaenoptera borealis; assembly: GCF_965194805.1. Taxonomy (NCBI): domain Eukaryota; kingdom Metazoa; phylum Chordata; class Mammalia; order Artiodactyla; family Balaenopteridae; genus Balaenoptera; species Balaenoptera borealis. The sequence goes on from NC_138878.1 coordinate 43,498,246, forward strand.
GCGTGATTCTGGAATGTTGTGCCCTGGGAACATGAGATCTGTTTAGATTGTGGAATTCTGGGCCCTGGGAACCTGACTGAGGCTTGGTTCTGGAACCCTGTGGACATGGAACTTGACTGAGGTTTTATTCTGGAATCCTGTGGCCTGGGAACATGACATCAGTGGATTCTGGAACCCTGTGGCCTGGGAACATGAGAATGGTTTGATTCTGGAACCCTGTGGCTTGGGAATATGCCTGAGGTTTGATGGTGGAAACCTGTGGCCTGGCAACATGACTGAGGTTTTTTTCTGGAACCCTGTTCCCTGGGAACATGACTGAGGTTTGCTTCTGGACACCTTTCTCCTGGGAACATGACTGTGGTTTGATTGTGGAATCCTGTGGCCTGCGAACATGACTGAGGTTTGATTCTGGAACCATGTGTCCTGGGAATATGACTGAGCTTTGTTTCTGGAAATCTGTGGCCTGGGAACTTGACTGAGGTTTGATGGCAGAAACCTGTGGACTGGCAACATGACTGAGGTTTGATTGTAGAACCCTGTACCCTGGAAACATGACTGCGACCTGATACTTGAAACCCATGGCTTGGGAACTTGACATTGCTTTGATTCTTTAACCCTGTAGCCAGGGAACATGACTGAGGCGAGATTCTGGAATCCTGTGCCCAGGAAACATGACTGTGGCTTGGTACTGGAAACCCATGGCCTAGGAATTTGACATTGGTTTGATTCTGGAACCCTGTGGCCTGGGAACATGACTGAGGCGTGATTCTGGAATCCTGCGGCCTGGGAACATGACATCTGTTTAGATTATGGAATACTGTGCCCTGGGAACCTGACTGAAAGCTTGGTTCTGGAATCCTGTGGACTGGGAACATGACTGAGGTTTGATTCTGGAACCATGTGGCCTGGGAATATGACTGTGGTTTGATTTTGGAAACCATTGGCCTGTGAACATGACTGATGTTAGATTGAGGAATCCTGGGGCCTGGGAACATGACATCACTTTGGATTCTGGTACCCTGTTGCCTGGGAACATGAAATCGGTTTGATTGTGGAAACCTGTGGTCTGGGAATATGACTGAGGTTTGATGGTGGTATCCTATGGCCTGGCAACATGACTGAGGTTTGATTCTGGATCCCTGTGGCCAGGGAACATGACTGAGGCGTGATTCTGGAAAACTGTGGCCTGGGAATATGACTGAGGTTTGACTCTGGAAATCTGTGGCCTGGGAACTTGACTGAGGTTTGATGGCAGAAATCTGTGGACTGGCAACATTACTTAGGTTTGATTGTAGAACCCTGTGCTATGGAAACATGACTGAGACCTGATACTTGAAACGCATGGCCTGGGAAAGTGACATTGGTTTGATTCTGGAACCCTGTGGACTGGGAACATGACTGAGGTTTTATTCAGGAACCCTGTAGCCTGGGAATATAACTGAGGATTGTTGCTGGAACCCTGTGGCCTGGGAACATGACTGAGGCGTGATTCTGGAAAACTGTGCCCTGGGAATATGACTGAGCTTTGATTCTGGAAATCTGTGGCCTGGGAACTTGACTGAGGTTTGATGGCAGAAACCTGTGGACTGGCAACATGACTGAGGTTTGATTGTAGAACCCTGTGCCCTGGAAACATGACTGCGACCTGATACTTGAAACCCATGGCTTGGGAACTTGACATTGCTTTGATTCGGGAACCCTGTGGCCAGGGAACATGACTGAGGCGAGATTCTGGAATCCTGTGCCCAGGAAACATGACTGTGGCTTGGTACTGGAAACCCATGGCCTAGGAATTTGACATTGGTTTGATTCTGGAACCCTGTGGCCTGGGAACATGACTGAGGCGTGATTCTGGAATCCTGCGGCCTGGGAACATGACATCTGTTTAGATTATGGAATACTGTGCCCTGGGAACCTGACTGAAAGCTTGGTTCTGGAATCCTGTGGACTGGGAACATGACTGAGGTTTGATTCTGGAACCATGTGGCCTGGGAATATGACTGTGGTTTGATTTTGGAAACCATTGGCCTGTGAACATGACTGATGTTAGATTGAGGAATCCTGGGGCCTGGGAACATGACATCACTTTGGATTCTGGTACCCTGTTGCCTGGGAACATGAAATCGGTTTGATTGTGGAAACCTGTGGTCTGGGAATATGACTGAGGTTTGATGGTGGTACCCTATGGCCTGGCAACATGACTGAGGTTTGATTCTGGATCCCTGTGGCCAGGGAACATGACTGAGGGGTGATTCTGGAAAACTGTGGCCTGGGAATATGACTGAGGTTTGATTCTGGAAATCTGTGGCCTGGGAACTTGACTGAGGTTTGATGGCAGAAATCTGTGGACTGGCAACATTACTGAGGTTTGACTGTTGAACCCTGTGCTCTGGAAACATGACTGTGACCTGATACTTGAAACGCATGGCCTGGGAAATTGACATTGGTTTGATTCTGGAACCCTGTGGACTGGGAACATGACTGAGGTTTTATTCTGGAACCCTGTAGCCTGGGAATATAACTGAGGATTGTTTCTGGAACCCGGTGGCCTGGTAACATGACTGAGGCGTGATTCTGGAAAAGTGTGGCCTGGGAATATGACTGAGGTTTGATTCTGGAAATCTGTGGCCTGGGAACTTGACTGAGGTTTGATGGCAGAAATCTGTGGACTGGCAACATGACTGAGGTTTGATTGTAGAACCCTGTGCCCTGGAAACATGACTGCGACCTGATACTTGAAACCCATGGCCTGGGAATTTGACATTGGTTTGATTCTGGAACCCTGTGGCCAGGAACAAGACTGAGGCGTGATTCTGGAATTCTGTTGCCTGGGAACATGACATCTGTTTAGATTGTGGAATACTGGGCCCTGGGAATCTGACTGAGGCTTGGTTTTGGTACCCTGTGGACTGGGAACATGACTGAGGTTTTATTCTGGAACCCTGTAGCCTGCAAAAATAACTGAGGATTGTTTCTCGAACCCTGTGGCCTGGGAACATGACATCAGTGGATTCTGGAACCCTGTGGCCTGGGAACATGAGAACGGTTTGATTCTGGAACCCTGTGGGCTGGGAACATGTCTGAGGTTTGATGGTGGAAACCTGTGGCTTGGCAACATGACTGAGGTTTGTTTCTGGAACCCTGTTCCCTGGGAACATGACTGAGGTTTGATTCTGGACACCTTTGTGCTGGGAACATGACTGTGTTCTGATTGTAGAATCATGGGTCCTGCAAACATGACTGAGGTTTGATTCTGGAACCATGTGTCCTGCGAATATGACTGAGGTTTGATATTGGAAATCTTTGGCCTGGGAACTTGACTGAGGTTTGATGGCAGAAACCTGTGGACTGGCAACATGACTGAGGTTTGATTGTAGAACCCTGTGCCCTGGAAATATGACTGTGGCCTGGTAGTGGAAACCCATGGCCTAGGAGTTTGACATTGGTTTGATTCTGGAACGCTGTGGCCTGGGAACATGACTGAGGCGTGATTCTGGAAAAGTGTGGCCTGGGAATATGACTGAAGTTTGATTCTGGAAATCTGTGGCCTGGGAACTTGACTGAGGTTTGATGGCAGAAATCTGTGGACTGGCAACATGACTGAGGTTTGATTGTAGAACCCTGTACCCTGGAAACATGACTGAAACCTGATACTTGAAACCCATGGCCTGGGAACTTGACATTGGTTTGATTCTTTAACCCTGTAGCCAGGGAACATGACTGAGGCGAGATTCTGGAATCCTGTGCCCAGGAAACATGACTGTGGCTTGGTACTGGAAACCCATGGCCTAGGAATTTGACATTGGTTTGATTCTGGAACCCTGTGGCCTGGGAACATGACTGAGGCGTGATTCTGGAATCCTGCGGCCTGGGAACATGACATCTGTTTAGATTATGGAATACTGTGCCCTGGGAACCTGACTGAAAGCTTGGTTCTGGAATCCTGTGGACTGGGAACATGACTGAGGTTTGATTCTGGAACCATGTGGCCTGGGAATATGACTGTGGTTTGATTTTGGAAACCATTGGCCTGTGAACATGACTGATGTTAGATTGAGGAATCCTGGGGCCTGGGAACATGACATCACTTTGGATTCTGGTACCCTGTTGCCTGGGAACATGAAATCGGTTTGATTGTGGAAACCTGTGGTCTGGGAATATGACTGAGGTTTGATGGTGGTACCCTATGGCCTGGCAACATGACTGAGGTTTGATTCTGGATCCCTGTGGCCAGGGAACATGACTGAGGGGTGATTCTGGAAAACTGTGGCCTGGGAATATGACTGAGGTTTGATTCTGGAAATCTGTGGCCTGGGAACTTGACTGAGGTTTGATGGCAGAAATCTGTGGACTGGCAACATTACTGAGGTTTGACTGTTGAACCCTGTGCTCTGGAAACATGACTGTGACCTGATACTTGAAACGCATGGCCTGAGAAATTGACATTGGTTTGATTCTGGAACCCTGTGGACTGGGAACATGACTGAGGTTTTATTCTGGAACCCTGTAGCCTGGGAATATAACTGAGGATTGTTTCTGGAACCCGGTGGCCTGGTAACATGACTGAGGCGTGATTCTGGAAAAGTGTGGCCTGGGAATATGACTGAGGTTTGATTCTGGAAATCTGTGGCCTGGGAACTTGACTGAGGTTTGATGGCAGAAATCTGTGGACTGGCAACATGACTGAGGTTTGATTGTAGAACCCTGTGCCCTGGAAACATGACTGCGACCTGATACTTGAAACCCATGGCCTGGGAATTTGACATTGGTTTGATTCTGGAACCCTGTGGCCAGGAACAAGACTGAGGCGTGATTCTGGAATTCTGTTGCCTGGGAACATGACATCTGTTTAGATTGTGGAATACTGGGCCCTGGGAATCTGACTGAGGCTTGGTTTTGGTACCCTGTGGACTGGGAACATGACTGAGGTTTTATTCTGGAACCCTGTAGCCTGCGAAAATAACTGAGGATTGTTTCTCGAACCCTGTGGCCTGGGAACATGACATCAGTGGATTCTGGAACCCTGTGGCCTGGGAACATGAGAACGGTTTGATTCTGGAACCCTGTGGGCTGGGAACATGTCTGAGGTTTGATGGTGGAAACCTGTGGCTTGGCAACATGACTGAGGTTTGTTTCTGGAACCCTGTTCCCTGGGAACATGACTGAGGTTTGATTCTGGACACCTTTGTGCTGGGAACATGACTGTGTTCTGATTGTAGAATCATGGGTCCTGCAAACATGACTGAGGTTTGATTCTGGAACCATGTGTCCTGCGAATATGACTGAGGTTTGATATTGGAAATCTTTGGCCTGGGAACTTGACTGAGGTTTGATGGCAGAAACCTGTGGACTGGCAACATGACTGAGGTTTGATTGTAGAACCCTGTGCCCTGGAAATATGACTGTGGCCTGGTAGTGGAAACCCATGGCCTAGGAGTTTGACATTGGTTTGATTCTGGAACGCTGTGGCCTGGGAACATGACTGAGGCGTGATTCTGGAAAAGTGTGGCCTGGGAATATGACTGAAGTTTGATTCTGGAAATCTGTGGCCTGGGAACTTGACTGAGGTTTGATGGCAGAAATCTGTGGACTGGCAACATGACTGAGGTTTGATTGTAGAACCCTGTACCCTGGAAACATGACTGAAACCTGATACTTGAAACCCATGGCCTGGGAACTTGACATTGGTTTGATTCTTTAACCCTGTAGCCAGGGAACATGACTGAGGCGAGATTCTGGAATCCTGTGCCCAGGAAACATGACTGTGGCTTGGTACTGGAAACCCATGGCCTAGGAATTTGACATTGGTTTGATTCTGGAACCCTGTGGCCTGGGAACATGACTGAGGCGTGATTCTGGAATCCTGCGGCCTGGGAACATGACATCTGTTTAGATTATGGAATACTGTGCCCTGGGAACCTGACTGAAAGCTTGGTTCTGGAATCCTGTGGACTGGGAACATGACTGAGGTTTGATTCTGGAACCATGTGGCCTGGGAATATGACTGTGGTTTGATTTTGGAAACCATGGGCCTGTGAACATGACTGATGTTAGATTGAGGAATCCTGGGGCCTGGGAACATGACATCACTTTGGATTCTGGTACCCTGTTGCCTGGGAACATGAAATCGGTTTGATTGTGGAAACCTGTGGTCTGGGAATATGACTGAGGTTTGATGGTGGTATCCTATGGCCTGGCAACATGACTGAGGTTTGATTCTGGATCCCTGTGGCCAGGGAACATGACTGAGGCGTGATTCTGGAAAACTGTGGCCTCGGAATATGACTGAGGTTTGACTCTGGAAATCTGTGGCCTGGGAACTTGACTGAGGTTTGATGGCAGAAATCTGTGGACTGGCAACATTACTTAGGTTTGATTGTAGAACCCTGTGCTATGGAAACATGACTGAGACCTGATACTTGAAACGCATGGCCTGGGAAATTGACATTGGTTTGATTCTGGAACCCTGTGGACTGGGAACATGACTGAGGTTTTATTCAGGAACCCTGTAGCCTGGGAATATAACTGAGGATTGTTGCTGGAACCCTGTGGCCTGGGAACATGACTGAGGCGTGATTCTGGAAAAGTGTGGCCTGGGAATATGACTGAGGTTTGATTCTGGAAATCTGTGGCCTGGGAACTTGACTGAGGTTTGATGGCAGAAATCTGTGGACTGGCAACATGACTGAGGTTTGATTGTAGAACCCTGTGCCCTGGAAACATGACTGAGACCTGATACTTGAAACCCATGGCCTGGGAACTTGACATTGGTTTGATTCTGGAACCCTGTGGCCAGGAAGAAGACTGAGGCGTGATTCTGGAATGTTGTGCCCTGGGAACATGAGATCTGTTTAGATTGTGGAATTCTGGGCCCTGGGAACCTGACTGAGGCTTGGTTCTGGAACCCTGTGGACATGGAACTTGACTGAGGTTTTATTCTGGAATCCTGTGGCCTGGGAACATGACATCAGTGGATTCTGGAACCCTGTGGCCTGGGAACATGAGAATGGTTTGATTCTGGAACCCTGTGGCTTGGGAATATGCCTGAGGTTTGATGGTGGAAACCTGTGGCCTGGCAACATGACTGAGGTTTGTTTCTGGAACCCTGTTCCCTGGGAACATGACTGAGGTTTGCTTCTGGACACCTTTCTCCTGGGAACATGACTGTGGTTTGATTGTGGAATCCTGTGGCCTGCGAACATGACTGAGGTTTGATTCTGGAACCATGTGTCCTGGGAATATGACTGAGCTTTGATTCTGGAAATCTGTGGCCTGGGAACTTGACTGAGGTTTGATGGCAGAAACCTGTGGACTGGCAACATGACTGAGGTTTGATTGTAGAACCCTGTGCCCTGGAAACATGACTGCGACCTGATACTTGAAACCCATGGCTTGGGAACTTGACATTGCTTTGATTCTTTAACCCTGTAGCCAGGGAACATGACTGAGGCGAGATTCTGGAATCCTGTGCCCAGGAAACATGACTGTGGCTTGGTACTGGAAACCCATGGCCTAGGAATTTGACATTGGTTTGATTCTGGAACCCTGTGGCCTGGGAACATGACTGAGGCGTGATTCTGGAATCCTGCGGCCTGGGAACATGACATCTGTTTAGATTATGGAATACTGTGCCCTGGGAACCTGACTGAAAGCTTGGTTCTGGAATCCTGTGGACTGGGAACATGACTGAGGTTTGATTCTGGAACCATGTGGCCTGGGAATATGACTGTGGTTTGATTTTGGAAACCATTGGCCTGTGAACATGACTGATGTTAGATTGAGGAATCCTGGGGCCTGGGAACATGACATCACTTTGGATTCTGGTACCCTGTTGCCTGGGAACATGAAATCGGTTTGATTGTGGAAACCTGTGGTCTGGGAATATGACTGAGGTTTGATGGTGGTATCCTATGGCCTGGCAACATGACTGAGGTTTGATTCTGGATCCCTGTGGCCAGGGAACATGACTGAGGCGTGATTCTGGAAAACTGTGGCCTGGGAATATGACTGAGGTTTGACTCTGGAAATCTGTGGCCTGGGAACTTGACTGAGGTTTGATGGCAGAAATCTGTGGACTGGCAACATTACTTAGGTTTGATTGTAGAACCCTGTGCTATGGAAACATGACTGAGACCTGATACTTGAAACGCATGGCCTGGGAAATTGACATTGGTTTGATTCTGGAACCCTGTGGACTGGGAACATGACTGAGGTTTTATTCAGGAACCCTGTAGCCTGGGAATATAACTGAGGATTGTTGCTGGAACCCTGTGGCCTGGGAACATGACTGAGGCGTGATTCTGGAAAACTGTGGCCTGGGAATATGACTGAGCTTTGATTCTGGAAATCTGTGGCCTGGGAACTTGACTGAGGTTTGATGGCAGAAACCTGTGGACTGGCAACATGACTGAGGTTTGATTGTAGAACCCTGTGCCCTGGAAACATGACTGCGACCTGATACTTGAAACCCATGGCTTGGGAACTTGACATTGCTTTGATTCGGGAACCCTGTGGCCAGGGAACATGACTGAGGCGAGATTCTGGAATCCTGTGCCCAGGAAACATGACTGTGGCTTGGTACTGGAAACCCATGGCCTAGGAATTTGACATTGGTTTGATTCTGGAACCCTGTGGCCTGGGAACATGACTGAGGCGTGATTCTGGAATCCTGCGGCCTGGGAACATGACATCTGTTTAGATTATGGAATACTGTGCCCTGGGAACCTGACTGAAAGCTTGGTTCTGGAATCCTGTGGACTGGGAACATGACTGAGGTTTGATTCTGGAACCATGTGGCCTGGGAATATGACTGTGGTTTGATTTTGGAAACCATTGGCCTGTGAACATGACTGATGTTAGATTGAGGAATCCTGGGGCCTGGGAACATGACATCACTTTGGATTCTGGTACCCTGTTGCCTGGGAACATGAAATCGGTTTGATTGTGGAAACCTGTGGTCTGGGAATATGACTGAGGTTTGATGGTGGTACCCTATGGCCTGGCAACATGACTGAGGTTTGATTCTGGATCCCTGTGGCCAGGGAACATGACTGAGGGGTGATTCTGGAAAACTGTGGCCTGGGAATATGACTGAGGTTTGATTCTGGAAATCTGTGGCCTGGGAACTTGACTGAGGTTTGATGGCAGAAATCTGTGGACTGGCAACATTACTGAGGTTTGACTGTTGAACCCTGTGCTCTGGAAACATGACTGTGACCTGATACTTGAAACGCATGGCCTGGGAAATTGACATTGGTTTGATTCTGGAACCCTGTGGACTGGGAACATGACTGAGGTTTTATTCTGGAACCCTGTAGCCTGGGAATATAACTGAGGATTGTTTCTGGAACCCGGTGGCCTGGTAACATGACTGAGGCGTGATTCTGGAAAAGTGTGGCCTGGGAATATGACTGAGGTTTGATTCTGGAAATCTGTGGCCTGGGAACTTGACTGAGGTTTGATGGCAGAAATCTGTGGACTGGCAACATGACTGAGGTTTGATTGTAGAACCCTATGCCCTGGAAACATGACTGCGACCTGATACTTGAAACCCATGGCCTGGGAATTTGACATTGGTTTGATTCTGGAACCCTGTGGCCAGGAACAAGACTGAGGCGTGATTCTGGAATTCTGTTGCCTGGGAACATGACATCTGTTTAGATTGTGGAATACTGGGCCCTGGGAATCTGACTGAGGCTTGGTTTTGGTACCCTGTGGACTGGGAACATGACTGAGGTTTTATTCTGGAACCCTGTAGCCTGCAAAAATAACTGAGGATTGTTTCTCGAACCCTGTGGCCTGGGAACATGACATCAGTGGATTCTGGAACCCTGTGGCCTGGGAACATGAGAACGGTTTGATTCTAGAACCCTGTGGGCTGGGAACATGTCTGAGGTTTGATGGTGGAAACCTGTGGCTTGGCAACATGACTGAGGTTTGTTTCTGGAACCCTGTTCCCTGGGAACATGACTGAGGTTTGATTCTGGACACCTTTGTGCTGGGAACATGACTGTGTTCTGATTGTAGAATCATGGGTCCTGCAAACATGACTGAGGTTTGATTCTGGAACCATGTGTCCTGCGAATATGACTGAGGTTTGATATTGGAAATCTTTGGCCTGGGAACTTGACTGAGGTTTGATGGCAGAAACCTGTGGACTGGCAACATGACTGAGGTTTGATTGTAGAACCCTGTGCCCTGGAAATATGACTGTGGCCTGGTAGTGGAAACCCATGGCCTAGGAGTTTGACATTGGTTTGATTCTGGAACGCTGTGGCCTGGGAACATGACTGAGGCGTGATTCTGGAAAAGTGTGGCCTGGGAATATGACTGAAGTTTGATTCTGGAAATCTGTGGCCTGGGAACTTGACTGAGGTTTGATGGCAGAAATCTGTGGACTGGCAACATGACTGAGGTTTGATTGTAGAACCCTGTACCCTGGAAACATGACTGAAACCTGATACTTGAAACCCATGGCCTGGGAACTTGACATTGGTTTGATTCTTTAACCCTGTAGCCAGGGAACATGACTGAGGCGAGATTCTGGAATCCTGTGCCCAGGAAACATGACTGTGGCTTGGTACTGGAAACCCATGGCCTAGGAATTTGACATTGGTTTGATTCTGGAACCCTGTGGCCTGGGAACATGACTGAGGCGTGATTCTGGAATCCTGCGGCCTGGGAACATGACATCTGTTTAGATTATGGAATACTGTGCCCTGGGAACCTGACTGAAAGCTTGGTTCTGGAATCCTGTGGACTGGGAACATGACTGAGGTTTGATTCTGGAACCATGTGGCCTGGGAATATGACTGTGGTTTGATTTTGGAAACCATTGGCCTGTGAACATGACTGATGTTAGATTGAGGAATCCTGGGGCCTGGGAACATGACATCACTTTGGATTCTGGTACCCTGTTGCCTGGGAACATGAAATCGGTTTGATTGTGGAAACCTGTGGTCTGGGAATATGACTGAGGTTTGATGGTGGTACCCTATGGCCTGGCAACATGACTGAGGTTTGATTCTGGATCCCTGTGGCCAGGGAACATGACTGAGGGGTGATTCTGGAAAACTGTGGCCTGGGAATATGACTGAGGTTTGATTCTGGAAATCTGTGGCCTGGGAACTTGACTGAGGTTTGATGGCAGAAATCTGTGGACTGGCAACATTACTGAGGTTTGACTGTTGAACCCTGTGCTCTGGAAACATGACTGTGACCTGATACTTGAAACGCATGGCCTGGGAAATTGACATTGGTTTGATTCTGGAACCCTGTGGACTGGGAACATGACTGAGGTTTTATTCTGGAACCCTGTAGCCTGGGAATATAACTGAGGATTGTTTCTGGAACCCGGTGGCCTGGTAACATGACTGAGGCGTGATTCTGGAAAAGTCTGGCCTGGGAATATGACTGAGGTTTGATTCTGGAAATCTGTGGCCTGGGAACTTGACTGAGGTTTGATGGCAGAAATCTGTGGACTGGCAACATGACTGAGGTTTGATTGTAGAACCCTGTGCCCTGGAAACATGACTGCGACCTGATACTTGAAACCCATGGCCTGGGAACTTGACATTGGTTTGATTCTGGAACCCTGTGGCCAGGAAGAAGACTGAGGCGTGATTCTGGAATGTTGTGCCCTGGGAACATGAGATCTGTTTAGATTGTGGAATTCTGGGCCCTGGGAACCTGACTGAGGCTTGGTTCTGGAACCCTGTGGACAGGGAACTTGACTGAGGTTTTATTCTGGAATCCTGTGGCCTGGGAACATGACATCAGTGGATTCTGGAACCCTGTGGCCGGGGAACATGACATCAGTGGATTCTGGAACCCTGTGGCCTGGGAACATGAGAACGGTTTGATTCTGGAACCCTGTGGCTTGGGAATATGTCTGAGGTTTGATGGTGGAAACCTGTGGCTTGGCAACATGACTGAGGTTTGTTTCTGGAACCCTGTTCCCTGGGAACATGACTGAGGTTTGATTCTGGACACCTTTGTGCTGGGAACATGACTGTGTTCTGATTGTAGAATCATGGGTCCTGCAAACATGACTGAGGTTTGATTCTGGAACCATGTGTCCTGCGAATATGACTGAGGTTTGATATTGGAAATCTTTGGCCTGGGAACTTGACTGAGGTTTGATGGCAGAAACCTGTGGACTGGCAACATGACTGAGGTTTGATTGTAGAACCCTGTGCCCTGGAAACATGACTGTGGCCTGGTAGTGGAAACCCATGGCCTAGGAGTTTGACATTGGTTTGATTCTGGAACGCTGTGGCCTGGGAACATGACTGAGGCGTGATTCTGGAAAAGTGTGGCCTGGGAATATGACTGAAGTTTGATTCTGGAAATCTGTGGCCTGGGAACTTGACTGAGGTTTGATGGCAGAAATCTGTGGACTGGCAACATGACTGAGGTTTGATTGTAGAACCCTGTACCCTGGAAACATGACTGAGACCTGATACTTGAAACCCATGGCCTCGGAACTTGACATTGGTTTGATTCTGGAACCCTGTGGCCAGGAACAAGACTGAGGCGTGATTCTGGAATCCTGTTGCCTGGGAACATGACATCTGTTTAGATTGTGGAATACTGGGCCCTGGGAACCTGACTGAGGCTTGGTTCTGGAACCCTGTGGACAGGGAACTTGACTGAGGTTTTATTCTGGAATCCTGTGGCCTGGGAACATGACATCAGTGGATTCTGGAACCCTGTGGCCGGGGAACATGTCATCAGTGGATTCTGGAACCCTGTGGCCTGGGAACATGAGAATGGTTTGATTCTGGAACCCTGTGGCTTGGGAATATGCCTGAGGTTTGATGCTGGAAACCTGTGGCCTGGCAACATGACTGAGGTTTGTTTCTGGAACCCTGTTCCCTGGGAACATGACTGAGGTTTGCTTCTGGACACCTTTCTCCTGGGAACATGACTGTGGTTTGATTGTGGAATCCTGTGGCCTGCGAACATGACTGACGTTTGATTCTGGAACCATGTGTCATGGGAATATGACTGAGCTTTGATTCTGGAAATCTGTGGCCTGGGAACTTGACTGAGGTTTGATGGCAGAAACCTGTGGACTGGCAACATGACTGAGGTTTGATTGTAGAACCCTGTGCCCTGGAAACATGACTGCGACCTGATACTTGAAACCCATGGCTTGGGAACTTGACATTGGTTTGATTCTGGAACCCTGTGGCCAGGGAACATGACTGAGGCGAGATTCTGGAATCCTGTGCCCAGGAAACATGACTGTGGCTTGGTACTGGAAACCCATGGCCTAGGAATTTGACATTGGTTTGATTCTGGAACCCTGTGGCCTGGGAACATGACTGAGGCGTGATTCTGGAATCCTGCGGCCTGGGAACATGACATCTGTTTAGATTATGGAATACTGTGCCCTGGGAACCTGACTGAAAGCTTGGTTCTGGAATCCTGTGGACTGGGAACATGACTGAGGTTTGATTCTGGAACCATGTGGCCTGGGAATATGACTGTGGTTTGATTTTGGAAACCATTGGCCTGTGAACATGACTGATGTTAGATTGAGGAATCCTGGGGCCTGGGAACATGACATCACTTTGGATTCTGGTACCCTGTTGCCTGGGAACATGAAATCGGTTTGATTGTGGAAACCTGTGGTCTGGGAATATGACTGAGGTTTGATGGTGGTATCCTATGGCCTGGCAACATGACTGAGGTTTGATTCTGGATCCCTGGGGCCAGGGAACATGACTGAGGCATGATTCTGGAAAACTGTGGCCTGGGAATATGACTGAGGTTTGACTCTGGAAATCTGTGGCCTGGGAACTTGACTGAGGTTTGATGGCAGAAATCTGTGGACTGGCAACATTACTGAGGTTTGATTGTTGAACCCTGTGCTCTGGAAACATGACTGCGACCTGATACTTGAAACGCATGGCCTGGGAAATTGACATTGGTTTGATTCTGGAACCCTGTGGACTGGGAACATGACTGAGGTTTTATTCTGGAACCCTGTAGCCTGGGAATATAACTGAGGATTGTTTCTGGAACCCGGTGGCCTGGTAACATGACTGAGGCGTGATTCTGGAAAAGTGTGGCCTGGGAATATGACTGAGGTTTGATTCTGGAAATCTGTGGCCTGGGAACTTGACTGAGGTTTGATGGCAGAAATCTGTGGACTGGCAACATTACTGAGGTTTGATTGTAGAACCCTGTGCCCTGGAAACATGACTGCGACCTGATACTTGAAACCCATGGCCTGGGAATTTGACATTGGTTTGATTCTGGAACCCTGTGGCCAGGAACAAGACTGAGGCGTGATTCTGGAATCCTGTTGCCTGGGAACATGACATCTGTTTAGATTGTGGAATACTGGGCCCTGGGAATCTGACTGAGGCTTGGTTTTGGTACCCTGTGGACTGGGAACATGACTGAGGTTTTATTCTGGAACCCTGTAGCCTGCGAAAATAACTGAGGATTGTTTCTCGAACCCTGTGGCCTGGGAACATGACATCAGTGGTTTCTGGAACCCTGTGGCCTGGGAACATGAGAACGGTTTGATTCTGGAACCCTGTGGCCTGGGAACATGTCTGAGGTTTGATGGTGGAAACCTGTGGCTTGGCAACATGACTGAGGTTTGTTTCTGGAACCCTGTTCCCTGGGAACATGACTGAGGTTTGATTCTGGACACCTTTGTGCTGGGAACATGACTGTGTTCTGATTGTAGAATCATGGGTCCTGCAAACATGACTGAGGTTTGATTCTGGAACCATGTGTCCTGCGAATATGACTGAGGTTTGATATTGGAAATCTTTGGCCTGGGAACTTGACTGAGGTTTGATGGCAGAAACCTGTGGACTGGCAACATGACTGAGGTTTGATTGTAGAACCCTGTGCCTTGGAAACATGACTGTGGCCTGGTAGTGGAAACCCATGGCCTAGGAGTTTGACATTGGTTTGATTCTGGAACGCTGTGGCCTGGGAACATGACTGAGGCGTGATTCTGGAAAAGTGTGGCCTGGGAATATGACTGAAGTTTGATTCTGGAAATCTGTGGTCTGGGAACTTGACTGAGGTTTGATGGCAGAAATCTGTGGACTGGCAATATGACTGAGGTTTGATTGTAGAACCCTGTACCCTGGAAACATGACTGAGACCTGATACTTGAAACCCATGGCCTGGGAACTTGACATTGGTTTGATTCTGGAACCCTGTGGCCAGGAACAAGACTGAGGCGTGATTCTGGAATGCAGTGCCCTGGGAACATGAGATATGTTTAGATTGTGGAATTCTGGGCCCTGGGAACCTGACTGAGGCTTGGTTCTGGAACCCTGTGGACAGGGAACTTGATTGAGGTTTTATTCTGGAATCCTGTGGCCTGGGAACATGACATCAGTGGATTCTGGAACCCTCTGGACGAGGAACATGTCATCAGTGGATTCTGGAACCCTGTGGCATGGGAACATGAGAACGGTTTGATTCTGGAACCCTGTGGCTTGGGAATATGTCTGAGGTTTGATGGTGGAAACCTGTGGCCTGGCAACATGACTGAGGTTTTTTTCTGGAACCCTGTTCCCTGGGAACATGACTGAGGTTTGCTTCTGGACACCTTTCTCCTGGGAACATGACTGTGGTTTGATTGTGGAATCCTGTGGCCTGCGAACATGACTGAGGTTTGATTCTGGAACCATGTGTCCTGCGAATATGACTGAGGTTTGATATTGGAAATCTTTGGCCTGGGAACTTGACTGAGGTTTGATGGCAGAAACCTGTGGACTGGCAACATGACTGAGGTTTGATTGTAGAACCCTGTGCCCTGGAAACATGACTGTGGCCTGGTAGTGGAAACCCATGGCCTAGGAGTTTGACATTGGTTTGATTCGGGAACGCTGTGGCCTGGAAACATGACTGAGGCGTGATTCTGGAAAAGTGTGGCCTGGGAATATGACTGAAGTTTGATTCTGGAAATCTGTGGCCTGGGAACTTGACTGAGGTTTGATGGCAGAAATCTGTGGACTGGCAATATGACTGAGGTTTGATTGTAGAACCCTGTACCCTGGAAACATGACTGCGACCTGATACTTGAAACCCATGGCCTGGGAACTTGACATTGGTTTGATTCTGGAACCCTGTGGCCAGGAAGAAGACTGAGGCGTGATTCTGGAATGTTGTGCCCTGGGAACATGAGATCTGTTTAGATTGTGGAATTCTGGGCCCTGGGAACCTGACTGAGGCTTGGTTCTGGAACCCTGTGGACAGGGAACTTGACTGAGGTTTTATTCTGGAATCCTGTGGCCTGGGAACATGACATCAGTGGATTCTGGAACCCTGTGGCCGGGGAACATGACATCAGTGGATTCTGGAACCCTGTGGCCTGGGAACATGAGAACGGTTTGATTCTGGAACCCTGTGGCTTGGGAATATGTCTGAGGTTTGATGGTGGAAACCTGTGGCTTGGCAACATGACTGAGGTTTGTTTCTGGAACCCTGTTCCCTGGGAACATGACTGAGGTTTGATTCTGGACACCTTTGTGCTGGGAACATGACTGTGTTCTGATTGTAGAATCATGGGTCCTGCAAACATGACTGAGGTTTGATTCTGGAACCATGTGTCCTGCGAATATGACTGAGGTTTGATATTGGAAATCTTTGGCCTGGGAACTTGACTGAGGTTTGATGGCAGAAACCTGTGGACTGGCAACATGACTGAGGTTTGATTGTAGAACCCTGTGCCCTGGAAACATGACTGTGGCCTGGTAGTGGAAACCCATGGCCTAGGAGTTTGACATTGGTTTGATTCTGGAACGCTGTGGCCTGGGAACATGACTGAGGCGTGATTCTGGAAAAGTGTGGCCTGGGAATATGACTGAAGTTTGATTCTGGAAATCTGTGGCCTGGGAACTTGACTGAGGTTTGATGGCAGAAATCTGTGGACTGGCAACATGACTGAGGTTTGATTGTAGAACCCTGTACCCTGGAAACATGACTGAGACCTGATACTTGAAACCCATGGCCTGGGAACTTGACATTGGTTTGATTCTGGAACCCTGTGGCCAGGAACAAGACTGAGGCGTGATTCTGGAATCCTGTTGCCTGGGAACATGACATCTGTTTAGATTGTGGAATACTGGGCCCTGGGAACCTGACTGAGGCTTGGTTCTGGAACCCTGTGGACAGGGAACTTGACTGAGGTTTTATTCTGGAATCCTGTGGCCTGGGAACATGACATCAGTGGATTCTGGAACCCTGTGGCCGGGGAACATGTCATCAGTGGATTCTGGAACCCTGTGGCCTGGGAACATGAGAATGGTTTGATTCTGGAACCCTGTGGCTTGGGAATATGCCTGAGGTTTGATGCTGGAAACCTGTGGCCTGGCAACATGACTGAGGTTTGTTTCTGGAACCCTGTTCCCTGGGAACATGACTGAGGTTTGCTTCTGGACACCTTTCTCCTGGGAACATGACTGTGGTTTGATTGTGGAATCCTGTGGCCTGCGAACATGACTGACGTTTGATTCTGGAACCATGTGTCATGGGAATATGACTGAGCTTTGATTCTGGAAATCTGTGGCCTGGGAACTTGACTGAGGTTTGATGGCAGAAACCTGTGGACTGGCAACATGACTGAGGTTTGATTGTAGAACCCTGTGCCCTGGAAACATGACTGCGACCTGATACTTGAAACCCATGGCTTGGGAACTTGACATTGGTTTGATTCTGGAACCCTGTGGCCAGGGAACATGACTGAGGCGAGATTCTGGAATCCTGTGCCCAGGAAACATGACTGTGGCTTGGTACTGGAAACCCATGGCCTAGGAATTTGACATTGGTTTGATTCTGGAACCCTGTGGCCTGGGAACATGACTGAGGCGTGATTCTGGAATCCTGCGGCCTGGGAACATGACATCTGTTTAGATTATGGAATACTGTGCCCTGGGAACCTGACTGAAAGCTTGGTTCTGGAATCCTGTGGACTGGGAACATGACTGAGGTTTGATTCTGGAACCATGTGGCCTGGGAATATGACTGTGGTTTGATTTTGGAAACCATTGGCCTGTGAACATGACTGATGTTAGATTGAGGAATCCTGGGGCCTGGGAACATGACATCACTTTGGATTCTGGTACCCTGTTGCCTGGGAACATGAAATCGGTTTGATTGTGGAAACCTGTGGTCTGGGAATATGACTGAGGTTTGATGGTGGTATCCTATGGCCTGGCAACATGACTGAGGTTTGATTCTGGATCCCTGGGGCCAGGGAACATGACTGAGGCATGATTCTGGAAAACTGTGGCCTGGGAATATGACTGAGGTTTGACTCTGGAAATCTGTGGCCTGGGAACTTGACTGAGGTTTGATGGCAGAAATCTGTGGACTGGCAACATTACTGAGGTTTGATTGTTGAACCCTGTGCTCTGGAAACATGACTGCGACCTGATACTTGAAACGCATGGCCTGGGAAATTGACATTGGTTTGATTCTGGAACCCTGTGGACTGGGAACATGACTGAGGTTTTATTCTGGAACCCTGTAGCCTGGGAATATAACTGAGGATTGTTTCTGGAACCCGGTGGCCTGGTAACATGACTGAGGCGTGATTCTGGAAAAGTGTGGCCTGGGAATATGACTGAGGTTTGATTCTGGAAATCTGTGGCCTGGGAACTTGACTGAGGTTTGATGGCAGAAATCTGTGGACTGGCAACATTACTGAGGTTTGATTGTAGAACCCTGTGCCCTGGAAACATGACTGCGACCTGATACTTGAAACCCATGGCCTGGGAATTTGACATTGGTTTGATTCTGGAACCCTGTGGCCAGGAACAAGACTGAGGCGTGATTCTGGAATCCTGTTGCCTGGGAACATGACATCTGTTTAGATTGTGGAATACTGGGCCCTGGGAATCTGACTGAGGCTTGGTTTTGGTACCCTGTGGACTGGGAACATGACTGAGGTTTTATTCTGGAACCCTGTAGCCTGCGAAAATAACTGAGGATTGTTTCTCGAACCCTGTGGCCTGGGAACATGACATCAGTGGTTTCTGGAACCCTGTGGCCTGGGAACATGAGAACGGTTTGATTCTGGAACCCTGTGGCCTGGGAACATGTCTGAGGTTTGATGGTGGAAACCTGTGGCTTGGCAACATGACTGAGGTTTGTTTCTGGAACCCTGTTCCCTGGGAACATGACTGAGGTTTGATTCTGGACACCTTTGTGCTGGGAACATGACTGTGTTCTGATTGTAGAATCATGGGTCCTGCAAACATGACTGAGGTTTGATTCTGGAACCATGTGTCCTGCGAATATGACTGAGGTTTGATATTGGAAATCTTTGGCCTGGGAACTTGACTGAGGTTTGATGGCAGAAACCTGTGGACTGGCAACATGACTGAGGTTTGATTGTAGAACCCTGTGCCTTGGAAACATGACTGTGGCCTGGTAGTGGAAACCCATGGCCTAGGAGTTTGACATTGGTTTGATTCTGGAACGCTGTGGCCTGGGAACATGACTGAGGCGTGATTCTGGAAAAGTGTGGCCTGGGAATATGACTGAAGTTTGATTCTGGAAATCTGTGGTCTGGGAACTTGACTGAGGTTTGATGGCAGAAATCTGTGGACTGGCAATATGACTGAGGTTTGATTGTAGAACCCTGTACCCTGGAAACATGACTGAGACCTGATACTTGAAACCCATGGCCTGGGAACTTGACATTGGTTTGATTCTGGAACCCTGTGGCCAGGAACAAGACTGAGGCGTGATTCTGGAATGCAGTGCCCTGGGAACATGAGATATGTTTAGATTGTGGAATTCTGGGCCCTGGGAACCTGACTGAGGCTTGGTTCTGGAACCCTGTGGACAGGGAACTTGATTGAGGTTTTATTCTGGAATCCTGTGGCCTGGGAACATAACATCAGTGGATTCTGGAACCCTCTGGACGAGGAACATGTCATCAGTGGATTCTGGAACCCTGTGGCATGGGAACATGAGAACGGTTTGATTCTGGAACCCTGTGGCTTGGGAATATGTCTGAGGTTTGATGGTGGAAACCTGTGGCCTGGCAACATGACTGAGGTTTTTTTCTGGAACCCTGTTCCCTGGGAACATGACTGAGGTTTGCTTCTGGACACCTTTCTCCTGGGAACATGACTGTGGTTTGATTGTGGAATCCTGTGGCCTGCGAACATGACTGAGGTTTGATTCTGGAACCATGTGTCCTGCGAATATGACTGAGGTTTGATATTGGAAATCTTTGGCCTGGGAACTTGACTGAGGTTTGATGGCAGAAACCTGTGGACTGGCAACATGACTGAGGTTTGATTGTAGAACCCTGTGCCCTGGAAACATGACTGTGGCCTGGTAGTGGAAACCCATGGCCTAGGAGTTTGACATTGGTTTGATTCGGGAACGCTGTGGCCTGGAAACATGACTGAGGCGTGATTCTGGAAAAGTGTGGCCTGGGAATATGACTGAAGTTTGATTCTGGAAATCTGTGGCCTGGGAACTTGACTGAGGTTTGATGGCAGAAATCTGTGGACTGGCAATATGACTGAGGTTTGATTGTAGAACCCTGTACCCTGGAAACATGACTGAGACCTGATACTTGAAACCCATGGCCTGGGAACTTGACATTGGTTTGATTCTGGAACCCTGTGGCCAGGAACAAGACTGAGGCGTGATTCTGGAATGCAGTGCCCTGGGAACATGAGATATGTTTAGATTGTGGAATTCTGGGCCCTGGGAACCTGACTGAGGCTTGGTTCTGGAACCCTGTGGACAGGGAACTTGATTGAGGTTTTATTCTGGAATCCTGTGGCCTGGGAACATGACATCAGTGGATTCTGGAACCCTCTGGCCGAGGAACATGTCATCAGTGGATTCTGGAACCCTGTGGCATGGGAACATGAGAACGGTTTGATTCTGGAACCCTGTGGCTTGGGAATATGTCTGAGGTTTGATGGTGGAAACCTGTGGCCTGGCAACATGACTGAGGTTTGTTTCTGGAACCCTGTTCCCTGGGAACATGACTGAGGTTTGCTTCTGGACACCTTTCTCCTGGGAACATGACTGTGGTTTGATTGTGGAATCCTGTGGCCTGCGAACATGACTGAGGTTTGATTCTGGAACCATGTGTCATGGGAATATGACTGAGCTTTGATTCTGGAAATCTGTGGCCTGGGAACTTGACTGAGGTTTGATGGCAGAAACCTGTGGACTGGCAACATGACTGAGGTTTGATTGTAGAACCCTGTACCCTGGAAACATGACTGCGACCTGATACTTGAAACCCATGGCTTGGGAACTTGACATTGGTTTGATTCTGGAACCCTGTGGCCAGGGAACATGACTGAGGCGAGATTCTGGAATCCTGTGCCCAGGAAACATGACTGTGGTTTGGTACTGGAAACCCATGGCCTAGGAATTTGACATTGGTTTGATTCTGGAACCCTGTGGCCTGGGAACATGACTGAGGCGTGATTCTGGAATCCTGCGGCCTGGGAACATGACATCTGTTTAGATTATGGAATACTGTGCCCTGGGAACCTGACTGAAAGCTTGGTTCTGGAATCCTGTGGACTGGGAACATGACTGAGGTTTGATTCTGGAACCATGTGGCCTGGGAATATGACTGTGGTTTGATTTTGGAAACCATTGGCCTGTGAACATGACTGATGTTAGATTGAGGAATCCTGGGGCCTGGGAACATGACATCACTTTGGATTCTGGTACCCTGTTGCCTGGGAACATGAAATCGGTTTGATTGTGGAAACCTGTGGTCTGGGAATATGACTGAGGTTTGATGGTGGTATCCTATGGCCTGGCAACATGACTGAGGTTTGATTCTGGATCCCTGTGGCCAGGGAACATGACTGAGGCGTGATTCTGGAAAACTGTGGCCTGGGAATATGACTGAGGTTTGACTCTGGAAATCTGTGGCCTGGGAACTTGACTGAGGTTTGATGGCAGAAATCTGTGGACTGGCAACATTACTTAGGTTTGATTGTAGAACCCTGTGCTATGGAAACATGACTGAGACCTGATACTTGAAACGCATGGCCTGGGAAATTGACATTGGTTTGATTCTGGAACCCTGTGGACTGGGAACATGACTGAGGTTTTATTCTGGAACCCTGTAGCCTGGGAATATAACTGAGGATTGTTGCTGGAACCCTGTGGCCTGGGAACATGACTGAGGCGTGATTCTGGAAAAGTGTGGCCTGGGAATATGACTGAGGTTTGATTCTGGAAATCTGTGGCCTGGGAACTTGACTGAGGTTTGATGGCAGAAATCTGTGGACTGGCAACATTACTGAGGTTTGATTGTAGAACCCTGTGCCCTGGAAACATGACTGAGACCTGATACTTGAAACCCATGGCCTGGGAACTTGACATTGGTTTGATTCTGGAACCCTGTGGCCAGGAACAAGATTGAGGCGTGATTCTGGAATGCTGTGCCCTGGGAACATGAGATCTGTTTAGATTGTGGAATTCTGGGCCCTGGGAACCTGACTGAGGCTTGGTTCTGGAACCCTGTGGACAGGGAACTTGATTGAGGTTTTATTCTGGAATCCTGTGGCCTGGGAACATGACATCAGTGGATTCTGGAACCCTGTGGCCGGGGAACATGACATCAGTGGATTCTGGAACCCTGTGGCCTGGGAACATGAGAACGGTTTGATTCTGGAACCCTGTGGCTTGGGAATATGTCTGAGGTTTGATGGTGGAAACCTGTGGCCTGGCAACATGACTGAGGTTTGTTTCTGAAACCCTGTTCCCTGGGAACATGAGTGAGTTTTGCTTCTGGACACCTTTGTCCTGGGAACATGACTGTGGTTTGATTGTGGAACCATGGGTCCTGCAAACATGACTGAGGTTTGATTCTGGAACCATGTGTCCTGGGAATATGACTGAGCTTTGATTCTGGAAATCTGTTGCCTGGGAACTTGACTGAGGTTTGATGGCAGAAATCTGTGGACTGGCAACATGACTGAGGTTTGATTGTAGAACCCTGTGCCCTGGAAACATGACTGCGACCTGATACTTGAAACCCATGGCTTGGGAACTTGACATTGGTTTGATTCTGGAACCCTGTGGCCAGGGAACATGACTGAGGCGAGATTCTGGAATCCTGTGCCCAGGAAACATGACTGTGGCTTGGTACTGGAAACCCATGGCCTAGGAATTTGATATTGGTTTGATTCTGGAACCCTGTGGCCTGGGAACATGACTGAGGCGTGATTCTGGAATCCTGCGGCCTGGGAACATGACATCTGTTTAGATTATGGAATACTGTGCCCTGGGAACCTGACTGAAAGCTTGGTTCTGGAATCCTGTGGACTGGGAACATGACTGAGGTTTGATTCTGGAAACATGTGGCCTGGGAATATGACTGTGGTTTGATTTTGGAAACCATTGGCCTGTGAACATGACTGATGTTAGATTGAGAAATCCTGGGGCCTGGGAAGATGACATCACTTTGGATTCTGGTACCCTGTTGCCTGGGAACATGAAATCGGTTTGATTGTGGAAACCTGTGGTCTGGGAATATGACTGAGGTTTGATGGTGGTACCCTATGGCCTGGCAACATGACTGAGGTTTGATTCTGGATCCCTGTGGCCAGGGAACATGACTGAGGCGTGATTCTGGAAAACTGTGGCCTGGGAATATGACTGAGGTTTGATTCTGGAAATCTGTGGCCTGGGAACTTGACTGAGGTTTGATGGCAGAAATCTGTGGACTGGCAACATTACTGAGGTTTGACTGTTGAACCCTGTGCTCTGGAAACATGACTGCGACCTGATACTTGAAACGCATGGCCTGGGAAATTGACATTGGTTTGATTCTGGAACCCTGTGGACCGGGAACATGACTGAGGTTTTATTCTGGAACCCTGTAGCCTGGGAATATAACTGAGGATTGTTTCTGGAACCCGGTGGCCTGGTAACATGACTGAGGCGTGATTCTGGAAAAGTGTGGCCTGGGAATATGACTGAGGTTTGATTCTGGAAATCTGTGGCCTGGGAACTTGACTGAGGTTTGATGGCAGAAATCTGTGGACTGGCAACATTACTGAGGTTTGATTGTAGAACCCTGTGCCCTGGAAACATGACTGCGACCTGATACTTGAAACCCATGGCCTGGGAATTTGACATTGGTTTGATTCTGGAACCCTGTGGCCAGGAACAAGACTGAGGCGTGATTCTGGAATCCTGTTGCCTGGGAACATGACATCTGTTTAGATTGTGGAATACTGGGCCCTGGGAATCTGACTGAGGCTTGGTTCTGGTACCCTGTGGACTGGGAACATGACTGAGGTTTTATTCTGGAACCCTGTAGCCTGCGAAAATAACTGAGGATTGTTTCTCGAACCCTGTGGCCTGGGAACATGACATCAGTGGTTTCTGGAACCCTGAGGCCTGGGAACATGAGAACGGTTTGATTCTGGAACCCTGTGGCCTGGGAACATGTCTGAGGTTTGATGGTGGAAACCTGTGGCTTGGCAACATGACTGAGGTTTGTTTCTGGAACCCTGTTCCCTGGGAACATGACTGAGGTTTGATTCTGGACACCTTTGTGCTGGGAACATGACTGTGTTCTGATTGTAGAATCATGGGTCTTGCAAACATGACTGAGGTTTGATTTTGGAACCATGTGTCCTGCGAATATGACTGAGGTTTGATATTGGAAATCTTTGGCCTGGGAACTTGACTGAGGTTTGATGGCAGAAACCTGTGGACTGGCAACATGACTGAGGTTTGATTGTAGAACCCTGTGCCCTGGAAACATGACTGTGGCCTGGTAGTGGAAACCCATGGCCTAGGAGTTTGACATTGGTTTGATTCTGGAACGCTGTGGCCTGGGAACATGACTGAGGCGTGATTCTGGAAAAGTGTGGCCTGGGAATATGACTGAAGTTTGATTCTGGAAATCTGTGGCCTGGGAACTTGACTGAGGTTTGATGGCAGAAATCTGTGGACTGGCAACATGACTGAGGTTTGATTGTAGAACCCTGTACGCTGGAAACATGACTGAGACCTGATACTTGAAACCCATGGCCTGGGAACTTGACATTGGTTTGATTCTGGAACCCTGTGGCCAGGAACAAGACTGAGGCGTGATTCTGGAATGCTGTGCCCTGGGAACATGACATCTGTTTAGATTGTGGAATACTGGGCCCTGGGAACCTGACTGAGGCTTGGTTCTGGAACCCTGTGGACAGGGAACTTGACTGAGGTTTTATTCTGGAATCCTGTGGCCTGGGAACATGACATCAGTGGATTCTGGAACCCTGTGGCCGGGGAACATGTCATCAGTGGATTCTGGAACCCTGTGGCCTGGGAACATGAGAACGGTTTGATTCTGGAACCCTGTGGCTTGGGAATATGACTGAGGTTTGATGGCGGAAACCTGTGGCCTGGCAACATGACTGAGGTTTGTTTCTGGAACCCTGTTCCCTGGGAACATGACTGAGGTTTGCTTCTGGACACCTTTCTCCTGGGAACATGACTGTGGTTTGATTGTGGAATCCTGTGGCCTGCGAACATGACTGAGGTTTGATTCTGGAACCATGTGTCATGGGAATATGACTGAGCTTTGATTCTGGAAATCTGTGGCCTGGGAACTTGACTGAGGTTTGATGGCAGAAACCTGTGGACTGGCAACATGACTGAGGTTTGATTGTAGAACCCTGTGCCCTGGAAACATGACTGCGACCTGATACTTGAAACCCATGGCTTGGGAACTTGACATTGGTTTGATTCTGGAACCCTGTGGCCAGGGAACATGACTGAGGCGAGATTCTGGAATCCTGTGCCCAGGAAACATGACTGTGGCTTGGTACTGGAAACCCATGGCCTAGGAATTTGACATTGGTTTGATTCTGGAACCCTGTGGCCTGGGAACATGACTGAGGCGTGATTCTGGAATCCTGCGGCCTGGGAACATGACATCTGTTTAGATTGTGGAATACTGTGCCCTGGGAATCTGACTGAGGCTTGGTTCTGGAACCCTGTGGACTGGGAACATGACTGACGTTTTATTCTGGAACCCTGTAGCCTGCGAACATAACTGAGGATTGATTCTGGAACCCTGTGTCCGGGGAACATGACTTCAGTGGATTCTGGAACCCTGTGGCCCGGGAACATGAGAATGGTTTGATTCTGGAACCCTGGGCCTTGGGAATATGTCTGAGGTTTGATCGTGGAAACCTGTGGCCTGGCAACATGACTGAGGTTTGTTTCTGGAACCCTGTTCCCAGGGAACATGAGTGAGTTTTGCTTCTGGACATCTTTGTCCTGGGAACAGGACTGTGGTTTGATTCTGGATCCATGTGTCCTGGGAATATGACTGTGGTTTGATTCTGGAAATCTGTGGCCTGGGAACTTGACTGAGGTTTGATGGCAGAAATCTGTGGACTAGCAACATGACTGAGGTTTGATTGTAGAACCCTGTGCCCTGGAAACATGACTGCCACCTGATACTTGAAACCCATGGCCTGGGAACTTGACATTGGTTTGATTCTGGAACCCTGTGGCCAGGGAACATGACTGAGGCGAGATTCTGGAATCCTGTGCCCTGGAAATATGACTGTGGCTTGGTACTGGAAACCCATGGCCTAGGAATTTGACATTGGTTTGATTCTGGAAACCCGTGGCCTGGGAACATGACTGAGGTTTGATTCTGGAACCATGTGTCCTGGGAATATGACTGAGGTTTGATTCTGGAAATCTGTGGCCTGGGAACTTGACTGAGGTTTGATGGCAGAAACCTGTGGACTGGCAACATGACTGAGGTTTGATTGTGGAACCCTGTGCCATGGAAACATGACTGCGGCCTGGTACTGCAAACCCATGGCCTGGGAATTTGACATTGGTTTGATTCTGGAACCCTGTGGCCTGGGAACATGACTGAGGCGTGATTCTGGAAACCTGCGGCCTGGGAACATGACATCAGTGGATTCTGGAACCCTGTGGCCGGGGAACATGACATCAGTGGATTCTGGAATCCTGTGTCCTGGGAACATGAGAACGGTTTGATTCTGGAACCCTGTGGCTTGGGAATATGTCTGAGGTTTGATGGTGGAAACCTGTGGCCTGGCAACATGACTGAAGTTTGTTTCTGGAACCCTGTTCCCTGGGAACATGACTGAGGTTTGCTTCTGGACACCTTTCTCCTGGGAACATGACTGTGGTTTGATTGTGGAATCCTGTGGCCTGCGAACATGAGTGAAGTTTGATTCTGGAACCATGTGTCCTGGGAATATGACTGAGCTTTGATTCTGGAAATCTGTGGCCTGGGAACTTGACTGAGGTTTGATGGCAGAAACCTGTGGACTGGCAACATGACTGAGGTTTGATTGTAGAACCCTGTGCCCTGGAAACATGACTGCGACCTGATACTTGAAACCCATGGCTTGGGAACTTGACATTGGTTTGATTCTTTAACCCTGTGGCCAGGGAACATGACTGAGGCGAGATTCTGGAATCCTGTGCCCAGGAAACATGACTGTGGCTTGGTACTGGAAACCCATGGCCTAGGAATTTGACATTGGTTTGATTCTGGAACCCTGTGGCCTGGGAACATGACTGAGGCGTGATTCTGGAATCCTGCGGCCTGGGAACATGACATCTGTTTAGATTATGGAATACTGTGCCCTGGGAACCTGACTGAAAGCTTGGTTCTGGAATCCTGTGGACTGGGAACATGACTGAGGTTTGATTCTGGAACCATGTGGCCTGGGAATATGACTGTGGTTTGATTTTGGAAACCATGGGCCTGTGAACATGACTGATGTTAGATTGAGGAATCCTGGGGCCTGGGAACATGACATCACTTTGGATTCTGGTACCCTGTTGCCTGGGAACATGAAATCGGTTTGATTGTGGAAACCTGTGGTCTGGGAATATGACTGAGGTTTGATGGTGGTACCCTATGGCCTGGCAACATGACTGAGGTTTGATTCTGGATCCCTGTGGCCAGGGAACATGACTGAGGCGTGATTCTGGAAAACTGTGGCCTGGGAATATGACTGAGGTTTGATTCTGGAAATCTGTGGCCTGGGAACTTGACTGAGGTTTGATGGCAGAAATCTGTGGACTGGCAACATTACTGAGGTTTGATTGTTGAACCCTGTGCTCTGGAAACATGACTGCGACCTGATACTTGAAACGCATGGCCTGGGAAATTGACATTGGTTTAATTCTGGAACCCTGTGGACTGGGAACATGACTGAGGTTTTATTCTGGAACCCTGTAGCCTGGGAATATAACTGAGGATTGTTTCTGGACCCCGGTGGCCTGGTAACATGACTGAGGCGTGATTCTGGAAAAGTGTGGCCTGGGAATATGACTGAGGTTTGATTCTGGAAATCTGTGGCCTGGGAACTTGACTGAGGTTTGATGGCAGAAATCTGTGGACTGGCAACATTACTGAGGTTTGATTGTAGAACCCTGTGCCCTGGAAACATGACTGCGACCTGATACTTGAAACCCATGGCCTGGGAATTTGACATTGTTTTGATTCTGGAACCCTGTGGCCAGGAACAAGACTGAGGCGTGATTCTGGAATCCTGTTGCCTGGGAACATGACATCTGTTTTGATTGTGGAATACTGGGCCCTGGGAATCTGACTGAGGCTTGGTTTTGGTACCCTGTGGACTGGGAACATGACTGAGGTTTTATTCTGGAACCCTGTAGCCTGCGAAAATAACTGAGGATTGTTTCTCGAACCCTGTGGCCTGGGAACATGACATCAGTGGATTCTGGAACCCTGTGGCCTGGAAACATGAGAACGGTTTGATTCTGGAACCCTGTGGCCTGGGAACATGTCTGAGGTTTGATGGTGGAAACCTGTGGCTTGGCAACATGACTGAGGTTTGTTTCTGGAACCCTGTTCCCTGGGAACATGACTGAGGTTTGATTCTGGACACCTTTGTGCTGGGAACATGACTGTGTTCTGATTGCAGAATCATGGGTCCTGCAAACATGACTGAGGTTTGATTCTGTAACCATGTGTCCTGCGATTATGACTGAGGTTTGATATTGGAAATCTTTGGCCTGGGAACTTGACTGAGGTTTGATGGCAGAAACCTGTGGACTGGCAACATGACTGAGGTTTGATTGTAGAACCCTGTGCCCTGGAAACATGACTGTGGCCTGGTAGTGGAAACCCATGGCCTAGGAGTTTGACATTGGTTTGATTCTGGAACGCTGTGGCCTGGGAACATGACTGAGGCGTGATTCTGGAAAAGTGTGGCCTGGGAATATGACTGAAGTTTGATTCTGGAAATCTGTGGCCTGGGAATTTGACTGAGGTTTGATGGCAGAAATCTGTGGACTGGCAATATGACTGAGGTTTGATTGTAGAACCCTGTGCCCTGGAAACATGACTGCGACCTGATACTTGAAACCCATGGCCTGGGAACTTGACATTGGTTTGATTCTGGAACCCTGTGGCCAGGAACAAGACTGAGGCGTGATTCTGGAATGCAGTGCCCTGGGAACATGAGATATGTTCAGATTGTGGAATTCTGGGCCCTGGGAACCTGACTGAGGCTTGGTTCTGGAACCCTGTGGACAGGGAACTTGACTGAGGTTTTATTCTGAAATCCTGTGGCCTGGGAACATGACATCAGTGGATTCTGGAACCCTGTGGCCGGGGAACATTACATCAGTGGATTCTGGAATCCTGTGTCCTGGGAACATGAGAATGGTTTGATTCTGGAACCCTGTGGCTTGGGAATATGTCTGAGGTTTGATGGTGGAAACCTGTGGCTTGGCAACATGACTGAGGTTTGTTTCTGGAACCCTGTTCCCTGGGAACATGAGTGAGTTTTGCTTCTGGACACCTTTGTCCTGGGAACATGACTGTGGTTTGATTGTGGAACCGTGGGTCCTGCAAACATGACTGAGGTTTGATTCTGGAACCATGTGTCCTGGGAATATGACTGAGGTTTGATTCTGGAAATCTGTGGCCTGGGAACTTGACTGAGGTTTGATGGCAGAAACCTGTGGACTGGCAACATGACTGAGGTTTGATTGTGGAACCCTGTGCCATGGAAACATGACTGCGGCCTGGTACTGCAAACCCATGGCCTGGGAATTTGACATTGGTTTGATTCTGGAACCCTGTGGCCTGGGAACATGACTGAGGCGTGATTCTGGAAACCTGCGGCCTGGGAACATGACATCAGTGGATTCTGGAACCCTGTGGCCGGGGAACATGACATCAGTGGATTCTGGAATCCTGTGTCCTGGGAACATGAGAACGGTTTGATTCTGGAACCTTGTGGCTTGGGAATATGTCTGAGGTTTGATGGTGGAAACCTGTGGCCTGGCAACATGACTGAAGTTTGTTTCTGGAACCCTGTTCCCTGGGAACATGACTGAGGTTTGCTTCTGGACACCTTTCTCCTGGGAACATGACTGTGGTTTGATTGTGGAATCCTGTGGCCTGCGAACATGACTGAAGTTTGATTCTGGAACCATGTGTCCTGGGAATATGACTGAGCTTTGATTCTGGAAATCTGTGGCCTGGGAACTTGACTGAGGTTTGATGGCAGAAACCTGTGGACTGGCAACATGACTGAGGTTTGATTGTAGAACCCTGTGCCCTGGAAACATGACTGCGACCTGATACTTGAAACCCATGGCTTGGGAACTTGACATTGGTTTGATTCTTTAACCCTGTGGCCAGGGAACATGACTGAGGCGAGATTCTGGAATCCTGTGCCCAGGAAACATGACTGTGGCTTGGTACTGGAAACCCATGGCCTAGGAATTTGACATTGGTTTGATTCTGGAACCCTGTGGCCTGGGAACATGACTGAGGCGTGATTCTGGAATCCTGCGGCCTGGGAACATGACATCTGTTTAGATTATGGAATACTGTGCCCTGGGAACCTGACTGAAAGCTTGGTTCTGGAATCCTGTGGACTGGGAACATGACTGAGGTTTGATTCTGGAACCATGTGGCCTGGGAATATGACTGTGGTTTGATTTTGGAAACCATGGGCCTGTGAACATGACTGATGTTAGATTGAGGAATCCTGGGGCCTGGGAACATGACATCACTTTGGATTCTGGTACCCTGTTGCCTGGGAACATGAAATCGGTTTGATTGTGGAAACCTGTGGTCTGGGAATATGACTGAGGTTTGATGGTGGTACCCTATGGCCTGGCAACATGACTGAGGTTTGATTCTGGATCCCTGTGGCCAGGGAACATGACTGAGGCGTGATTCTGGAAAACTGTGGCCTGGGAATATGACTGAGGTTTGATTCTGGAAATCTGTGGCCTGGGAACTTGACTGAGGTTTGATGGCAGAAATCTGTGGACTGGCAACATTACTGAGGTTTGATTGTTGAACCCTGTGCTCTGGAAACATGACTGCGACCTGATACTTGAAACGCATGGCCTGGGAAATTGACATTGGTTTAATTCTGGAACCCTGTGGACTGGGAACATGACTGAGGTTTTATTCTGGAACCCTGTAGCCTGGGAATATAACTGAGGATTGTTTCTGGACCCCGGTGGCCTGGTAACATGACTGAGGCGTGATTCTGGAAAAGTGTGGCCTGGGAATATGACTGAGGTTTGATTCTGGAAATCTGTGGCCTGGGAACTTGACTGAGGTTTGATGGCAGAAATCTGTGGACTGGCAACATTACTGAGGTTTGATTGTATAACCCTGTGCCCTGGAAACATGACTGCGACCTGATACTTGAAACCCATGGCCTGGGAATTTGACATTGTTTTGATTCTGGAACCCTGTGGCCAGGAACAAGACTGAGGCGTGATTCTGGAATCCTGTTGCCTGGGAACATGACATCTGTTTTGATTGTGGAATACTGGGCCCTGGGAATCTGACTGAGGCTTGGTTTTGGTACCCTGTGGACTGGGAACATGACTGAGGTTTTATTCTGGAACCCTGTAGCCTGCGAAAATAACTGAGGATTGTTTCTCGAACCCTGTGGCCTGGGAACATGACATCAGTGGATTCTGGAACCCTGTGGCCTGGAAACATGAGAACGGTTTGATTCTGGAACCCTGTGGCCTGGGAACATGTCTGAGGTTTGATGGTGGAAACCTGTGGCTTGGCAACATGACTGAGGTTTGTTTCTGGAACCCTGTTCCCTGGGAACATGACTGAGGTTTGATTCTGGACACCTTTGTGCTGGGAACATGACTGTGTTCTGATTGCAGAATCATGGGTCCTGCAAACATGACTGAGGTTTGATTCTGGAACCATGTGTCCTGCGATTATGACTGAGGTTTGATATTGGAAATCTTTGGCCTGGGAACTTGACTGAGGTTTGATGGCAGAAACCTGTGGACTGGCAACATGACTGAGGTTTGATTGTAGAACCCTGTGCCCTGGAAACATGACTGTGGACTGGTAGTGGAAACCCATGGCCTAGGAGTTTGACATTGGTTTGATTCTGGAACGCTGTGGCCTGGGAACATGACTGAGGCGTGATTCTGGAAAAGTGTGGCCTGGGAATATGACTGAAGTTTGATTCTGGAAATCTGTGGCCTGGGAATTTGACTGAGGTTTGATGGCAGAAATCTGTGGACTGGCAATATGACTGAGGTTTGATTGTAGAACCCTGTGCCCTGGAAACATGACTGCGACCTGATACTTGAAACCCATGGCCTGGGAACTTGACATTGGTTTGATTCTGGAACCCTGTGGCCAGGAACAAGACTGAGGCGTGATTCTGGAATGCAGTGCCCTGGGAACATGAGATATGTTCAGATTGTGGAATTCTGGGCCCTGGGAACCTGACTGAGGCTTGGTTCTGGAACCCTGTGGACAGGGAACTTGACTGAGGTTTTATTCTGAAATCCTGTGGCCTGGGAACATGACATCAGTGGATTCTGGAACCCTGTGGCCGGGGAACATTACATCAGTGGATTCTGGAATCCTGTGTCCTGGGAACATGAGAATGGTTTGATTCTGGAACCCTGTGGCTTGGGAATATGTCTGAGGTTTGATGGTGGAAACCTGTGGCTTGGCAACATGACTGAGGTTTGTTTCTGGAACCCTGTTCCCTGGGAACATGAGTGAGTTTTGCTTCTGGACACCTTTGTCCTGGGAACATGACTGTGGTTTGATTGTGGAACCGTGGGTCCTGCAAACATGACTGAGGTTTGATTCTGGAACCATGTGTCCTGGGAATATGACTGAGGTTTGATTCTGGAAATCTGTGGCCTGGGAACTTGACTGAGGTTTGATGGCAGAAATCTGTGGTCTGGCAACATGACTGAGGTTTGATTGTAGAACCCTGTGCCCTGGAAACATGACTGCGACCTGATACTTGAAACCCATGGCCTGGGAATTTGACATTGGTTTGATTCTGGAACCCTGTGGCCAGGAACAAGACTGAGGCGTGATTCTGGAATCCTGTTGCCTGGGAACATGACATCTGTTTAGATTGTGGAATACTGGGCCCTGGGAATGTGACTGAGGCTTGGTTCTGGTACCCTGTGGACTGGGAACATGACTGAGGTTTTATTCTGGAACCCTGTAGCCTGCGAACATAACTGAGGATTGTTTCGCGAACCCTGTGGCCTGGGAACATGACATCAGTGGATTCTGGAACCCTGTGGCCTGGGAACATGAGAACGGTTTGATTCTGGAACCCTGTGGCCTGGGAACATGTCTGAGGTTTGATGGTGGAAACCTGTGGCTTGGCAACATGACTGAGGTTTGTTTCTGGAACCCTGTTCCCTGGGAACATGACTGAGGTTTGATTCTGGACACCTTTGTGCTGGGAACATGACTGTGTTTTGATTGTGGAATCATGGGTCCTGCAAACATGACTGAGGTTTGATTCTGGAACCATGTGTCCTGGGAATATGACTGAGCTTTGATTCTGGAAATCTGTGGCCTGGGAACTTGACTGAGGTTTGATGGCATAAACCTGTGGACTGGCAACATGACTGAGGTTTGATTGTTGAACCCTGTGCTCTGGAAACATGACTGCGACCTGATACTTGAAACGCATGGCATGGGAAATTGACATTGGTTTGAATCTGGAACCCTGTGGACTGGGAACATGACTGAGGTTTTATTCTGGAACCCTGTAGCCTGGGAATATAACTGAGGATTGTTTCTGGACCCCGGTGGCCTGGTAACATGACTGAGCCGTGATTCTGGAAAAGTGTGGCCTGGGAATATGACTGAGGTTTGATTCTGGAAATCTGTGGCCTGGGAACTTGACTGAGGTTTGATGGCAGAAATCTGTGGACTGGCAACATTACTGAGGTTTGATTGTATAACCCTGTGCCCTGGAAACATGACTGCGACCTGATACTTGAAACCCATGGCCTGGGAATTTGACATTGTTTTGATTCTGGAACCCTGTGGCCAGGAACAAGACTGAGGCGTGATTCTGGAATCCTGTTGCCTGGGAACATGACATCTGTTTAGATTGTGGAATACTGGGCCCTGGGAATCTGACTGAGGCTTGGTTTTGGTACCCTGTGGACTGGGAACATGACTGAGGTTTTATTCTGGAACCCTTTAGCCTGCGAAAATAACTGAGGATTGTTTCTCGAACCCTGTGGCCTGGGAACATGACATCAGTGGATTCTGGAACCCTGTGGCCTGGAAACATGAGAACGGTTTGATTCTGGAACCCTGTGGCCTGGGAACATGTCTGAGGTTTGATGGTGGAAACCTGTGGCTTGGCAACATGACTGAGGTTTGTTTCTGGAACCCTGTTCCCTGGGAACATGACTGAGGTTTGATTCTGGACACCTTTGTGCTGGGAACATGACTGTGTTCTGATTGCAGAATCATGGGTCCTGCAAACATGACTGAGGTTTGATTCTGGAACCATGTGTCCTGCGATTATGACTGAGGTTTGATATTGGAAATCTTTGGCCTGGGAACTTGACTGAGGTTTGATGGCAGAAACCTGTGGACTGGCAACATGACTGAGGTTTGATTGTAGAACCCTGTGCCCTGGAAACATGACTGTGGCCTGGTAGTGGAAACCCATGGCCTAGGAGTTTGACATTGGTTTGATTCTGGAACGCTGTGGCCTGGGAACATGACTGAGGCGTGATTCTGGAAAAGTGTGGCCTGGGAATATGACTGAAGTTTGATTCTGGAAATCTGTGGCCTGGGAATTTGACTGAGGTTTGATGGCAGAAATCTGTGGACTGGCAATATGACTGAGGTTTGATTGTAGAACCCTGTGCCCTGGAAACATGACTGCGACCTGATACTTGAAACCCATGGCCTGGGAACTTGACATTGGTTTGATTCTGGAACCCTGTGGCCAGGAACAAGACTGAGGCGTGATTCTGGAATGCAGTGCCCTGGGAACATGAGATATGTTCAGATTGTGGAATTCTGGGCCCTGGGAACCTGACTGAGGCTTGGTTCTGGAACCCTGTGGACAGGGAACTTGACTGAGGTTTTATTCTGAAATCCTGTGGCCTGGGAACATGACATCAGTGGATTCTGGAACCCTGTGGCCGGGGAACATTACATCAGTGGATTCTGGAATCCTGTGTCCTGGGAACATGAGAATGGTTTGATTCTGGAACCCTGTGGCTTGGGAATATGTCTGAGGTTTGATGGTGGAAACCTGTGGCTTGGCAACATGACTGAGGTTTGTTTCTGGAACCCTGTTCCCTGGGAACATGAGTGAGTTTTGCTTCTGGACACCTTTGTCCTGGGAACATGACTGTGGTTTGATTGTGGAACCGTGGGTCCTGCAAACATGACTGAGGTTTGATTCTGGAACCATGTGTCCTGGGAATATGACTGAGGTTTGATTCTGGAAATCTGTGGCCTGGGAACTTGACTGAGGTTTGATGGCAGAAATCTGTGGTCTGGCAACATGACTGAGGTTTGATTGTAGAACCCTGTGCCCTGGAAACATGACTGCGACCTGATACTTGAAACCCATGGCCTGGGAATTTGACATTGGTTTGATTCTGGAACCCTGTGGCCAGGAACAAGACTGAGGCGTGATTCTGGAATCCTGTTGCCTGGGAACATGACATCTGTTTAGATTGTGGAATACTGGGCCCTGGGAATGTGACTGAGGCTTGGTTCTGGTACCCTGTGGACTGGGAACATGACTGAGGTTTTATTCTGGAACCCTGTAGCCTGCGAACATAACTGAGGATTGTTTCGCGAACCCTGTGGCCTGGGAACATGACATCAGTGGATTCTGGAACCCTGTGGCCTGGGAACATGAGAACGGTTTGATTCTGGAACCCTGTGGCCTGGGAACATGTCTGAGGTTTGATGGTGGAAACCTGTGGCTTGGCAACATGACTGAGGTTTGTTTCTGGAACCCTGTTCCCTGGGAACATGACTGAGGTTTGATTCTGGACACCTTTGTGCTGGGAACATGACTGTGTTTTGATTGTGGAATCATGGGTCCTGCAAACATGACTGAGGTTTGATTCTGGAACCATGTGTCCTGCGAATATGACTGAGGTTTGATATTGGAAATCTTTGGCCTGGGAACTTGACTGAGGTTTGATGGCATAAACCTGTGGACTGGCAACATGACTGAGGTTTGATTGTTGAACCCTGTGCTCTGGAAACATGACTGCGACCTGATACTTGAAACGCATGGCATGGGAAATTGACATTGGTTTGAATCTGGAACCCTGTGGACTGGGAACATGACTGAGGTTTTATTCTGGAACCCTGTAGCCTGGGAATATAACTGAGGATTGTTTCTGGAACCCTGTGGCCTGGGAACAGGACTGAGGCGTGATTCTGGAAAAGTGTGGCCTGGGAATATGACTGAGGTTTGATTCTGGAAATCTGTGGCCTGGGAACTTGACTGAGGTTTGATGACAGAAATCTGTGGACTGGCAACATTACTGAGGTTTGATTGTAGAACCCTGTGCCCTGGAAAAATGACTGTAGCCTGGTAGTGGAAACCCATGGCCTGGGAACTTGACATTGGTTTGATTCTGGAACCCTGTGGCCAGGAACAAGACTGAGGCGTGATTCTGGAATCCTGTTGCCTGGGAACATGACATCTGTTTAGATTGTGGAATACTGGGCCCTGGGAATCTGACTGAGGCTTGGTTCTGGTACCCTGTGGACTGGGAACATGACTGAGGTTTTATTCTGGAACCCTGTAGCCTGCGAAAATAACTGAGGATTGTTTCTCGAACCCTGTGGCCTGGGAACATGACATCAGTGGATTCTGGAACCCTGTGCCCTGGGAACATGAGAACGGTTTGATTCTGGAACCCTGTGGCCTGGGAATATGTCTGAGGTTTGATGGTGGAAACCTGTGGCTTGGCAACATGACTGAGGTTTGTTTCTGGAACCCTGTTCCCTGGGAACATGACTGAGGTTTGATTCTGGACACCTTTGTGCTGGGAACATGACTGTGTTCTGATTGTAGAATCATGGGTCCTGCAAACATGACTGAGGTTTGATCCTGGAACCATGTGTCATGGGAATATGACTGAGCTTTGATTCTGGAAATCTGTGGCCTGGGAACTTGACTGAGGTTTGATGGCAGAAACCTGTGGACTGGCAACATGACTGAGGTTTGATTGTAGAACCCTGTGCCCTGGAAACATGACTGCGACCTGATACTTGAAACCCATGGCTTGGGAACTTGACATTGGTTTGATTCTTTAACCCTGTGGCCAGGGAACATGACTGAGGCGAGATTCTGGAATCCTGTGCCCAGGAAACATGACTGTGGCTTGGTACTGGAAACCCATGGCCTAGGAATTTGACATTGGTTTGATTCTGGAACCCTGTGGCCTGGGAACATGACTGAGGCGTGATTCTGGAATCCTGCGGCCTGGGAACATGACATCTGTTTAGATTATGGAATACTGTGCCCTGGGAACCTGACTGAAAGCTTGGTTCTGGAATCCTGTGGACTGGGAACATGACTGAGGTTTGATTCTGGAACCATGTGGCCTGGGAATATGACTGTGGTTTGATTTTGGAAACCATGGGCCTGTGAACATGACTGATGTTAGATTGAGGAATCCTGGGGCCTGGGAACATGACATCACTTTGGATTCTGGTACCCTGTTGCCTGGGAACATGAAATCGGTTTGATTGTGGAAACCTGTGGTCTGGGAATATGACTGAGGTTTGATGGTGGTACCCTATGGCCTGGCAACATGACTGAGGTTTGATTCTGGATCCCTGTGGCCAGGGAACATGACTGAGGCGTGATTCTGGAAAACTGTGGCCTGGGAATATGACTGAGGTTTGATTCTGGAAATCTGTGGCCTGGGAACTTGACTGAGGTTTGATGGCAGAAATCTGTGGACTGGCAACATTACTGAGGTTTGATTGTTGAACCCTGTGCTCTGGAAACATGACTGCGACCTGATACTTGAAACGCATGGCCTGGGAAATTGACATTGGTTTAATTCTGGAACCCTGTGGACTGGGAACATGACTGAGGTTTTATTCTGGAACCCTGTAGCCTGGGAATATAACTGAGGATTGTTTCTGGACCCCGGTGGCCTGGTAACATGACTGAGGCGTGATTCTGGAAAAGTGTGGCCTGGGAATATGACTGAGGTTTGATTCTGGAAATCTGTGGCCTGGGAACTTGACTGAGGTTTGATGGCAGAAATCTGTGGACTGGCAACATTACTGAGGTTTGATTGTAGAACCCTGTGCCCTGGAAACATGACTGCGACCTGATACTTGAAACCCATGGCCTGGGAATTTGACATTGGTTTGATTCTGGAACCCTGTGGCCAGGAACAAGACTGAGGCGTGATTCTGGAATCCTGTTGCCTGGGAACATGACATCTGTTTAGATTGTGGAATACTGGGCCCTGGGAATCTGACTGAGGCTTGGTTTTGGTACCCTGTGGACTGGGAACATGACTGAGGTTTTATTCTGGAACCCTGTAGCCTGCGAAAATAACTGAGGATTGTTTCTCGAACCCTGTGGCCTGGGAACATGACATCAGTGGATTCTGGAACCCTGTGGCCTGGAAACATGAGAACGGTTTGATTCTGGAACCCTGTGGCCTGGGAACATGTCTGAGGTTTGATGGTGGAAACCTGTGGCTTGGCAACATGACTGAGGTTTGTTTCTGGAACCCTGTTCCCTGGGAACATGACTGAGGTTTGATTCTGGACACCTTTGTGCTGGGAACATGACTGTGTTCTGATTGCAGAATCATGGGTCCTGCAAACATGACTGAGGTTTGATTCTGGAACCATGTGTCCTGCGATTATGACTGAGGTTTGATATTGGAAATCTTTGGCCTGGGAACTTGACTGAGGTTTGATGGCAGAAACCTGTGGACTGGCAACATGACTGAGGTTTGATTGTAGAACCCTGTGCCCTGGAAACATGACTGTGGCCTGGTAGTGGAAACCCATGGCCTAGGAGTTTGACATTGGTTTGATTCTGGAACGCTGTGGCCTGGGAACATGACTGAGGCGTGATTCTGGAAAAGTGTGGCCTGGGAATATGACTGAAGTTTGATTCTGGAAATCTGTGGCCTGGGAATTTGACTGAGGTTTGATGGCAGAAATCTGTGGACTGGCAATATGACTGAGGTTTGATTGTAGAACCCTGTGCCCTGGAAACATGACTGCGACCTGATACTTGAAACCCATGGCCTGGGAACTTGACATTGGTTTGATTCTGGAACCCTGTGGCCAGGAACAAGACTGAGGCGTGATTCTGGAATGCAGTGCCCTGGGAACATGAGATATGTTCAGATTGTGGAATTCTGGGCCCTGGGAACCTGACTGAGGCTTGGTTCTGGAACCCTGTGGACAGGGAACTTGACTGAGGTTTTATTCTGAAATCCTGTGGCCTGGGAACATGACATCAGTGGATTCTGGAACCCTGTGGCCGGGGAACATTACATCAGTGGATTCTGGAATCCTGTGTCCTGGGAACATGAGAATGGTTTGATTCTGGAACCCTGTGGCTTGGGAATATGTCTGAGGTTTGATGGTGGAAACCTGTGGCTTGGCAACATGACTGAGGTTTGTTTCTGGAACCCTGTTCCCTGGGAACATGAGTGAGTTTTGCTTCTGGACACCTTTGTCCTGGGAACATGACTGTGGTTTGATTGTGGAACCGTGGGTCCTGCAAACATGACTGAGGTTTGATTCTGGAACCATGTGTCCTGGGAATATGACTGAGGTTTGATTCTGGAAATCTGTGGCCTGGGAACTTGACTGAGGTTTGATGGCAGAAATCTGTGGTCTGGCAACATGACTGAGGTTTGATTGTAGAACCCTGTGCCCTGGAAACATGACTGCGACCTGATACTTGAAACCCATGGCCTGGGAATTTGACATTGGTTTGATTCTGGAACCCTGTGGCCAGGAACAAGACTGAGGCGTGATTCTGGAATCCTGTTGCCTGGGAACATGACATCTGTTTAGATTGTGGAATACTGGGCCCTGGGAATGTGACTGAGGCTTGGTTCTGGTACCCTGTGGACTGGGAACATGACTGAGGTTTTATTCTGGAACCCTGTAGCCTGCGAACATAACTGAGGATTGTTTCGCGAACCCTGTGGCCTGGGAACATGACATCAGTGGATTCTGGAACCCTGTGGCCTGGGAACATGAGAACGGTTTGATTCTGGAACCCTGTGGCCTGGGAACATGTCTGAGGTTTGATGGTGGAAACCTGTGGCTTGGCAACATGACTGAGGTTTGTTTCTGGAACCCTGTTCCCTGGGAACATGACTGAGGTTTGATTCTGGACACCTTTGTGCTGGGAACATGACTGTGTTTTGATTGTGGAATCATGGGTCCTGCAAACATGACTGAGGTTTGATTCTGGAACCATGTGTCCTGCGAATATGACTGAGGTTTGATATTGGAAATCTTTGGCCTGGGAACTTGACTGAGGTTTGATGGCATAAACCTGTGGACTGGCAACATGACTGAGGTTTGATTGTTGAACCCTGTGCTCTGGAAACATGACTGCGACCTGATACTTGAAACGCATGGCATGGGAAATTGACATTGGTTTGAATCTGGAACCCTGTGGACTGGGAACATGACTGAGGTTTTATTCTGGAACCCTGTAGCCTGGGAATATAACTGAGGATTGTTTCTGGAACCCTGTGGCCTGGGAACAGGACTGAGGCGTGATTCTGGAAAAGTGTGGCCTGGGAATATGACTGAGGTTTGATTCTGGAAATCTGTGGCCTGGGAACTTGACTGAGGTTTGATGACAGAAATCTGTGGACTGGCAACATTACTGAGGTTTGATTGTAGAACCCTGTGCCCTGGAAAAATGACTGTAGCCTGGTAGTGGAAACCCATGGCCTGGGAACTTGACATTGGTTTGATTCTGGAACCCTGTGGCCAGGAACAAGACTGAGGCGTGATTCTGGAATCCTGTTGCCTGGGAACATGACATCTGTTTAGATTGTGGAATACTGGGCCCTGGGAATCTGACTGAGGCTTGGTTCTGGTACCCTGTGGACTGGGAACATGACTGAGGTTTTATTCTGGAACCCTGTAGCCTGCGAAAATAACTGAGGATTGTTTCTCGAACCCTGTGGCCTGGGAACATGACATCAGTGGATTCTGGAACCCTGTGCCCTGGGAACATGAGAACGGTTTGATTCTGGAACCCTGTGGCCTGGGAATATGTCTGAGGTTTGATGGTGGAAACCTGTGGCTTGGCAACATGACTGAGGTTTGTTTCTGGAACCCTGTTCCCTGGGAACATGACTGAGGTTTGATTCTGGACACCTTTGTGCTGGGAACATGACTGTGTTCTGATTGTAGAATCATGGGTCCTGCAAACATGACTGAGGTTTGATCCTGGAACCATGTGTCATGGGAATATGACTGAGCTTTGATTCTGGAAATCTGTGGCCTGGGAACTTGACTGAGGTTTGATGGCAGAAACCTGTGGACTGGCAACATGACTGAGGTTTGATTGTAGAACCCTGTGCCCTGGAAACATGACTGCGACCTGATACTTGAAACCCATG
Source organism: Balaenoptera borealis (assembly GCF_965194805.1). Classification (NCBI taxonomy): domain Eukaryota; kingdom Metazoa; phylum Chordata; class Mammalia; order Artiodactyla; family Balaenopteridae; genus Balaenoptera; species Balaenoptera borealis. The sequence continues at coordinate 43,540,183 of NC_138878.1, forward strand.
GCTTGGGAACTTGACATTGGTTTGATTCTTTAACCCTGTGGCCAGGGAACATGACTGAGGCGAGATTCTGGAATCCTGTGCCCAGGAAACATGACTGTGGCTTGGTACTGGAAACCCATGGCCTAGGAATTTGACATTGGTTTGATTCTGGAACCCTGTGGCCTGGGAACATGACTGAGGCGTGATTCTGGAATCCTGCGGCCTGGGAACATGACATCTGTTTAGATTATGGAATACTGTGCCCTGGGAACCTGACTGAAAGCTTGGTTCTGGAATCCTGTGGACTGGGAACATGACTGAGGTTTGATTCTGGAACCATGTGGCCTGGGAATATGACTGTGGTTTGATTTTGGAAACCATTGGCCTGTGAACATGACTGATGTTAGATTGAGGAATCCTGGGGCCTGGGAACATGACATCACTTTGGATTCTGGTACCCTGTTGCCTGGGAACATGAAATCGGTTTGATTGTGGAAACCTGTGGTCTGGGAATATGACTGAGGTTTGATGGTGGTACCCTATGGCCTGGCAACATGACTGAGGTTTGATTCTGGATCCCTGTGGCCAGGGAACATGACTGAGGCGTGATTCTGGAAAACTGTGGCCTGGAAATATGACTGAGGTTTCACTCTGGAAATCTGTGGCCTGGGAACTTGACTGAGGTTTGATGGCAGAAATCTGTGGACTGGCAACATTACTGAGGTTTGATTGTTGAACCCTGTGCTCTGGAAACATGACTGCGACCTGATACTTTAAACGCATGGCCTGGGAAATTGACATTGGTTTGATTCTGGAACCCTGTGGACCGGGAACACGACTGAGGTTTTATTTTGGAACCCTATAGCCTGGGAATATAACTGAGGATTGTTTCTGGAACCCGGTGGCCTGGTAACATGACTGAGGCGTGATTCTGGAAAAGTGTGGCCTGGGAATATGACTGAGGTTTGATTCTGGAAATCTGTGGCCTGGGAACATGACTGAGGTTTGATGGCAGAAATCTGTGGACTGGCAACATGACTGAGGTTTGATTGTAGAACCCTGTGCCCTGGAAACATGACTACGACCTAATACTTGAAACGCATGGCCTGGGAATTTGACATTGGTTTGATTCTGGAACCCTGTGGCCAGGAACAAGACTGAGGCGTGATTCTGGAATGCTGTGCCCTGGGAACATGGCATCTGTTTAGATTGTGGAATACTGGGCCCTGGGATCCTGACTGAGGCTTGGTTCTGGAACCCTGTGGACAGGGAACTTGACTGAGGTTTTATTCTGGAATCCTGTGGCCTGGGAACATGACATCAGTGGATTCTGGAACCCTGTGGCCGGGGAACATGTCATCAGTGGATTCTGGAACCCTGTGGCCTGGGAACATGAGAACGGTTTGATTCTGGAACCCTGTGGCTTGGGAATATGTCTGTGGTTTGATGGTGGAAACTTGTGGCCTGGCAATATGACTGAGGTTTGTTTCTGGAACCCTGTTCCCTGGGAACATGACTGAGGTTTGCTTCTGGACACCTTTCTCCTGGGAACATGACTGTGGTTTGATTGTGGAATCCTGTGGCCTGCGAACATGACTGAGGTTTGATTCTGGAACCATGTGTCCTGGGAATATGACTGAGCTTTGATTCTGGAAATCTGTGGCCTGGGAACTTGACTGAGGTTTGATGGCAGAAACCTGTGGACTGGCAACATGACTGAGGTTTGATTGTAGAACCCTGTACCCTGGAAACATGACTGCGACCTGATACTTGAAACCCATGGCTTGGGAACTTGACATTGGTTTGATTCTGGAACCCTGTGGCCAGGGAACATGACTGAGGCGAGATTCTGGAATCCTGTGCCCAGGAAACATGACTGTGGCTTGGTACTGGAAACCCATGGCCTAGGAATTTGACATTGGTTTGATTCTGGAACCCTGTGGCCTGGGAACATGACTGAGGCGTGATTCTGGAATCCTGCGGCCTGGGAACATGACATCTGTTTAGATTATGGAATACTGTGCCCTGGGAACCTGACTGAAAGCTTGGTTCTGGAATCCTGTGGACTGGGAACATGACTGAGGTTTGATTCTGGAACCATGTGGCCTGGGAATATGACTGTGGTTTGATTTTGGAAACCATGGGCCTGTGAACATGACTGATGTTAGATTGAGGAATCCTGGGGCCTGGGAACATGACATCACTTTGGATTCTGGTACCCTGTTGCCTGGGAACATGAAATCGGTTTGATTGTGGAAACCTGTGGTCTGGGAATATGACTGAGGTTTGATGGTGGTACCCTATGGCCTGGCAACATGACTGAGGTTTGATTCTGGATCCCTGTGGCCAGGGAACATGACTGAGGCATGATTCTGGAAAACTGTGGCCTGGGAATATGACTGAGGTTTGATTCTGGAAATCTGTGGCCTGGGAACTTGACTGAGGTTTGATGGCAGAAATCTGTGGACTGGCAACATTACTGAGGTTTGACTGTTGAACCCTGTGCTCTGGAAACATGACTGCCACCTGATACTTGAAACGCATGGCCTGGGAAATTGACATTGGTTTGATTCTGGAACCCTGTGGACCGGGAACATGACTGAGGTTTTATTCTGGAACCCTGTAGCCTGGGAATATAACTGAGGATTGTTTCTGGAACCCGGTGGCCTGGTGACATGACTGAGGCGTGATTCTGGAAAAGTGTGGCCTGGGAATATGACTGAGGTTTGATTCTGGAAATCTGTGGCCTGGGAACTTGACTGAGGTTTGATGGCAGAAATCTGTGGACTGGCAACATTACTGAGGTTTGATTGTAGAACCCTGTGCCCTGGAAACATGACTGCGACCTGATACTTGAAACCCATGGCTTGGGAAATTGACATTGGTTTGATTCTGGAACCCTGTGGCCAGGGAACATGACTGAGGCGAGATTCTGGAATCCTGTGCCCAGGAAACATGACTGTGGCTTGGTACTGGAAACCCATGGCCTAGGAATTTGATATTGGTTTGATTCTGGAACCCTGTGGCCTGGGAACATGACTGAGGCGTGATTCTGGAATCCTGCGGCCTGGGAACATGACATCTGTTTAGATTATGGAATACTGTGCCCTGGGAACCTGACTGAAAGCTTGGTTCTGGAATCCTGTGGACTGGGAACATGACTGAGGTTTGATTCTGGAACCATGTGGCCTGGGAATATGACTGTGGTTTGATTTTGGAAACCATTGGCCTGTGAACATGACTGATGTTAGATTGAGGAATCCTGGGGCCTGGGAACATGACATCACTTTGGATTCTGGTACCCTGTTGCCTGGGAACATGAAATCGGTTTGATTGTGGAAACCTGTGGTCTGGGAATATGACTGAGGTTTGATGGTGGTATCCTATGGCCTGGCAACATGACTGAGGTTTGATTCTGGATCCCTGGGGCCAGGGAACATGACTGAGGCGTGATTCTGGAAAACTGTGGCCTGGGAATATGACTGAGGTTTGACTCTGGAAATCTGTGGCCTGGGAACTTGACTGAGGTTTGATGGCAGAAATCTGTGGACTGGCAACATTACTTAGGTTTGATTGTAGAACCCTGTGCTATGGAAACATGACTGAGACCTGATACTTGAAACGCATGGCCTGGGAAATTGACATTGGTTTGATTCTGGAACCCTGTGGACTGGGAACATGACTGAGGTTTTATTCTGGAACCCTGTAGCCTGGGAATATAACTGAGGATTGTTGCTGGAACCCTGTGGCCTGGGAACATGACTGAGGCGTGATTCTGGAAAAGTCTGGCCTGGGAATATGACTGAGGTTTGATTCTGGAAATCTGTGGCCTGGGAACTTGACTGAGGTTTGATGGCAGAAATCTGTGGACTGGCAACATAACTGAGGTTTGATTGTAGAACCCTGTGCCCTGGAAACATGACTGCGACCTGATACTTGAAACCCATGGCCTGGGAACTTGACATTGGTTTGATTCTGGAACCCTGTGGCCAGGAACAAGACTGAGGCGTGATTCTGGAATGCTGTGCCCTGGGAACATGAGATCTGTTTAGATTGTGGAATTCTGGGCCCTGCGAACCTGACTGAGGCTTGGTTCTGGAACCCTGTGGACAGGGAACTTGACTGAGGTTTTATTCTGGAATCCTGTGGCCTGGGAACATGACATCAGTGGATTCTGGAACCCTGTGGCCGGGGAACATGTCATCAGTGGATTCTGGAACCCTGTGGCCTGGGAACATGAGAACGGTTTGATTCTGGAACCCTGTGGCTTGGGAATATGTCTGAGGTTTGATGGTGGAAACCTGTGGCCTGGCAACATGACTGAGGTTTGTTTCTGAAACCCTGTTCCCTGGGAACATGAGTGAGTTTTGCTTCTGGACACCTTTGTCCTGGGAACATGACTGTGGTTTGATTGTGGAACCATGGGTCCTGCAAACATGACTGAGGTTTGATTCTGGAACCATGTGTCCTGGGAATATGACTGAGCTTTGATTCTGGAAATCTGTGGCCTGGGAACTTGACTGAGGTTTGATGGCAGAAATCTGTGGACTGGCAACATGACTGAGGTTTGATTGTAGAACCCTGTGCCCTGGAAACATGACTGCGACCTGATACTTGAAACCCATGGCTTGGGAACTTGACATTGGTTTGATTCTGGAACCCTGTGGCCAGGGAACATGACTGAGGCGAGATTCTGGAATCCTGTGCCCAGGAAACATGACTGTGGCTTGGTACTTGAAACCCATGGCCTAGGAATTTGATATTGGTTTGATTCTGGAACCCTGTGGCCTGGGAACATGACTGAGGCGTGATTCTGGAATCCTGCGGCCTGGGAACATGACATCTGTTTAGATTATGGAATACTGTGCCCTGGGAACCTGACTGAAAGCTTGGTTCTGGAATCCTGTGGACTGGGAACATGACTGAGGTTTGATTCTGGAACCATGTGGCCTGGGAATATGACTGTGGTTTGATTTTGGAAACCATTGGCCTGTGAACATGACTGATGTTAGATTGAGGAATCCTGGGGCCTGGGAACATGACATCACTTTGGATTCTGGTACCCTGTTGCCTGGGAACATGAAATCGGTTTGATTGTGGAAACCTGTGGTCTGGGAATATGACTGAGGTTTGATGGTGGTACCCTATGGCCTGGCAACATGACTGAGGTTTGATTCTGGATCCCTGGGGCCAGGGAACATGACTGAGGCGTGATTCTGGAAAACTGTGGCCTGGGAATATGACTGAGGTTTGACTCTGGAAATCTGTGGCCTGGGAACTTGACTGAGGTTTGATGGCAGAAATCTGTGGACTGGCAACATTACTTAGGTTTGATTGTAGAACCCTGTGCTATGGAAACATGACTGAGACCTGATACTTGAAACGCATGGCCTGGGAAATTGACATTGGTTTGATTCTGGAACCCTGTGGACTGGGAACATGACTGAGGTTTTATTCTGGAACCCTGTAGCCTGGGAATATAACTGAGGATTGTTGCTGGAACCCTGTGGCCTGGGAACATGACTGAGGCGTGATTCTGGAAAAGTCTGGCCTGGGAATATGACTGAGGTTTGATTCTGGAAATCTGTGGCCTGGGAACTTGACTGAGGTTTGATGGCAGAAATCTGTGGACTGGCAACATAACTGAGGTTTGATTGTAGAACCCTGTGCCCTGGAAACATGACTGCGACCTGATACTTGAAACCCATGGCCTGGGAACTTGACATTGGTTTGATTCTGGAACCCTGTGGCCAGGAACAAGACTGAGGCGTGATTCTGGAATGCTGTGCCCTGGGAACATGAGATCTGTTTAGATTGTGGAATTCTGGGCCCTGCGAACCTGACTGAGGCTTGGTTCTGGAACCCTGTGGACAGGGAACTTGACTGAGGTTTTATTCTGGAATCCTGTGGCCTGGGAACATGACATCAGTGGATTCTGGAACCCTGTGGCCGGGGAACATGTCATCAGTGGATTCTGGAACCCTGTGGCCTGGGAACATGAGAACGGTTTGATTCTGGAACCCTGTGGCTTGGGAATATGTCTGAGGTTTGATGGTGGAAACCTGTGGCCTGGCAACATGACTGAGGTTTGTTTCTGAAACCCTGTTCCCTGGGAACATGAGTGAGTTTTGCTTCTGGACACCTTTGTCCTGGGAACATGACTGTGGTTTGATTGTGGAACCATGGGTCCTGCAAACATGACTGAGGTTTGATTCTGGAACCATGTGTCCTGGGAATATGACTGAGCTTTGATTCTGGAAATCTGTGGCCTGGGAACTTGACTGAGGTTTGATGGCAGAAATCTGTGGACTGGCAACATGACTGAGGTTTGATTGTAGAACCCTGTGCCCTGGAAACATGACTGCGACCTGATACTTGAAACCCATGGCTTGGGAACTTGACATTGGTTTGATTCTGGAACCCTGTGGCCAGGGAACATGACTGAGGCGAGATTCTGGAATCCTGTGCCCAGGAAACATGACTGTGGCTTGGTACTTGAAACCCATGGCCTAGGAATTTGATATTGGTTTGATTCTGGAACCCTGTGGCCTGGGAACATGACTGAGGCGTGATTCTGGAATCCTGCGGCCTGGGAACATGACATCTGTTTAGATTATGGAATACTGTGCCCTGGGAACCTGACTGAAAGCTTGGTTCTGGAATCCTGTGGACTGGGAACATGACTGAGGTTTGATTCTGGAACCATGTGGCCTGGGAATATGACTGTGGTTTGATTTTGGAAACCATTGGCCTGTGAACATGACTGATGTTAGATTGAGGAATCCTGGGGCCTGGAAACATGACATCACTTTGGATTCTGGTACCCTGTTGCCTGGGAACATGAAATCGGTTTGATTGTGGAAACCTGTGGTCTGGGAATATGACTGAGGTTTGATGGTGGTACCCTATGGCCTGGCAACATGACTGAGGTTTGATTCTGGATCCCTGGGGCCAGGGAACATGAATGAGGCGTGATTCTGGAAAACTGTGGCCTGGGAATATGACTGAGGTTTGACTCTGGAAATCTGTGGCCTGGGAACTTGACTGAGGTTTGATGGCAGAAATCTGTGGACTGGCAACATTACTTAGGTTTGATTGTAGAACCCTGTGCTATGGAAACATGACTGAGACCTGATACTTGAAACGCATGGCCTGGGAAATTGACATTGGTTTGATTCTGGAACCCTGTGGACTGGGAACATGACTGAGGTTTTATTCTGGAACCCTGTAGCCTGGGAATATAACTGAGGATTGTTGCTGGAACCCTGTGGCCTGGGAACATGACTGAGGCGTGATTCTGGAAAAGTCTGGCCTGGGAATATGACTGAGGTTTGATTCTGGAAATCTGTGGCCTGGGAACTTGACTGAGGTTTGATGGCAGAAATCTGTGGACTGGCAACATAACTGAGGTTTGATTGTAGAACCCTGTGCCCTGGAAACATGACTGCGACCTGATACTTGAAACCCATGGCCTGGGAACTTGACATTGGTTTGATTCTGGAACCCTGTGGCCAGGAACAAGACTGAGGCGTGATTCTGGAATGCTGTGCCCTGGGAACATGAGATCTGTTTAGATTGTGGAATTCTGGGCCCTGCGAACCTGACTGAGGCTTGGTTCTGGAACCCTGTGGACAGGGAACTTGACTGAGGTTTTATTCTGGAATCCTGTGGCCTGGGAACATGACATCAGTGGATTCTGGAACCCTGTGGCCGGGGAACATGTCATCAGTGGATTCTGGAACCCTGTGGCCTGGGAACATGAGAACGGTTTGATTCTGGAACCCTGTGGCTTGGGAATATGTCTGAGGTTTGATGGTGGAAACCTGTGGCCTGGCAACATGACTGAGGTTTGTTTCTGAAACCCTGTTCCCTGGGAACATGAGTGAGTTTTGCTTCTGGACACCTTTGTCCTGGGAACATGACTGTGGTTTGATTGTGGAACCATGGGTCCTGCAAACATGACTGAGGTTTGATTCTGGAACCATGTGTCCTGGGAATATGACTGAGCTTTGATTCTGGAAATCTGTGGCCTGGGAACTTGACTGAGGTTTGATGGCAGAAGCCTGTGGACTGGCAACATGACTGAGGTTTGATTGTAGAACCCTGTGCCCTGGAAACATGACTGCGACCTGATACTTGAAACCCATGGCTTGGGAACTTGACATTGGTTTGATTCTGGAACCCTGTGGCCAGGGAACATGACTGAGGCGAGATTCTGGAATCCTGTGCCCAGGAAACATGACTGTGGCTTGGTACTGGAAACCCATGGCCTAGGAATTTGACATTGGTTTGATTCTGGAACCCTGTGGCCTGGGAACATGACTGAGGCGTGATTCTGGAATCCTGCGGCCTGGGAACATGACATCTGTTTAGATTATGGAATACTGTGCCCTGGGAACCTGACTGAAAGCTTGGTTCTGGAATCCTGTGGACTGGGAACATGACTGAGGTTTGATTCTGGAACCATGTGGCCTGGGAATATGACTGTGGTTTGATTTTGGAAACCATTGGCCTGTGAACATGACTGATGTTAGATTGAGGAATCCTGGGGCCTGGGAACATGACATCACTTTGGATTCTGGTACCCTGTTGCCTGGGAACATGAAATCGGTTTGATTGTGGAAACCTGTGGTCTGGGAATATGACTGAGGTTTGATGGTGGTACCCTATGGCCTGGCAACATGACTGAGGTTTGATTCTGGATCCCTGTGGCCAGGGAACATGACTGAGGCGTGATTCTGGAAAACTGTGGCTTGGGAATATGACTGAGGTTTGATTGTGGAAATCTGTGGCCTGGGAACTTGACTGAGGTTTGATGGCAGAAATCTGTGGACTGGCAACATTACTGAGGTTTGATTGTTGAACCCTGTGCTCTGGAAACATGACTGCGACCTGATACTTTAAACGCATGGCCTGGGAAATTGACATTGGTTTGATTCTGGAACCCTGTGGACCGGGAACATGACTGAGGTTTTATTCTGGAACCCTGTAGCCTGGGAATATAACTGAGGATTGTTTCTGGAACCCGGTGGCCTGGTAACATGACTGAGGCGTGATTCTGGAAAAGTGTGCCTGGGAATATGACTGAGGTTTGATTCTGGAAATCTGTGGCCTGGGAACATGACTGAGGTTTGATGGCAGAAATCTGTGGACTGGCAACATGACTGAGGTTTGATTGTAGAACCCTGTGCCCTGGAAACATGACTGTGGCCTGGTAGTGGAAACCCATGGCCTAGGAGTTTGACATTGGTTTGATTCTGGAACGCTGTGGCCTAGGAACATGACTGAGGCGTGATTCTGGAAAAGTGTGACCTGGGAATATGACTGAAGTTTGATTCTGGAAATCTGTGGCCTGGGAACTTGACTGAGGTTTGATGGCAGAAATCTGTGGACTGGCAACATGACTGAGGTTTGATTGTAGAACCCTGTACCCTGGAAACATGACTGCGACCTGATACTTGAAACCCATGGCCTGGGAACTTGACATTGGTTTGATTCTGGAACCCTGTGGCCAGGAACAAGACTGAGGCGTGATTCTGGAATGCAGTGCCCTGGGAACATGAGATATGTTCAGATTGTGGAATTCTGGGCCCTGGGAACCTGACTGAGGCTTGGTTCTGGAACCCTGTGGACAGGGAACTTGACTGAGGTTTTATTCTGAAATCCTGTGGCCTGGGAACATGACATCAGTGGATTCTGGAACCCTGTGGCCGGGGAACATTACATCAGTGGATTCTGGAATCCTGTGTCCTGGGAACATGAGAATGGTTTGATTCTGGAACCCTGTGGCTTGGGAATATGTCTGAGGTTTGATGGTGGAAACCTGTGGCTTGGCAACATGACTGAGGTTTGTTTCTGGAACCCTGTTCCCTGGGAACATGAGTGAGTTTTGCTTCTGGACACCTTTGTCCTGGGAACATGACTGTGGTTTGATTGTGGAACCGTGGGTCCTGCAAACATGATTGAGGTTTGATTCTGGAACCATGTGTCCTGGGAATATGACTGAGGTTTGATTCTGGAAATCTGTGGCCTGGGAACTTGACTGAGGTTTGATGGCAGAAATCTGTGGTCTGGCAACATGACTGAGGTTTGATTGTAGAACCCTGTGCCCTGGAAACATGACTGCGACCTGATACTTGAAACCCATGGCCTGGGAATTTGACATTGGTTTGATTCTGGAACCCTGTGGCCAGGAACAAGACTGAGGCGTGATTCTGGAATCCTGTTGCCTGGGAACATGACATCTGTTTAGATTGTGGAATACTGGGCCCTGGGAATGTGACTGAGGCTTGGTTCTGGTACCCTGTGGACTGGGAACATGACTGAGGTTTTATTCTGGAACCCTGTAGCCTGCGAACATAACTGAGGATTGTTTCGCGAACCCTGTGGCCTGGGAACATGACATCAGTGGATTCTGGAACCCTGTGGCCTGGGAACATGAGAACGGTTTGATTCTGGAACCCTGTGGCCTGGGAACATGTCTGAGGTTTGATGGTGGAAACCTGTGGCTTGGCAACATGACTGAGGTTTGTTTCTGGAACCCTGTTCCCTGGGAACATGACTGAGGTTTGATTCTGGACACCTTTGTGCTGGGAACATGACTGTGTTTTGATTGTGGAATCATGGGTCCTGCAAACATGACTGAGGTTTGATTCTGGAACCATGTGTCCTGCGAATATGACTGAGGTTTGATATTGGAAATCTTTGGCCTGGGAACTTGACTGAGGTTTGATGGCATAAACCTGTGGACTGGCAACATGACTGAGGTTTGATTGTTGAACCCTGTGCTCTGGAAACATGACTGGGACCTGATACTTGAAACGCATGGCATGGGAAATTGACATTGGTTTGAATCTGGAACCCTGTGGACTGGGAACATGACTGAGGTTTTATTCTGGAACCCTGTAGCCTGGGAATATAACTGAGGATTGTTTCTGGAACCCTGTGGCCTGGGAACAGGACTGAGGCGTGATTCTGGAAAAGTGTGGCCTGGGAATATGACTGAGGTTTGATTCTGGAAATCTGTGGCCTGGGAACTTGACTGAGGTTTGATGACAGAAATCTGTGGACTGGCAACATTACTGAGGTTTGATTGTAGAACCCTGTGCCCTGGAAAAATGACTGTAGCCTGGTAGTGGAAACCCATGGCCTGGGAACTTGACATTGGTTTGATTCTGGAACCCTGTGGCCAGGAACAAGACTGAGGCGTGATTCTGGAATCCTGTTGCCTGGGAACATGACATCTGTTTAGATTGTGGAATACTGGGCCCTGGGAATCTGACTGAGGCTTGGTTCTGGTACCCTGTGGACTGGGAACATGACTGAGGTTTTATTCTGGAACCCTGTAGCCTGCGAAAATAACTGAGGATTGTTTCTCGAACCCTGTGGCCTGGGAACATGACATCAGTGGATTCTGGAACCCTGTGCCCTGGGAACATGAGAACGGTTTGATTCTGGAACCCTGTGGCCTGGGAATATGTCTGAGGTTTGATGGTGGAAACCTGTGGCTTGGCAACATGACTGAGGTTTGTTTCTGGAACCCTGTTCCCTGGGAACATGACTGAGGTTTGATTCTGGACACCTTTGTGCTGGGAACATGACTGTGTTCTGATTGTAGAATCATGGGTCCTGCAAACATGACTGAGGTTTGATCCTGGAACCATGTGTCATGGGAATATGACTGAGCTTTGATTCTGGAAATCTGTGGCCTGGGAACTTGACTGAGGTTTGATGGCAGAAACCTGTGGACTGGCAACATGACTGAGGTTTGATTGTAGAACCCTGTGCCCTGGAAACATGACTGCGACCTGATACTTGAAACCCATGGCTTGGGAACTTGACATTGGTTTGATTCTTTAACCCTGTGGCCAGGGAACATGACTGAGGCGAGATTCTGGAATCCTGTGCCCAGGAAACATGACTGTGGCTTGGTACTGGAAACCCATGGCCTAGGAATTTGACATTGGTTTGATTCTGGAACCCTGTGGCCTGGGAACATGACTGAGGCGTGATTCTGGAATCCTGCGGCCTGGGAACATGACATCTGTTTAGATTATGGAATACTGTGCCCTGGGAACCTGACTGAAAGCTTGGTTCTGGAATCCTGTGGACTGGGAACATGACTGAGGTTTGATTCTGGAACCATGTGGCCTGGGAATATGACTGTGGTTTGATTTTGGAAACCATTGGCCTGTGAACATGACTGATGTTAGATTGAGGAATCCTGGGGCCTGGGAACATGACATCACTTTGGATTCTGGTACCCTGTTGCCTGGGAACATGAAATCGGTTTGATTGTGGAAACCTGTGGTCTGGGAATATGACTGAGGTTTGATGGTGGTACCCTATGGCCTGGCAACATGACTGAGGTTTGATTCTGGATCCCTGTGGCCAGGGAACATGACTGAGGCGTGATTCTGGAAAACTGTGGCCTGGAAATATGACTGAGGTTTCACTCTGGAAATCTGTGGCCTGGGAACTTGACTGAGGTTTGATGGCAGAAATCTGTGGACTGGCAACATTACTGAGGTTTGATTGTTGAACCCTGTGCTCTGGAAACATGACTGCGACCTGATACTTTAAACGCATGGCCTGGGAAATTGACATTGGTTTGATTCTGGAACCCTGTGGACCGGGAACACGACTGAGGTTTTATTTTGGAACCCTATAGCCTGGGAATATAACTGAGGATTGTTTCTGGAACCCGGTGGCCTGGTAACATGACTGAGGCGTGATTCTGGAAAAGTGTGGCCTGGGAATATGACTGAGGTTTGATTCTGGAAATCTGTGGCCTGGGAACATGACTGAGGTTTGATGGCAGAAATCTGTGGACTGGCAACATGACTGAGGTTTGATTGTAGAACCCTGTGCCCTGGAAACATGACTACGACCTAATACTTGAAACGCATGGCCTGGGAATTTGACATTGGTTTGATTCTGGAACCCTGTGGCCAGGAACAAGACTGAGGCGTGATTCTGGAATGCTGTGCCCTGGGAACATGGCATCTGTTTAGATTGTGGAATACTGGGCCCTGGGATCCTGACTGAGGCTTGGTTCTGGAACCCTGTGGACAGGGAACTTGACTGAGGTTTTATTCTGGAATCCTGTGGCCTGGGAACATGACATCAGTGGATTCTGGAACCCTGTGGCCGGGGAACATGTCATCAGTGGATTCTGGAACCCTGTGGCCTGGGAACATGAGAACGGTTTGATTCTGGAACCCTGTGGCTTGGGAATATGTCTGTGGTATGATGGTGGAAACCTGTGGCCTGGCAATATGACTGAGGTTTGTTTCTGGAACCCTGTTCCCTGGGAACATGACTGAGGTTTGCTTCTGGACACCTTTCTCCTGGGAACATGACTGTGGTTTGATTGTGGAATCCTGTGGCCTGCGAACATGACTGAGGTTTGATTCTGGAACCATGTGTCCTGGGAATATGACTGAGCTTTGATTCTGGAAATCTGTGGCCTGGGAACTTGACTGAGGTTTGATGGCAGAAACCTGTGGACTGGCAACATGACTGAGGTTTGATTGTAGAACCCTGTACCCTGGAAACATGACTGCGACCTGATACTTGAAACCCATGGCTTGGGAACTTGACATTGGTTTGATTCTGGAACCCTGTGGCCAGGGAACATGACTGAGGCGAGATTCTGGAATCCTGTGCCCAGGAAACATGACTGTGGCTTGGTACTGGAAACCCATGGCCTAGGAATTTGACATTGGTTTGATTCTGGAACCCTGTGGCCTGGGAACATGACTGAGGCGTGATTCTGGAATCCTGCGGCCTGGGAACATGACATCTGTTTAGATTATGGAATACTGTGCCCTGGGAACCTGACTGAAAGCTTGGTTCTGGAATCCTGTGGACTGGGAACATGACTGAGGTTTGATTCTGGAACCATGTGGCCTGGGAATATGACTGTGGTTTGATTTTGGAAACCATGGGCCTGTGAACATGACTGATGTTAGATTGAGGAATCCTGGGGCCTGGGAACATGACATCACTTTGGATTCTGGTACCCTGTTGCCTGGGAACATGAAATCGGTTTGATTGTGGAAACCTGTGGTCTGGGAATATGACTGAGGTTTGATGGTGGTACCCTATGGCCTGGCAACATGACTGAGGTTTGATTCTGGATCCCTGTGGCCAGGGAACATGACTGAGGCGTGATTCTGGAAAACTGTGGCCTGGAAATATGACTGAGGTTTCACTCTGGAAATCTGTGGCCTGGGAACTTGACTGAGGTTTGATGGCAGAAATCTGTGGACTGGCAACATTACTGAGGTTTGATTGTTGAACCCTGTGCTCTGGAAACATGACTGCGACCTGATACTTTAAACGCATGGCCTGGGAAATTGACATTGGTTTGATTCTGGAACCCTGTGGACCGGGAACACGACTGAGGTTTTATTTTGGAACCCTATAGCCTGGGAATATAACTGAGGATTGTTTCTGGAACCCGGTGGCCTGGTAACATGACTGAGGCGTGATTCTGGAAAAGTGTGGCCTGGGAATATGACTGAGGTTTGATTCTGGAAATCTGTGGCCTGGGAACATGACTGAGGTTTGATGGCAGAAATCTGTGGACTGGCAACATGACTGAGGTTTGATTGTAGAACCCTGTGCCCTGGAAACATGACTACGACCTAATACTTGAAACGCATGGCCTGGGAATTTGACATTGGTTTGATTCTGGAACCCTGTGGCCAGGAACAAGACTGAGGCGTGATTCTGGAATGCTGTGCCCTGGGAACATGGCATCTGTTTAGATTGTGGAATACTGGGCCCTGGGATCCTGACTGAGGCTTGGTTCTGGAACCCTGTGGACAGGGAACTTGACTGAGGTTTTATTCTGGAATCCTGTGGCCTGGGAACATGACATCAGTGGATTCTGGAACCCTGTGGCCGGGGAACATGTCATCAGTGGATTCTGGAACCCTGTGGCCTGGGAACATGAGAACGGTTTGATTCTGGAACCCTGTGGCTTGGGAATATGTCTGTGGTTTGATGGTGGAAACCTGTGGCCTGGCAATATGACTGAGGTTTGTTTCTGGAACCCTGTTCCCTGGGAACATGACTGAGGTTTGCTTCTGGACACCTTTCTCCTGGGAACATGACTGTGGTTTGATTGTGGAATCCTGTGGCCTGCGAACATGACTGAGGTTTGATTCTGGAACCATGTGTCCTGGGAATATGACTGAGCTTTGATTCTGGAAATCTGTGGCCTGGGAACTTGACTGAGGTTTGATGGCAGAAACCTGTGGACTGGCAACATGACTGAGGTTTGATTGTAGAACCCTGTACCCTGGAAACATGACTGCGACCTGATACTTGAAACCCATGGCTTGGGAACTTGACATTGGTTTGATTCTGGAACCCTGTGGCCAGGGAACATGACTGAGGCGAGATTCTGGAATCCTGTGCCCAGGAAACATGACTGTGGCTTGGTACTGGAAACCCATGGCCTAGGAATTTGACATTGGTTTGATTCTGGAACCCTGTGGCCTGGGAACATGACTGAGGCGTGATTCTGGAATCCTGCGGCCTGGGAACATGACATCTGTTTAGATTATGGAATACTGTGCCCTGGGAACCTGACTGAAAGCTTGGTTCTGGAATCCTGTGGACTGGGAACATGACTGAGGTTTGATTCTGGAACCATGTGGCCTGGGAATATGACTGTGGTTTGATTTTGGAAACCATGGGCCTGTGAACATGACTGATGTTAGATTGAGGAATCCTGGGGCCTGGGAACATGACATCACTTTGGATTCTGGTACCCTGTTGCCTGGGAACATGAAATCGGTTTGATTGTGGAAACCTGTGGTCTGGGAATATGACTGAGGTTTGATGGTGGTACCCTATGGCCTGGCAACATGACTGAGGTTTGATTCTGGATCCCTGTGGCCAGGGAACATGACTGAGGCATGATTCTGGAAAACTGTGGCCTGGGAATATGACTGAGGTTTGATTCTGGAAATCTGTGGCCTGGGAACTTGACTGAGGTTTGATGGCAGAAATCTGTGGACTGGCAACATTACTGAGGTTTGACTGTTGAACCCTGTGCTCTGGAAACATGACTGCCACCTGATACTTGAAACGCATGGCCTGGGAAATTGACATTGGTTTGATTCTGGAACCCTGTGGACCGGGAACATGACTGAGGTTTTATTCTGGAACCCTGTAGCCTGGGAATATAACTGAGGATTGTTTCTGGAACCCGGTGGCCTGGTGACATGACTGAGGCGTGATTCTGGAAAAGTGTGGCCTGGGAATATGACTGAGGTTTGATTCTGGAAATCTGTGGCCTGGGAACTTGACTGAGGTTTGATGGCAGAAATCTGTGGACTGGCAACATTACTGAGGTTTGATTGTAGAACCCTGTGCCCTGGAAACATGACTGCGACCTGATACTTGAAACCCATGGCTTGGGAAATTGACATTGGTTTGATTCTGGAACCCTGTGGCCAGGGAACATGACTGAGGCGAGATTCTGGAATCCTGTGCCCAGGAAACATGACTGTGGCTTGGTACTGGAAACCCATGGCCTAGGAATTTGATATTGGTTTGATTCTGGAACCCTGTGGCCTGGGAACATGACTGAGGCGTGATTCTGGAATCCTGCGGCCTGGGAACATGACATCTGTTTAGATTATGGAATACTGTGCCCTGGGAACCTGACTGAAAGCTTGGTTCTGGAATCCTGTGGACTGGGAACATGACTGAGGTTTGATTCTGGAACCATGTGGCCTGGGAATATGACTGTGGTTTGATTTTGGAAACCATTGGCCTGTGAACATGACTGATGTTAGATTGAGGAATCCTGGGGCCTGGGAACATGACATCACTTTGGATTCTGGTACCCTGTTGCCTGGGAACATGAAATCGGTTTGATTGTGGAAACCTGTGGTCTGGGAATATGACTGAGGTTTGATGGTGGTATCCTATGGCCTGGCAACATGACTGAGGTTTGATTCTGGATCCCTGGGGCCAGGGAACATGACTGAGGCGTGATTCTGGAAAACTGTGGCCTGGGAATATGACTGAGGTTTGACTCTGGAAATCTGTGGCCTGGGAACTTGACTGAGGTTTGATGGCAGAAATCTGTGGACTGGCAACATTACTTAGGTTTGATTGTAGAACCCTGTGCTATGGAAACATGACTGAGACCTGATACTTGAAACGCATGGCCTGGGAAATTGACATTGGTTTGATTCTGGAACCCTGTGGACTGGGAACATGACTGAGGTTTTATTCTGGAACCCTGTAGCCTGGGAATATAACTGAGGATTGTTGCTGGAACCCTGTGGCCTGGGAACATGACTGAGGCGTGATTCTGGAAAAGTCTGGCCTGGGAATATGACTGAGGTTTGATTCTGGAAATCTGTGGCCTGGGAACTTGACTGAGGTTTGATGGCAGAAATCTGTGGACTGGCAACATAACTGAGGTTTGATTGTAGAACCCTGTGCCCTGGAAACATGACTGCGACCTGATACTTGAAACCCATGGCCTGGGAACTTGACATTGGTTTGATTCTGGAACCCTGTGGCCAGGAACAAGACTGAGGCGTGATTCTGGAATGCTGTGCCCTGGGAACATGAGATCTGTTTAGATTGTGGAATTCTGGGCCCTGCGAACCTGACTGAGGCTTGGTTCTGGAACCCTGTGGACAGGGAACTTGACTGAGGTTTTATTCTGGAATCCTGTGGCCTGGGAACATGACATCAGTGGATTCTGGAACCCTGTGGCCGGGGAACATGTCATCAGTGGATTCTGGAACCCTGTGGCCTGGGAACATGAGAATGGTTTGATTCTGGAACCCTGTGGCTTGGGAATATGTCTGAGGTTTGATGGTGGAAACCTGTGGCCTGGCAACATGACTGAGGTTTGTTTCTGAAACCCTGTTCCCTGGGAACATGAGTGAGTTTTGCTTCTGGACACCTTTGTCCTGGGAACATGACTGTGGTTTGATTGTGGAACCATGGGTCCTGCAAACATGACTGAGGTTTGATTCTGGAACCATGTGTCCTGGGAATATGACTGAGCTTTGATTCTGGAAATCTGTGGCCTGGGAACTTGACTGAGGTTTGATGGCAGAAATCTGTGGACTGGCAACATGACTGAGGTTTGATTGTAGAACCCTGTGCCCTGGAAACATGACTGCGACCTGATACTTGAAACCCATGGCTTGGGAACTTGACATTGGTTTGATTCTGGAACCCTGTGGCCAGGGAACATGACTGAGGCGAGATTCTGGAATCCTGTGCCCAGGAAACATGACTGTGGCTTGGTACTTGAAACCCATGGCCTAGGAATTTGATATTGGTTTGATTCTGGAACCCTGTGGCCTGGGAACATGACTGAGGCGTGATTCTGGAATCCTGCGGCCTGGGAACATGACATCTGTTTAGATTATGGAATACTGTGCCCTGGGAACCTGACTGAAAGCTTGGTTCTGGAATCCTGTGGACTGGGAACATGACTGAGGTTTGATTCTGGAACCATGTGGCCTGGGAATATGACTGTGGTTTGATTTTGGAAACCATTGGCCTGTGAACATGACTGATGTTAGATTGAGGAATCCTGGGGCCTGGGAACATGACATCACTTTGGATTCTGGTACCCTGTTGCCTGGGAACATGAAATCGGTTTGATTGTGGAAACCTGTGGTCTGGGAATATGACTGAGGTTTGATGGTGGTACCCTATGGCCTGGCAACATGACTGAGGTTTGATTCTGGATCCCTGGGGCCAGGGAACATGAATGAGGCGTGATTCTGGAAAACTGTGGCCTGGGAATATGACTGAGGTTTGACTCTGGAAATCTGTGGCCTGGGAACTTGACTGAGGTTTGATGGCAGAAATCTGTGGACTGGCAACATTACTTAGGTTTGATTGTAGAACCCTGTGCTATGGAAACATGACTGAGACCTGATACTTGAAACGCATGGCCTGGGAAATTGACATTGGTTTGATTCTGGAACCCTGTGGACTGGGAACATGACTGAGGTTTTATTCTGGAACCCTGTAGCCTGGGAATATAACTGAGGATTGTTGCTGGAACCCTGTGGCCTGGGAACATGACTGAGGCGTGATTCTGGAAAAGTCTGGCCTGGGAATATGACTGAGGTTTGATTCTGGAAATCTGTGGCCTGGGAACTTGACTGAGGTTTGATGGCAGAAATCTGTGGACTGGCAACATAACTGAGGTTTGATTGTAGAACCCTGTGCCCTGGAAACATGACTGCGACCTGATACTTGAAACCCATGGCCTGGGAACTTGACATTGGTTTGATTCTGGAACCCTGTGGCCAGGAACAAGACTGAGGCGTGATTCTGGAATGCTGTGCCCTGGGAACATGAGATCTGTTTAGATTGTGGAATTCTGGGCCCTGCGAACCTGACTGAGGCTTGGTTCTGGAACCCTGTGGACAGGGAACTTGACTGAGGTTTTATTCTGGAATCCTGTGGCCTGGGAACATGACATCAGTGGATTCTGGAACCCTGTGGCCGGGGAACATGTCATCAGTGGATTCTGGAACCCTGTGGCCTGGGAACATGAGAACGGTTTGATTCTGGAACCCTGTGGCTTGGGAATATGTCTGAGGTTTGATGGTGGAAACCTGTGGCCTGGCAACATGACTGAGGTTTGTTTCTGAAACCCTGTTCCCTGGGAACATGAGTGAGTTTTGCTTCTGGACACCTTTGTCCTGGGAACATGACTGTGGTTTGATTGTGGAACCATGGGTCCTGCAAACATGACTGAGGTTTGATTCTGGAACCATGTGTCCTGGGAATATGACTGAGCTTTGATTCTGGAAATCTGTGGCCTGGGAACTTGACTGAGGTTTGATGGCAGAAATCTGTGGACTGGCAACATGACTGAGGTTTGATTGTAGAACCCTGTGCCCTGGAAACATGACTGCGACCTGATACTTGAAACCCATGGCTTGGGAACTTGACATTGGTTTGATTCTGGAACCCTGTGGCCAGGGAACATGACTGAGGCGAGATTCTGGAATCCTGTGCCCAGGAAACATGACTGTGGCTTGGTACTTGAAACCCATGGCCTAGGAATTTGATATTGGTTTGATTCTGGAACCCTGTGGCCTGGGAACATGACTGAGGCGTGATTCTGGAATCCTGCGGCCTGGGAACATGACATCTGTTTAGATTATGGAATACTGTGCCCTGGGAACCTGACTGAAAGCTTGGTTCTGGAATCCTGTGGACTGGGAACATGACTGAGGTTTGATTCTGGAACCATGTGGCCTGGGAATATGACTGTGGTTTGATTTTGGAAACCATTGGCCTGTGAACATGACTGATGTTAGATTGAGGAATCCTGGGGCCTGGGAACATGACATCACTTTGGATTCTGGTACCCTGTTGCCTGGGAACATGAAATCGGTTTGATTGTGGAAACCTGTGGTCTGGGAATATGACTGAGGTTTGATGGTGGTACCCTATGGCCTGGCAACATGACTGAGGTTTGATTCTGGATCCCTGGGGCCAGGGAACATGAATGAGGCGTGATTCTGGAAAACTGTGGCCTGGGAATATGACTGAGGTTTGACTCTGGAAATCTGTGGCCTGGGAACTTGACTGAGGTTTGATGGCAGAAATCTGTGGACTGGCAACATTACTTAGGTTTGATTGTAGAACCCTGTGCTATGGAAACATGACTGAGACCTGATACTTGAAACGCATGGCCTGGGAAATTGACATTGGTTTGATTCTGGAACCCTGTGGACTGGGAACATGACTGAGGTTTTATTCTGGAACCCTGTAGCCTGGGAATATAACTGAGGATTGTTGCTGGAACCCTGTGGCCTGGGAACATGACTGAGGCGTGATTCTGGAAAAGTCTGGCCTGGGAATATGACTGAGGTTTGATTCTGGAAATCTGTGGCCTGGGAACTTGACTGAGGTTTGATGGCAGAAATCTGTGGACTGGCAACATAACTGAGGTTTGATTGTAGAACCCTGTGCCCTGGAAACATGACTGCGACCTGATACTTGAAACCCATGGCCTGGGAACTTGACATTGGTTTGATTCTGGAACCCTGTGGCCAGGAACAAGACTGAGGCGTGATTCTGGAATGCTGTGCCCTGGGAACATGAGATCTGTTTAGATTGTGGAATTCTGGGCCCTGCGAACCTGACTGAGGCTTGGTTCTGGAACCCTGTGGACAGGGAACTTGACTGAGGTTTTATTCTGGAATCCTGTGGCCTGGGAACATGACATCAGTGGATTCTGGAACCCTGTGGCCGGGGAACATGTCATCAGTGGATTCTGGAACCCTGTGGCCTGGGAACATGAGAACGGTTTGATTCTGGAACCCTGTGGCTTGGGAATATGTCTGAGGTTTGATGGTGGAAACCTGTGGCCTGGCAACATGACTGAGGTTTGTTTCTGAAACCCTGTTCCCTGGGAACATGAGTGAGTTTTGCTTCTGGACACCTTTGTCCTGGGAACATGACTGTGGTTTGATTGTGGAACCATGGGTCCTGCAAACATGACTGAGGTTTGATTCTGGAACCATGTGTCCTGGGAATATGACTGAGCTTTGATTCTGGAAATCTGTGGCCTGGGAACTTGACTGAGGTTTGATGGCAGAAGCCTGTGGACTGGCAACATGACTGAGGTTTGATTGTAGAACCCTGTGCCCTGGAAACATGACTGCGACCTGATACTTGAAACCCATGGCTTGGGAACTTGACATTGGTTTGATTCTGGAACCCTGTGGCCAGGGAACATGACTGAGGCGAGATTCTGGAATCCTGTGCCCAGGAAACATGACTGTGGCTTGGTACTGGAAACCCATGGCCTAGGAATTTGACATTGGTTTGATTCTGGAACCCTGTGGCCTGGGAACATGACTGAGGCGTGATTCTGGAATCCTGCGGCCTGGGAACATGACATCTGTTTAGATTATGGAATACTGTGCCCTGGGAACCTGACTGAAAGCTTGGTTCTGGAATCCTGTGGACTGGGAACATGACT
Source organism: Balaenoptera borealis (assembly GCF_965194805.1). Lineage (NCBI taxonomy): Eukaryota > Metazoa > Chordata > Mammalia > Artiodactyla > Balaenopteridae > Balaenoptera > Balaenoptera borealis. Next base: position 43,562,174 of record NC_138878.1, read on the forward strand.
GAGGTTTGATTCTGGAACCATGTGGCCTGGGAATATGACTGTGGTTTGATTTTGGAAACCATTGGCCTGTGAACATGACTGATGTTAGATTGAGGAATCCTGGGGCCTGTGAACATGACATCACTTTGGATTCTGGTACCCTGTTGCCTGGGAACATGAAATCGGTTTGATTGTGGAAACCTGTGGTCTGGGAATATGACTGAGGTTTGATGGTGGTACCCTATGGCCTGGCAACATGACTGAGGTTTGATTCTGGATCCCTGTGGCCAGGGAACATGACTGAGGCGTGATTCTGGAAAACTGTGGCTTGGGAATATGACTGAGGTTTGATTGTGGAAATCTGTGGCCTGGGAACTTGACTGAGGTTTGATGGCAGAAATCTGTGGACTGGCAACATTACTGAGGTTTGATTGTTGAACCCTGTGCTCTGGAAACATGACTGCGACCTGATACTTTAAACGCATGGCCTGGGAAATTGACATTGGTTTGATTCTGGAACCCTGTGGACCGGGAACATGACTGAGGTTTTATTCTGGAACCCTGTAGCCTGGGAATATAACTGAGGATTGTTTCTGGAACCCGGTGGCCTGGTAACATGACTGAGGCGTGATTCTGGAAAAGTGTGCCTGGGAATATGACTGAGGTTTGATTCTGGAAATCTGTGGCCTGGGAACATGACTGAGGTTTGATGGCAGAAATCTGTGGACTGGCAACATGACTGAGGTTTGATTGTAGAACCCTGTGCCCTGGAAACATGACTGTGGCCTGGTAGTGGAAACCCATGGCCTAGGAGTTTGACATTGGTTTGATTCTGGAACGCTGTGGCCTAGGAACATGACTGAGGCGTGATTCTGGAAAAGTGTGACCTGGGAATATGACTGAAGTTTGATTCTGGAAATCTGTGGCCTGGGAACTTGACTGAGGTTTGATGGCAGAAATCTGTGGACTGGCAACATGACTGAGGTTTGATTGTAGAACCCTGTACCCTGGAAACATGACTGAGACCTGATACTTGAAACCCATGGCCTGGGAACTTGACATTGGTTTGATTCTGGAACCCTGTGGCCAGGAACAAGACTGAGGCGTGATTCTGGAATGCTGTGCCCTGGGAACATGACATCTGTTTAGATTGTGGAATACTGGGCCCTGGGAACCTGACTGAGGCTTGGTTCTGGAACCCTGTGGACAGGGAACTTGACTGAGGTTTTATTCTGGAATCCTGTGGCCTGGGAACATGACATCAGTGGATTCTGGAACCCTGTGGCCGGGGAACATGTCTTCAGTGGATTCTGGAACCCTGTGGCCTGGGAACATGAGAACGGTTTGATTCTGGAACCCTGTGGCTTGGGAATATGTCTGAGGTTTGATGGTGGAAACCTGTGGCCTGGCAACATGACTGAGGTTTGTTTCTGGAACCCTGTTCCCTGGGAACATGACTGAGGTTTGCTTCTGGACACCTTTCTCCTGGGAACATGACTGTGGTTTGATTGTGGAATCCTGTGGCCTGCAAACATGACTGAGGTTTGACTCTGGAACCATGTGTCCTGGGAATATGACTGAGCTTTGATTCTGGAAATCTGTGGCCTGGGAACTTGACTGAGGTTTGATGGCAGAAACCTGTGGACTGGCAACATGACTGAGGTTTGATTGTAGAACCCTGTGCCCTGGAAACATGACTGCGACCTGATACTTGAAACCCATGGCTTGGGAACTTGACATTGGTTTGATTCTGGAACCCTGTGGCCAGGGAACATGACTGAGGCGAGATTCTGCAATCCTGTGCCCAGGAAACATGACTGTGGCTTGGTACTGGAAACCCATGGCCTAGGAATTTGACATTGGTTTGATTCTGGAACCCTGTGGCCTTGGAACATGACTGAGGCGTGATTCTGGAATCCTGCGGCCTGGGAACATGACATCTGTTTAGATTATGGAATACTGTGCCCTGGGAACCTGACTGAAAGCTTGGTTCTGGAATCTTGTGGACTGGGAACATGACTGAGGTTTGATTCTGGAACCATGTGGCCTGGGAATATGACTGTGGTTTGATTTTGGAAACCATTGGCCTGTGAACATGACTGATGTTAGATTGAGGAATCCTGGGGCCTGGGAACATGACATCACTTTGGATTCTGGTACCCTGTTGCCTGGGAACATGAAATCGGTTTGATTGTGGAAACCTGTGGTCTGGGAATATGACTGAGGTTTGATGGTGGTACCCTATGGCCTGGCAACATGACTGAGGTTTGATTCTGGATCCCTGTGGCCAGGGAACATGACTGAGGCGTGATTCTGGAAAACTGTGGCCTGGGAATATGACTGAGGTTTGATTGTGGAAATCTGTGGCCTGGGAACTTGACTGAGGTTTGATGGCAGAAATCTGTGGACTGGCAACATTACTGAGGTTTGATTGTTGAACCCTGTGCTCTGGAAACATGACTGCGACCTGATACTTTAAACGCATGGCCTGGGAAATTGACATTGGTTTGATTCTGGAACCCTGTGGCCAGGAACAAGACTGAGGCGTGATTCTGGAATGCTGTGCCCTGGGAACATGAGATCTGTTTAGATTGTGGAATTCTGGGCCCTGGGAACCTGACTGAGGCTTGGTTCTGGAACCCTGTGGACAGGGAACTTGACTGAGGTTTTATTCTGGAATCCTGTGGCCTGGGAACATGACATCAGTGGATTCTGGAACCCTGTGGCCGGGGAACATGACATCAGTGGATTCTGGAACCCTGTGGCCTGGGAACATGAGAACGGTGTGATTCTGGAACACTGTGGCTTGGGAATATGTCTGAGGTTTGATGGTGGAAACCTGTGGCCTGGCAACATGACTGAGGTTTGTTTCTGAAACCCTGTTCCCTGGGAACATGAGTGAGTTTTGCCTCTGGACACCTTTGTCCTGGGAACATGACTGTGGTTTGATTGTGGAACCATGGGTCCTGCAAACATGACTGAGGTTTGATTCTGGAACCATGTGTCCTGGGAATATGACTGAGCTTTGATTCTGGAAATCTGTGGCCTGGGAACTTGACTGAGGTTTGATGGCAGAAATCTGTGGACTGGCAACATGACTGAGGTTTGATTGTAGAACCCTGTGCCCTGGAAACATGACTGCGACCTGATACTTGAAACCCATGGCTTGGGAACTTGACATTGGTTTGATTCTGGAACCCTGTGGCCAGGGAACATGACTGAGGCGAGATTCTGGAATCCTGTGCCCAGGAAACATGACTGTGGCTTGGTACTGGAAACCCATGGCCTAGGAATTTGATATTGGTTTGATTCTGGAACCCTGTGGCCTGGGAACATGACATCTGTTTAGATTATGGAATACTGTGCCCTGGGAACCTGACTGAGGCTTGGTTCTGGAACCCTGTGGACAGGGAACTTGACTGAGGTTTTATTCTGGAATCCTGTGGCCTGGGAACATGACATCAGTGGATTCTGGAACCCTGTGGCCGGGGAAGATGACTGAGGCGTGATTCTGGAATCCTGCGGCCTGGGAACATGACATCTGTTTAGATTATGGAATACTGTGCCCTGGGAACCTGACTGAAAGCTTGGTTCTGGAATCCTGTGGACTGGGAACATGACTGAGGTTTGATTCTGGAACCATGTGGCCTGGGAATATGACTGTGGTTTGATTTTGGAAACCATTGGCCTGTGAACATGACTGATGTTAGATTGAGGAATCCTGGGGCCTGGGAACATGACATCACTTTGGATTCTGGTACCCTGTTGCCTGGGAACATGAAATCGGTTTGATTGTGGAAACCTGTGGTCTGGGAATATGACTGAGGTTTGATGGTGGTACCCTATGGCCTGGCAACATGACTGAGGTTTGATTCTGGATCCCTGGGGCCAGGGAACATGAATGAGGCGTGATTCTGGAAAACTGTGGCCTGGGAATATGACTGAGGTTTGACTCTGGAAATCTGTGGCCTGGGAACTTGACTGAGGTTTGATGGCAGAAATCTGTGGACTGGCAACATTACTTAGGTTTGATTGTAGAACCCTGTGCTATGGAAACATGACTGAGACCTGATACTTGAAACGCATGGCCTGGGAAATTGACATTGGTTTGATTCTGGAACCCTGTGGACTGGGAACATGACTGAGGTTTTATTCTGGAACCCTGTAGCCTGGGAATATAACTGAGGATTGTTGCTGGAACCCTGTGGCCTGGGAACATGACTGAGGCGTGATTCTGGAAAAGTCTGGCCTGGGAATATGACTGAGGTTTGATTCTGGAAATCTGTGGCCTGGGAACTTGACTGAGGTTTGATGGCAGAAATCTGTGGACTGGCAACATAACTGAGGTTTGATTGTAGAACCCTGTGCCCTGGAAACATGACTGCGACCTGATACTTGAAACCCATGGCCTGGGAACTTGACATTGGTTTGATTCTGGAACCCTGTGGCCAGGAACAAGACTGAGGCGTGATTCTGGAATGCTGTGCCCTGGGAACATGAGATCTGTTTAGATTGTGGAATTCTGGGCCCTGCGAACCTGACTGAGGCTTGGTTCTGGAACCCTGTGGACAGGGAACTTGACTGAGGTTTTATTCTGGAATCCTGTGGCCTGGGAACATGACATCAGTGGATTCTGGAACCCTGTGGCCGGGGAACATGTCATCAGTGGATTCTGGAACCCTGTGGCCTGGGAACATGAGAACGGTTTGATTCTGGAACCCTGTGGCTTGGGAATATGTCTGAGGTTTGATGGTGGAAACCTGTGGCCTGGCAACATGACTGAGGTTTGTTTCTGAAACCCTGTTCCCTGGGAACATGAGTGAGTTTTGCTTCTGGACACCTTTGTCCTGGGAACATGACTGTGGTTTGATTGTGGAACCATGGGTCCTGCAAACATGACTGAGGTTTGATTCTGGAACCATGTGTCCTGGGAATATGACTGAGCTTTGATTCTGGAAATCTGTGGCCTGGGAACTTGACTGAGGTTTGATGGCAGAAATCTGTGGACTGGCAACATGACTGAGGTTTGATTGTAGAACCCTGTGCCCTGGAAACATGACTGCGACCTGATACTTGAAACCCATGGCTTGGGAACTTGACATTGGTTTGATTCTGGAACCCTGTGGCCAGGGAACATGACTGAGGCGAGATTCTGGAATCCTGTGCCCAGGAAACATGACTGTGGCTTGGTACTTGAAACCCATGGCCTAGGAATTTGATATTGGTTTGATTCTGGAACCCTGTGGCCTGGGAACATGACTGAGGCGTGATTCTGGAATCCTGCGGCCTGGGAACATGACATCTGTTTAGATTATGGAATACTGTGCCCTGGGAACCTGACTGAAAGCTTGGTTCTGGAATCCTGTGGACTGGGAACATGACTGAGGTTTGATTCTGGAACCATGTGGCCTGGGAATATGACTGTGGTTTGATTTTGGAAACCATTGGCCTGTGAACATGACTGATGTTAGATTGAGGAATCCTGGGGCCTGGGAACATGACATCACTTTGGATTCTGGTACCCTGTTGCCTGGGAACATGAAATCGGTTTGATTGTGGAAACCTGTGGTCTGGGAATATGACTGAGGTTTGATGGTGGTACCCTATGGCCTGGCAACATGACTGAGGTTTGATTCTGGATCCCTGGGGCCAGGGAACATGAATGAGGCGTGATTCTGGAAAACTGTGGCCTGGGAATATGACTGAGGTTTGACTCTGGAAATCTGTGGCCTGGGAACTTGACTGAGGTTTGATGGCAGAAATCTGTGGACTGGCAACATTACTTAGGTTTGATTGTAGAACCCTGTGCTATGGAAACATGACTGAGACCTGATACTTGAAACGCATGGCCTGGGAAATTGACATTGGTTTGATTCTGGAACCCTGTGGACTGGGAACATGACTGAGGTTTTATTCTGGAACCCTGTAGCCTGGGAATATAACTGAGGATTGTTGCTGGAACCCTGTGGCCTGGGAACATGACTGAGGCGTGATTCTGGAAAAGTCTGGCCTGGGAATATGACTGAGGTTTGATTCTGGAAATCTGTGGCCTGGGAACTTGACTGAGGTTTGATGGCAGAAATCTGTGGACTGGCAACATAACTGAGGTTTGATTGTAGAACCCTGTGCCCTGGAAACATGACTGCGACCTGATACTTGAAACCCATGGCCTGGGAACTTGACATTGGTTTGATTCTGGAACCCTGTGGCCAGGAACAAGACTGAGGCGTGATTCTGGAATGCTGTGCCCTGGGAACATGAGATCTGTTTAGATTGTGGAATTCTGGGCCCTGCGAAACTGACTGAGGCTTGGTTCTGGAACCCTGTGGACAGGGAACTTGACTGAGGTTTTATTCTGGAATCCTGTGGCCTGGGAACATGACATCAGTGGATTCTGGAACCCTGTGGCCGGGGAACATGTCATCAGTGGATTCTGGAACCCTGTGGCCTGGGAACATGAGAACGGTTTGATTCTGGAACCCTGTGGCTTGGGAATATGTCTGAGGTTTGATGGTGGAAACCTGTGGCCTGGCAACATGACTGAGGTTTGTTTCTGAAACCCTGTTCCCTGGGAACATGAGTGAGTTTTGCTTCTGGACACCTTTGTCCTGGGAACATGACTGTGGTTTGATTGTGGAACCATGGGTCCTGCAAACATGACTGAGGTTTGATTCTGGAACCATGTGTCCTGGGAATATGACTGAGCTTTGATTCTGGAAATCTGTGGCCTGGGAACTTGACTGAGGTTTGATGGCAGAAATCTGTGGACTGGCAACATGACTGAGGTTTGATTGTAGAACCCTGTGCCCTGGAAACATGACTGCGACCTGATACTTGAAACCCATGGCTTGGGAACTTGACATTGGTTTGATTCTGGAACCCTGTGGCCAGGGAACATGACTGAGGCGAGATTCTGGAATCCTGTGCCCAGGAAACATGACTGTGGCTTGGTACTGGAAACCCATGGCCTAGGAATTTGACATTGGTTTGATTCTGGAACCCTGTGGCCTGGGAACATGACTGAGGCGTGATTCTGGAATCCTGCGGCCTGGGAACATGACATCTGTTTAGATTATGGAATACTGTGCCCTGGGAACCTGACTGAAAGCTTGGTTCTGGAATCCTGTGGACTGGGAACATGACTGAGGTTTGATTCTGGAACCATGTGGCCTGGGAATATGACTGTGGTTTGATTTTGGAAACCATTGGCCTGTGAACATGACTGATGTTAGATTGAGGAATCCTGGGGCCTGTGAACATGACATCACTTTGGATTCTGGTACCCTGTTGCCTGGGAACATGAAATCGGTTTGATTGTGGAAACCTGTGGTCTGGGAATATGACTGAGGTTTGATGGTGGTACCCTATGGCCTGGCAACATGACTGAGGTTTGATTCTGGATCCCTGTGGCCAGGGAACATGACTGAGGCGTGATTCTGGAAAACTGTGGCTTGGGAATATGACTGAGGTTTGATTGTGGAAATCTGTGGCCTGGGAACTTGACTGAGGTTTGATGGCAGAAATCTGTGGACTGGCAACATTACTGAGGTTTGATTGTTGAACCCTGTGCTCTGGAAACATGACTGCGACCTGATACTTTAAACGCATGGCCTGGGAAATTGACATTGGTTTGATTCTGGAACCCTGTGGACCGGGAACATGACTGAGGTTTTATTCTGGAACCCTGTAGCCTGGGAATATAACTGAGGATTGTTTCTGGAACCCGGTGGCCTGGTAACATGACTGAGGCGTGATTCTGGAAAAGTGTGCCTGGGAATATGACTGAGGTTTGATTCTGGAAATCTGTGGCCTGGGAACATGACTGAGGTTTGATGGCAGAAATCTGTGGACTGGCAACATGACTGAGGTTTGATTGTAGAACCCTGTGCCCTGGAAACATGACTGTGGCCTGGTAGTGGAAACCCATGGCCTAGGAGTTTGACATTGGTTTGATTCTGGAACGCTGTGGCCTAGGAACATGACTGAGGCGTGATTCTGGAAAAGTGTGACCTGGGAATATGACTGAAGTTTGATTCTGGAAATCTGTGGCCTGGGAACTTGACTGAGGTTTGATGGCAGAAATCTGTGGACTGGCAACATGACTGAGGTTTGATTGAAGAACCCTGTACCCTGGAAACATGACTGAGACCTGATACTTGAAACCCATGGCCTGGGAACTTGACATTGGTTTGATTCTGGAACCCTGTGGCCAGGAACAAGACTGAGGCGTGATTCTGGAATGCTGTGCCCTGGGAACATGACATCTGTTTAGATTGTGGAATACTGGGCCCTGGGAACCTGACTGAGGCTTGGTTCTGGAACCCTGTGGACAGGGAACTTGACTGAGGTTTTATTCTGGAATCCTGTGGCCTGGGAACATGACATCAGTGGATTCTGGAACCCTGTGGCCGGGGAACATGTCTTCAGTGGATTCTGGAACCCTGTGGCCTGGGAACATGAGAACGGTTTGATTCTGGAACCCTGTGGCTTGGGAATATGTCTGAGGTTTGATGGTGGAAACCTGTGGCCTGGCAACATGACTGAGGTTTGTTTCTGGAACCCTGTTCCCTGGGAACATGACTGAGGTTTGCTTCTGGACACCTTTCTCCTGGGAACATGACTGTGGTTTGATTGTGGAATCCTGTGGCCTGCGAACATGACTGAGGTTTGACTCTGGAACCATGTGTCCTGGGAATATGACTGAGCTTTGATTCTGGAAATCTGTGGCCTGGGAACTTGACTGAGGTTTGATGGCAGAAACCTGTGGACTGGCAACATGACTGAGGTTTGATTGTAGAACCCTGTGCCCTGGAAACATGACTGCGACCTGATACTTGAAACCCATGGCTTGGGAACTTGACATTGGTTTGATTCTGGAACCCTGTGGCCAGGGAACATGACTGAGGCGAGATTCTGGAATCCTGTGCCCAGGAAACATGACTGTGGCTTGGTACTGGAAACCCATGGCCTAGGAATTTGACATTGGTTTGATTCTGGAACCCTGTGGCCTTGGAACATGACTGAGGCGTGATTCTGGAATCCTGCGGCCTGGGAACATGACATCTGTTTAGATTATGGAATACTGTGCCCTGGGAACCTGACTGAAAGCTTGGTTCTGGAATCTTGTGGACTGGGAACATGACTGAGGTTTGATTCTGGAACCATGTGGCCTGGGAATATGACTGTGGTTTGATTTTGGAAACCATTGGCCTGTGAACATGACTGATGTTAGATTGAGGAATCCTGGGGCCTGGGAACATGACATCACTTTGGATTCTGGTACCCTGTTGCCTGGGAACATGAAATCGGTTTGATTGTGGAAACCTGTGGTCTGGGAATATGACTGAGGTTTGATGGTGGTACCCTATGGCCTGGCAACATGACTGAGGTTTGATTCTGGATCCCTGTGGCCAGGGAACATGACTGAGGCGTGATTCTGGAAAACTGTGGCCTGGGAATATGACTGAGGTTTGATTGTGGAAATCTGTGGCCTGGGAACTTGACTGAGGTTTGATGGCAGAAATCTGTGGACTGGCAACATTACTGAGGTTTGATTGTTGAACCCTGTGCTCTGGAAACATGACTGCGACCTGATACTTTAAACGCATGGCCTGGGAAATTGACATTGGTTTGATTCTGGAACCCTGTGGCCAGGAACAAGACTGAGGCGTGATTCTGGAATGCTGTGCCCTGGGAACATGAGATCTGTTTAGATTGTGGAATTCTGGGCCCTGGGAACCTGACTGAGGCTTGGTTCTGGAACCCTGTGGACAGGGAACTTGACTGAGGTTTTATTCTGGAATCCTGTGGCCTGGGAACATGACATCAGTGGATTCTGGAACCCTGTGGCCGGGGAACATGACATCAGTGGATTCTGGAACCCTGTGGCCTGGGAACATGAGAACGGTGTGATTCTGGAACACTGTGGCTTGGGAATATGTCTGAGGTTTGATGGTGGAAACCTGTGGCCTGGCAACATGACTGAGGTTTGTTTCTGAAACCCTGTTCCCTGGGAACATGAGTGAGTTTTGCCTCTGGACACCTTTGTCCTGGGAACATGACTGTGGTTTGATTGTGGAACCATGGGTCCTGCAAACATGACTGAGGTTTGATTCTGGAACCATGTGTCCTGGGAATATGACTGAGCTTTGATTCTGGAAATCTGTGGCCTGGGAACTTGACTGAGGTTTGATGGCAGAAATCTGTGGACTGGCAACATGACTGAGGTTTGATTGTAGAACCCTGTGCCCTGGAAACATGACTGCGACCTGATACTTGAAACCCATGGCTTGGGAACTTGACATTGGTTTGATTCTGGAACCCTGTGGCCAGGGAACATGACTGAGGCGAGATTCTGGAATCCTGTGCCCAGGAAACATGACTGTGGCTTGGTACTGGAAACCCATGGCCTAGGAATTTGATATTGGTTTGATTCTGGAACCCTGTGGCCTGGGAACATGACATCTGTTTAGATTATGGAATACTGTGCCCTGGGAACCTGACTGAGGCTTGGTTCTGGAACCCTGTGGACAGGGAACTTGACTGAGGTTTTATTCTGGAATCCTGTGGCCTGGGAACATGACATCAGTGGATTCTGGAACCCTGTGGCCGGGGAACATGTCATCAGTGGATTCTGGAACCCTGTGGCCTGGGAACATGAGAACGGCTTGATTCTGGAACCCTGTGGCTTGGGAATATGACTGAGGTTTGATGGTGGAAACCTGTGGCCTGGCAACATGACTGAGGTTTGTTTCTGGAACCCTGTTCCCTGGGAACATGACTGAGGTTTGCTTCTGGACACCTTTCTCCTGGGAACATGACTGTGGTTTGATTGTGGAATCCTGTGGCCTGAGAACATGACTGAGGTTTGATTCTGGAACCATGTGTCATGGGAATATGACTGAGCTTTGATTCTGGAACCCTGTGGCCTGGGAACATGACTGAGGCGTGATTCTGGAATCCTGCGGCCTGGGAACATGACATCTGTTTAGATTGTGGAATACTGTGCCCTGGGAATCTGACTGAGGCTTGGTTCTGGAACCCTGTGGACAGGGAACTTGACTGAGGTTTTATTCTGGAATCCTGTGGCCTGGGAACATGACATCAGTGGATTCTGGAACCCTGTGGCCGGGGAACATGTCATCAGTGGATTCTGGAACCCTGTGGCCTGGGAACATGAGAATGGTTTGATTCTGGAACCCTGTGGCTTGGGAATATGTCTGAGGTTTGATCGTGGAAACCTGTGGCCTGGCAACATGACTGAGGTTTGTTTCTGGAACCCTGTTCCCAGGGAACATGAGTGAGTTTTGCTTCTGGACATCTTTGTCCTGGGAACAGGACTGTGGTTTGATTCTGGATCCATGTGTCCTGGGAATATGACTGTGGTTTGATTCTGGAAATCTGTGGCCTGGGAACTTGACTGAGGTTTGATGGCAGAAATCTGTGGACTGGCAACATGACTGAGGTTTGATTGTAGAACCCTGTGCCCTGGAAACATGACTGTGGCCTGGTAGTGGAAACCCATGGCCTAGGAGTTTGACATTGGTTTGATTCTGGAACGCTGTGGCCTAGGAACATGACTGAGGCGTGATTCTGGAAAAGTGTGACCTGGGAATATGACTGAAGTTTGATTCTGGAAATCTGTGGCCTGGGAACTTGACTGAGGTTTGATGGCAGAAATCTGTGGACTGGCAACATGACTGAGGTTTGATTGTAGAACCCTGTACCCTGGAAACATGACTGAGACCTGATACTTGAAACCCATGGCCTGGGAACTTGACATTGGTTTGATTCTGGAACCCTGTGGCCAGGAACAAGACTGAGGCGTGATTCTGGAATGCTGTGCCCTGGGAACATGACATCTGTTTAGATTGTGGAATACTGGGCCCTGGGAACCTGACTGAGGCTTGGTTCTGGAACCCTGTGGACAGGGAACTTGACTGAGGTTTTATTCTGGAATCCTGTGGCCTGGGAACATGACATCAGTGGATTCTGGAACCCTGTGGCCGGGGAACATGTCTTCAGTGGATTCTGGAACCCTGTGGCCTGGGAACATGAGAACGGTTTGATTCTGGAACCCTGTGGCTTGGGAATATGTCTGAGGTTTGATGGTGGAAACCTGTGGCCTGGCAACATGACTGAGGTTTGTTTCTGGAACCCTGTTCCCTGGGAACATGACTGAGGTTTGCTTCTGGACACCTTTCTCCTGGGAACATGACTGTGGTTTGATTGTGGAATCCTGTGGCCTGCGAACATGACTGAGGTTTGACTCTGGAACCATGTGTCCTGGGAATATGACTGAGCTTTGATTCTGGAAATCTGTGGCCTGGGAACTTGACTGAGGTTTGATGGCAGAAACCTGTGGACTGGCAACATGACTGAGGTTTGATTGTAGAACCCTGTGCCCTGGAAACATGACTGCGACCTGATACTTGAAACCCATGGCTTGGGAACTTGACATTGGTTTGATTCTGGAACCCTGTGGCCAGGGAACATGACTGAGGCGAGATTCTGGAATCCTGTGCCCAGGAAACATGACTGTGGCTTGGTACTGGAAACCCATGGCCTAGGAATTTGACATTGGTTTGATTCTGGAACCCTGTGGCCTTGGAACATGACTGAGGCGTGATTCTGGAATCCTGCGGCCTGGGAACATGACATCTGTTTAGATTATGGAATACTGTGCCCTGGGAACCTGACTGAAAGCTTGGTTCTGGAATCTTGTGGACTGGGAACATGACTGAGGTTTGATTCTGGAACCATGTGGCCTGGGATAATGACTGTGGTTTGATTTTGGAAACCATTGGCCTGTGAACATGACTGATGTTAGATTGAGGAATCCTGGGGCCTGGGAACATGACATCACTTTGGATTCTGGTACCCTGTTGCCTGGGAACATGAAATCGGTTTGATTGTGGAAACCTGTGGTCTGGGAATATGACTGAGGTTTGATGGTGGTACCCTATGGCCTGGCAACATGACTGAGGTTTGATTCTGGATCCCTGTGGCCAGGGAACATGACTGAGGTGTGATTCTGGAAAACTGTGGCCTGGGAATATGACTGAGGTTTGATTGTGGAAATCTGTGGCCTGGGAACTTGACTGAGGTTTGATGGCAGAAATCTGTGGACTGGCAACATTACTGAGGTTTGATTGTTGAACCCTGTGCTCTGGAAACATGACTGCGACCTGATACTTTAAACGCATGGCCTGGGAAATTGACATTGGTTTGATTCTGGAACCCTGTGGCCAGGAACAAGACTGAGGCGTGATTCTGGAATGCTGTGCCCTGGGAACATGAGATCTGTTTAGATTGTGGAATTCTGGGCCCTGGGAACCTGACTGAGGCTTGGTTCTGGAACCCTGTGGACAGGGAACTTGACTGAGGTTTTATTCTGGAATCCTGTGGCCTGGGAACATGACATCAGTGGATTCTGGAACCCTGTGGCCGGGGAACATGACATCAGTGGATTCTGGAACCCTGTGGCCTGGGAACATGAGAACGGTGTGATTCTGGAACACTGTGGCTTGGGAATATGTCTGAGGTTTGATGGTGGAAACCTGTGGCCTGGCAACATGACTGAGGTTTGTTTCTGAAACCCTGTTCCCTGGGAACATGAGTGAGTTTTGCCTCTGGACACCTTTGTCCTGGGAACATGACTGTGGTTTGATTGTGGAACCATGGGTCCTGCAAACATGACTGAGGTTTGATTCTGGAACCATGTGTCCTGGGAATATGACTGAGCTTTGATTCTGGAAATCTGTGGCCTGGGAACTTGACTGAGGTTTGATGGCAGAAATCTGTGGACTGGCAACATGACTGAGGTTTGATTGTAGAACCCTGTGCCCTGGAAACATGACTGCGACCTGATACTTGAAACCCATGGCTTGGGAACTTGACATTGGTTTGATTCTGGAACCCTGTGGCCAGGGAACATGACTGAGGCGAGATTCTGGAATCCTGTGCCCAGAAAACATGACTGTGGCTTGGTACTGGAAACCCATGGCCTAGGAATTTGATATTGGTTTGATTCTGGAACCCTGTGGCCTGGGAACATGACATCTGTTTAGATTATGGAATACTGTGCCCTGGGAACCTGACTGAGGCTTGGTTCTGGAACCCTGTGGACAGGGAACTTGACTGAGGTTTTATTCTGGAATCCTGTGGCCTGGGAACATGACATCAGTGGATTCTGGAACCCTGTGGCCGGGGAACATGTCATCAGTGGATTCTGGAACCCTGTGGCCTGGGAACATGAGAACGGCTTGATTCTGGAACCCTGTGGCTTGGGAATATGACTGAGGTTTGATGGTGGAAACCTGTGGCCTGGCAACATGACTGAGGTTTGTTTCTGGAACCCTGTTCCCTGGGAACATGACTGAGGTTTGCTTCTGGACACCTTTCTCCTGGGAACATGACTGTGGTTTGATTGTGGAATCCTGTGGCCTGCGAACATGACTGAGGTTTGATTCTGGAACCATGTGTCCTGGGAATATGACTGAGCTTTGATTCTGGAAATCTGTGGCCTGGGAACATGACTGAGGCGTGATTCTGGAATCCTGCGGCCTGGGAACATGACATCTGTTTAGATTGTGGAATACTGTGCCCTGGGAATCTGACTGAGGCTTGGTTCTGGAACCCTGTGGACAGGGAACTTGACTGAGGTTTTATTCTGGAATCCTGTGGCCTGGGAACATGACATCAGTGGATTCTGGAACCCTGTGGCCGGGGAACATGTCATCAGTGGATTCTGGAACCCTGTGGCCTGGGAACATGAGAATGGTTTGATTCTGGAACCCTGTGGCTTGGGAATATGTCTGAGGTTTGATCGTGGAAACCTGTGGCCTGGCAACATGACTGAGGTTTGTTTCTGGAACCCTGTTCCCAGGGAACATGAGTGAGTTTTGCTTCTGGACATCTTTGTCCTGGGAACAGGACTGTGGTTTGATTCTGGATCCATGTGTCCTGGGAATATGACTGTGGTTTGATTCTGGAAATCTGTGGCCTGGGAACTTGACTGAGGTTTGATGGCAGAAACCTGTGGACTAGCAACATGACTGAGGTTTGATTGTAGAACCCTGTGCCCTGGAAACATGACTGCCACCTTATACTTGAAACCCATGGCCTGGGAACTTGACATTGGTTTGATTCTGGAACCCTGTGGCCAGGGAACATGACTGAGGCGAGATTCTGGAATCCTGTGCCCTGGAAATATGACTGTGGCTTGGTACTGGAAACCCATGGCCTAGGAATTTGACATTGGTTTGATTCTGGAAACCTGTGGCCTGGGAACATGACTGAGGTTTGATTCTGGAACCATGTGTCCTGGGAATATGACTGAGGTTTGATTCTGGAAATCTGTGGCCTGGGAACTTGACTGAGGTTTGATGGCAGAAACCTGTGGACTGGCAACATGACTGAGGTTTGATTGTAGAACCCTGTGCCATGGAAACATGACTGCGGCCTGGTACTGGAAACCCATGGCCTGGGAATTTGACATTGGTTTGATTCTGGAACCCTGTGGCCTGGGAACATGACTGAGGCGTGATTCTGGAAACCTGCGGCCTGGGAACATGACATCAGTGGATTCTGGAACCCTGTGGCCGGGGAACATGAGAACGGTTTGATTCTGGAACCCTGTGGCTTGGGAATATGTCTGAGGTTTGATGGTGGAAACCTGTGGCCTGGCAACATGACTGAAGTTTGTTTCTGGAACCCTGTTCCCTGGGAACATGACTGAGGTTTGCTTCTGGACACCTTTCTCCTGGGAACATGACTGTGGTTTGATTGTGGAATCCTGTGGCCTGCGAACATGACTGAGGTTTGATTCTGGAACCATGTGTCCTGGGAATATGACTGAGCTTTGATTCTGGAAATCTGTGGCCTGGGAACTTGACTGAGGTTTGATGGCAGAAACCTGTGGACTGGCAACATGACTGAGGTTTGATTGTAGAACCCTGTGCCCTGGAAACATGACTGCGACCTGATACTTGAAACCCATGGCTTGGGAACTTGACATTGGTTTGAATCTTTAACCCTGTGGCCAGGGAACATGACTGAGGCGAGATTCTGGAATCCTGTGCCCAGGAAACATGACTGTGGCTTGGTACTGGAAACCCATGGCCTAGGAATTTGACATTGGTTTGATTCTGGAACCCTGTGGCCTGGGAACATGACTGAGGCGTGATTCTGGAATCCTGCGGCCTGGGAACATGACATCTGTTTAGATTATGGAATACTGTGCCCTGGGAACCTGACTGAAAGCTTGGTTCTGGAATCCTGTGGACTGGGAACATGACTGAGGTTTGATTCTGGAACCATGTGGCCTGGGAATATGACTGTGGTTTGATTTTGGAAACCATGGGCCTGTGAACATGACTGATGTTAGATTGAGGAATCCTGGGGCCTGGGAACATGACATCACTTTGGATTCTGGTACCCTGTTGCCTGGGAACATGAAATCGGTTTGATTGTGGAAACCTGTGGTCTGGGAATATGACTGAGGTTTGATGGTGGTACCCTATGGCCTGGCAACATGACTGAGGTTTGATTCTGGATCCCTGTGGCCAGGGAACATGACTGAGGCGTGATTCTGGAAAACTGTGGCCTGGGAATATGACTGAGGTTTGATTCTGGAAATCTGTGGCCTGGGAACTTGACTGAGGTTTGATGGCAGAAATCTGTGGACTGGCAACATTACTGAGGTTTGATTGTTGAACCCTGTGCTCTGGAAACATGACTGCGACCTGATACTTGAAACGCATGGCCTGGGAAATTGACATTGGTTTAATTCTGGAACCCTGTGGACTGGGAACATGACTGAGGTTTTATTCTGGAACCCTGTAGCCTGGGAATATAACTGAGGATTGTTTCTGGACCCCGGTGGCCTGGTAACATGACTGAGGCGTGATTCTGGAAAAGTGTGGCCTGGGAATATGACTGAGGTTTGATTCTGGAAATCTGTGGCCTGGGAACTTGACTGAGGTTTGATGGCAGAAATCTGTGGACTGGCAACATTACTGAGGTTTGATTGTATAACCCTGTGCCCTGGAAACATGACTGCGACCTGATACTTGAAACCCATGGCCTGGGAATTTGACATTGTTTTGATTCTGGAACCCTGTGGCCAGGAACAAGACTGAGGCGTGATTCTGGAATCCTGTTGCCTGGGAACATGACATCTGTTTAGATTGTGGAATACTGGGCCCTGGGAATCTGACTGAGGCTTGGTTTTGGTACCCTGTGGACTGGGAACATGACTGAGGTTTTATTCTGGAACCCTGTAGCCTGCAAAAATAACTGAGGATTGTTTCTCGAACCCTGTGGCCTGGGAACATGACATCAGTGGATTCTGGAACCCTGTGGCCTGGAAACATGAGAACGGTTTGATTCTGGAACCCTGTGGCCTGGGAACATGTCTGAGGTTTGATGGTGGAAACCTGTGGCTTGGCAACATGACTGAGGTTTGTTTCTGGAACCCTGTTCCCTGGGAACATGACTGAGGTTTGATTCTGGACACCTTTGTGCTGGGAACATGACTGTGTTCTGATTGCAGAATCATGGGTCCTGCAAACATGACTGAGGTTTGATTCTGGAACCATGTGTCCTGCGATTATGACTGAGGTTTGATATTGGAAATCTTTGGCCTGGGAACTTGACTGAGGTTTGATGGCAGAAACCTGTGGACTGGCAACATGACTGAGGTTTGATTGTAGAACCCTGTGCCCTGGAAACATGACTGTGGCCTGGTAGTGGAAACCCATGGCCTAGGAGTTTGACATTGGTTTGATTCTGGAACGCTGTGGCCTGGGAACATGACTGAGGCGTGATTCTGGAAAAGTGTGGCCTGGGAATATGACTGAAGTTTGATTCTGGAAATCTGTGGCCTGGGAATTTGACTGAGGATTGATGGCAGAAATCTGTGGACTGGCAATATGACTGAGGTTTGATTGTAGAACCCTGTGCCCTGGAAACATGACTGCGACCTGATACTTGAAACCCATGGCCTGGGAACTTGACATTGGTTTGATTCTGGAACCCTGTGGCCAGGAACAAGACTGAGGCGTGATTCTGGAATGCAGTGCCCTGGGAACATGAGATATGTTCAGATTGTGGAATTCTGGGCCCTGGGAACCTGACTGAGGCTTGGTTCTGGAACCCTGTGGACAGGGAACTTGACTGAGGTTTTATTCTGAAATCCTGTGGCCTGGGAACATGACATCAGTGGATTCTGGAACCCTGTGGCCGGGGAACATGACATCAGTGGATTCTGGAATCCTGTGTCCTGGGAACATGAGAATGGTTTGATTCTGGAACCCTGTGGCTTGGGAATATGTCTGAGGTTTGATGGTGGAAACCTGTGGCTTGGCAACATGACTGAGGTTTGTTTCTGGAACCCTGTTCCCTGGGAACATGAGTGAGTTTTGCTTCTGGACACCTTTGTCCTGGGAACATGACTGTGGTTTGATTGTGGAACCGTGGGTCCTGCAAACATGACTGAGGTTTGATTCTGGAACCATGTGACCTGGGAATATGACTGAGGTTTGATTCTGGAAATCTGTGGCCTGGGAACTTGACTGAGGTTTGATGGCAGAAATCTGTGGTCTGGCAACATGACTGAGGTTTGATTGTAGAACCCTGTGCCCTGGAAACATGACTGCGACCTGATACTTGAAACCCATGGCCTGGGAATTTGACATTGGTTTGATTCTGGAACCCTGTGGCCAGGAACAAGACTGAGGCGTGATTCTGGAATCCTGTTGCCTGGGAACATGACATCTGTTTAGATTGTGGAATACTGGGCCCTGGGAATGTGACTGAGGCTTGGTTCTGGTACCCTGTGGACTGGGAACATGACTGAGGTTTTATTCTGGAACCCTGTAGCCTGCGAACATAACTGAGGATTGTTTCGTGAACCCTGTGGCCTGGGAACATGACATCAGTGGATTCTGGAACCCTGTGGCCTGGGAACATGAGAACGGTTTGATTCTGGAACCCTGTGGCCTGGGAACATGTCTGAGGTTTGATGGTGGAAACCTGTGGCTTGGCAACATGACTGAGGTTTGTTTCTGGAACCCTGTTCCCTGGGAACATGACTGAGGTTTGATTCTGGACACCTTTGTGCTGGGAACATGACTGTGTTTTGATTGTGGAATCATGGGTCCTGCAAACATGACTGAGGTTTGATTCTGGAACCATGTGTCCTGCGAATATGACTGAGGTTTGATATTGGAAATCTTTGGCCTGGGAACTTGACTGAGGTTTGATGGCAGAAACCTGTGGACTGGCAACATGACTGAGGTTTGATTGTTGAACCCTGTGCTCTGGAAACATGACTGCGACCTGATACTTGAAACGCATGGCATGGGAAATTGACATTGGTTTGAATCTGGAACCCTGTGGACTGGGAACATGACTGAGGTTTTATTCTGGAACCCTGTAGCCTGGGAATATAACTGAGGATTGTTTCTGGAACCCTGTGGCCTGGGAACAGGACTGAGGCGTGATTCTGGAAAAGTGTGGCCTGGGAATATGACTGAGGTTTGATTCTGGAAATCTGTGGCCTGGGAACTTGACTGAGGTTTGATGACAGAAATCTGTGGACTGGCAACATTACTGAGGTTTGATTGTAGAACCCTGTGCCCTGGAAAAATGACTGTAGCCTGGTAGTGGAAACCCATGGCCTGGGAACTTGACATTGGTTTGATTCTGGAACCCTGTGGCCAGGAACAAGACTGAGGCGTGATTCTGGAATCCTGTTGCCTGGGAACATGACATCTGTTTAGACTGTGGAATACTGGGCCCTGGGAATCTGACTGAGGCTTGGTTCTGGTACCCTGTGGACTGGGAACATGACTGAGGTTTTATTCTGGAACCCTGTAGCCTGCGAAAATAACTGAGGATTGTTTCTCGAACCCTGTGGCCTGGGAACATGACATCAGTGGATTCTGGAACCCTGTGCCCTGGGAACATGAGAACGGTTTGATTCTGGAACCCTGTGGCCTGGGAATATGTCTGAGGTTTGATGGTGGAAACCTGTGGCTTGGCAACATGACTGAGGTTTGTTTCTGGAACCCTGTTCCCTGGGAACATGACTGAGGTTTGATTCTGGACACCTTTGTGCTGGGAACATGACTGTGTTCTGGTTGTAGAATCATGGGTCCTGCAAACATGACTGAGGTTTGATCCTGGAACCATGTGTCATGGGAATATGACTGAGCTTTGATTCTGGAAATCTGTGGCCTGGGAACTTGACTGAGGTTTGATGGCAGAAACCTGTGGACTGGCAACATGACTGAGGTTTGATTGTAGAACCCTGTGCCCTGGAAACATGACTGCGACCTGATACTTGAAACCCATGGCTTGGGAACTTGACATTGGTTTGATTCTTTAACCCTGTGGCCAGGGAACATGACTGAGGCGAGATTCTGGAATCCTGTGCCCAGGAAACATGACTGTGGCTTGGTACTGGAAACCCATGGCCTAGGAATTTGACATTGGTTTGATTCTGGAACCCTGTGGCCTGGGAACATGACTGAGGCGTGATTCTGGAATCCTGCGGCCTGGGAACATGACATCTGTTTAGATTATGGAATACTGTGCCCTGGGAACCTGACTGAAAGCTTGGTTCTGGAATCCTGTGGACTGGGAACATGACTGAGGTTTGATTCTGGAACCATGTGGCCTGGGAATATGACTGTGGTTTGATTTTGGAAACCATTGGCCTGTGAACATGACTGATGTTAGATTGAGGAATCCTGGGGCCTGGGAACATGACATCACTTTGGATTCTGGTACTCTGTTGCCTGGGAACATGAAATCGGTTTGATTGTGGAAACCTGTGGTCTGGGAATATGACTGAGGTTTGTTTGATGGTGGTATCCTATGGCCTGGCAACATGACTGAGGTTTGATTCTGGATCCCTGGGGCCAGGGAACATGACTGAGGCGTGATTCTGGAAAACTGTGGCCTGGGAATATGACTGAGGTTTGACTCTGGAAATCTGTGGCCTGGGAACTTGACTGAGGTTTGATGGCAGAAATCTGTGGACTGGCAACATTACTGAGGTTTGATTGTTGAACCCTGTGCTCTGGAAACATGACTGCGACCTGATACTTTAAACGCATGGCCTGGGAAATTGACATTGGTTTGATTCTGGAACCCTGTGGACCGGGAACACGACTGAGGTTTTATTCTGGAACCCTGTAGCCTGGGAATATAACTGAGGATTGTTTCTGGAACCCGGTGGCCTGGTAACATGACTGAGGCGTGATTCTGGAAAAGTGTGGCCTGGGAATATGACTGAGGTTTGATTCTGGAAATCTGTGGCCTGGGAACATGACTGAGGTTTGATGGCAGAAATCTGTGGACTGGCAACATGACTGAGGTTTGATTGTAGAACCCTGTGCCCTGGAAACATGACTACGACCTAATACTTGAAACGCATGGCCTGGGAATTTGACATTGGTTTGATTCTGGAACCCTGTGGCCAGGAACAAGACTGAGGCGTGATTCTGGAATGCTGTGCCCTGGGAACATGGCATCTGTTTAGATTGTGGAATACTGGGCCCTGGGATCCTGACTGAGGCTTGGTTCTGGAACCCTGTGGACAGGGAACTTGACTGAGGTTTTATTCTGGAATCCTGTGGCCTGGGAACATGACATCAGTGGATTCTGGAACCCTGTGGCCGGGGAACATGTCATCAGTGGATTCTGGAACCCTGTGGCCTGGGAACATGAGAACGGTTTGATTCTGGAACCCTGTGGCTTGGGAATATGTCTGTGGTTTCATGGTGGAAACCTGTGGCCTGGCAATATGACTGAGGTTTGTTTCTGGAACCCTGTTCCCTGGGAACATGACTGAGGTTTGCTTCTGGACACCTTTCTCCTGGGAACATGACTGTGGTTTGATTGTGGAATCCTGTGGCCTGCGAACATGACTGAGGTTTGATTCTGGAACCATGTGTCCTGGGAATATGACTGAGCTTTGATTCTGGAAATCTGTGGCCTGGGAACTTGACTGAGGTTTGATGGCAGAAACCTGTGGACTGGCAACATGACTGAGGTTTGATTGTAGAACCCTGTACCCTGGAAACATGACTGCGACCTGATACTTGAAACCCATGGCTTGGGAACTTGACATTGGTTTGATTCTGGAACCCTGTGGCCAGGGAACATGACTGAGGCGAGATTCTGGAATCCTGTGCCCAGGAAACATGACTGTGGCTTGGTACTGGAAACCCATGGCCTAGGAATTTGACATTGGTTTGATTCTGGAACCCTGTGGCCTGGGAACATGACTGAGGCGTGATTCTGGAATCCTGCGGCCTGGGAACATGACATCTGTTTAGATTATGGAATACTGTGCCCTGGGAACCTGACTGAAAGCTTGGTTCTGGAATCCTGTGGACTGGGAACATGACTGACGTTTGATTCTGGAACCATGTGGCCTGGGAATATGACTGTGGTTTGATTTTGGAAACCATGGGCCTGTGAACATGACTGATGTTAGATTGAGGAATCCTGGGGCCTGGGAACATGACATCACTTTGGATTCTGGTACCCTGTTGCCTGGGAACATGAAATCGGTTTGATTGTGGAAACCTGTGGTCTGGGAATATGACTGAGGTTTGATGGTGGTACCCTATGGCCTGGCAACATGACTGAGGTTTGATTCTGGATCCCTGTGGCCAGGGAACATGACTGAGGCATGATTCTGGAAAACTGTGGCCTGGGAATATGACTGAGGTTTGATTCTGGAAATCTGTGGCCTGGGAACTTGACTGAGGTTTGATGGCAGAAATCTGTGGACTGGCAACATTACTGAGGTTTGACTGTTGAACCCTGTGCTCTGGAAACATGACTGCGACCTGATACTTGAAACGCATGGCCTGGGAAATTGACATTGGTTTGATTCTGGAACCCTGTGGACCGGGAACATGACTGAGGTTTTATTCTGGAACCCTGTAGCCTGGGAATATAACTGAGGATTGTTTCTGGAACCCGGTGGCCTGGTAACATGACTGAGGCGTGATTCTGGAAAAGTGTGGCCTGGGAATATGACTGAGGTTTGATTCTGGAAATCTGTGGCCTGGGAACTTGACTGAGGTTTGATGGCAGAAATCTGTGGACTGGCAACATTACTGAGGTTTGATTGTAGAACCCTGTGCCCTGGAAACATGACTGCGACCTGATACTTGAAACCCATGGCTTGGGAACTTGACATTGGTTTGATTCTGGAACCCTGTGGCCAGGGAACATGACTGAGGCGAGATTCTGGAATCCTGTGCCCAGGAAACATGACTGTGGCTTGGTACTGGAAACCCATGGCCTAGGAATTTGATATTGGTTTGATTCTGGAACCCTGTGGCCTGGGAACATGACTGAGGCGTGATTCTGGAATCCTGCGGCCTGGGAACATGACATCTGTTTAGATTATGGAATACTGTGCCCTGGGAACCTGACTGAAAGCTTGGTTCTGGAATCCTGTGGACTGGGAACATGACTGAGGTTTGATTCTGGAACCATGTGGCCTGGGAATATGACTGTGGTTTGATTTTGGAAACCATTGGCCTGTGAACATGACTGATGTTAGATTGAGGAATCCTGGGGCCTGGGAACATGACATCACTTTGGATTCTGGTACCCTGTTGCCTGGGAACATGAAATCGGTTTGATTGTGGAAACCTGTGGTCTGGGAATATGACTGAGGTTTGATGGTGGTACCCTATGGCCTGGCAACATGACTGAGGTTTGATTCTGGATCCCTGGGGCCAGGGAACATGACTGAGGCGTGATTCTGGAAAACTGTGGCCTGGGAATATGACTGAGGTTTGACTCTGGAAATCTGTGGCCTGGGAACTTGACTGAGGTTTGATGGCAGAAATCTGTGGACTGGCAACATTACTTAGGTTTGATTGTAGAACCCTGTGCTATGGAAACATGACTGAGACCTGATACTTGAAACGCATGGCCTGGGAAATTGACATTGGTTTGATTCTGGAACCCTGTGGACTGGGAACATGACTGAGGTTTTATTCTGGAACCCTGTAGCCTGGGAATATAACTGAGGATTGTTGCTGGAACCCTGTGGCCTGGGAACATGACTGAGGCGTGATTCTGGAAAAGTCTGGCCTGGGAATATGACTGAGGTTTGATTCTGGAAATCTGTGGCCTGGGAACTTGACTGAGGTTTGATGGCAGAAATCTGTGGACTGGCAACATAACTGAGGTTTGATTGTAGAACCCTGTGCCCTGGAAACATGACTGCGACCTGATACTTGAAACCCATGGCCTGGGAACTTGACATTGGTTTGATTCTGGAACCCTGTGGCCAGGAACAAGACTGAGGCGTGATTCTGGAATGCTGTGCCCTGGGAACATGAGATCTGTTTAGATTGTGGAATTCTGGGCCCTGCGAACCTGACTGAGGCTTGGTTCTGGAACCCTGTGGACAGGGAACTTGACTGAGGTTTTATTCTGGAATCCTGTGGCCTGGGAACATGACATCAGTGGATTCTGGAACCCTGTGGCCGGGGAACATGTCATCAGTGGATTCTGGAACCCTGTGGCCTGGGAACATGAGAACGGTTTGATTCTGGAACCCTGTGGCTTGGGAATATGTCTGAGGTTTGATGGTGGAAACCTGTGGCCTGGCAACATGACTGAGGTTTGTTTCTGAAACCCTGTTCCCTGGGAACATGAGTGAGTTTTGCTTCTGGACACCTTTGTCCTGGGAACATGACTGTGGTTTGATTGTGGAACCATGGGTCCTGCAAACATGACTGAGGTTTGATTCTGGAACCATGTGTCCTGGGAATATGACTGAGCTTTGATTCTGGAAATCTGTGGCCTGGGAACTTGACTGAGGTTTGATGGCAGAAATCTGTGGACTGGCAACATGACTGAGGTTTGATTGTAGAACCCTGTGCCCTGGAAACATGACTGCGACCTGATACTTGAAACCCATGGCTTGGGAACTTGACATTGGTTTGATTCTGGAACCCTGTGGCCAGGGAACATGACTGAGGCGAGATTCTGGAATCCTGTGCCCAGGAAACATGACTGTGGCTTGGTACTTGAAACCCATGGCCTAGGAATTTGATATTGGTTTGATTCTGGAACCCTGTGGCCTGGGAACATGACTGAGGCGTGATTCTGGAATCCTGCGGCCTGGGAACATGACATCTGTTTAGATTATGGAATACTGTGCCCTGGGAACCTGACTGAAAGCTTGGTTCTGGAATCCTGTGGACTGGGAACATGACTGAGGTTTGATTCTGGAACCATGTGGCCTGGGAATATGACTGTGGTTTGATTTTGGAAACCATTGGCCTGTGAACATGACTGATGTTAGATTGAGGAATCCTGGGGCCTGGGAACATGACATCACTTTGGATTCTGGTACCCTGTTGCCTGGGAACATGAAATCGGTTTGATTGTGGAAACCTGTGGTCTGGGAATATGACTGAGGTTTGATGGTGGTACCCTATGGCCTGGCAACATGACTGAGGTTTGATTCTGGATCCCTGGGGCCAGGGAACATGAATGAGGCGTGATTCTGGAAAACTGTGGCCTGGGAATATGACTGAGGTTTGACTCTGGAAATCTGTGGCCTGGGAACTTGACTGAGGTTTGATGGCAGAAATCTGTGGACTGGCAACATTACTTAGGTTTGATTGTAGAACCCTGTGCTCTGGAAACATGACTGAGACCTGATACTTGAAACGCATGGCCTGGGAAATTGACATTGGTTTAATTCTGGAACCCTGTGGACTGGGAACATGACTGAGGTTTTATTCTGGAACCCTGTAGCCTGGGAATATAACTGAGGATTGTTTCTGGACCCCGGTGGCCTGGTAACATGACTGAGGCGTGATTCTGGAAAAGTGTGGCCTGGGAATATGACTGAGGTTTGATTCTGGAAATCTGTGGCCTGGGAACTTGACTGAGGTTTGATGGCAGAAATCTGTGGACTGGCAACATTACTGAGGTTTGATTGTATAACCCTGTGCCCTGGAAACATGACTGCGACCTGATACTTGAAACCCATGGCCTGGGAATTTGACATTGTTTTGATTCTGGAACCCTGTGGCCAGGAACAAGACTGAGGCGTGATTCTGGAATCCTGTTGCCTGGGAACATGACATCTGTTTAGATTGTGGAATACTGGGCCCTGGGAATCTGACTGAGGCTTGGTTTTGGTACCCTGTGGACTGGGAACATGACTGAGGTTTTATTCTGGAACCCTGTAGCCTGCAAAAATAACTGAGGATTGTTTCTCGAACCCTGTGGCCTGGGAACATGACATCAGTGGATTCTGGAACCCTGTGGCCTGGAAACATGAGAACGGTTTGATTCTGGAACCCTGTGGCCTGGGAACATGTCTGAGGTTTGATGGTGGAAACCTGTGGCTTGGCAACATGACTGAGGTTTGTTTCTGGAACCCTGTTCCCTGGGAACATGACTGAGGTTTGATTCTGGACACCTTTGTGCTGGGAACATGACTGTGTTCTGATTGCAGAATCATGGGTCCTGCAAACATGACTGAGGTTTGATTCTGGAACCATGTGTCCTGCGATTATGACTGAGGTTTGATATTGGAAATCTTTGGCCTGGGAACTTGACTGAGGTTTGATGGCCGAAACCTGTGGACTGGCAACATGACTGAGGTTTGATTGTAGAACCCTGTGCCCTGGAAACATGACTGTGGCCTGGTAGTGGAAACCCATGGCCTAGGAGTTTGACATTGGTTTGATTCTGGAACGCTGTGGCCTGGGAACATGACTGAGGCGTGATTCTGGAAAAGTGTGGCCTGGGAATATGACTGAAGTTTGATTCTGGAAATCTGTGGCCTGGGAATTTGACTGAGGATTGATGGCAGAAATCTGTGGACTGGCAATATGACTGAGGTTTGATTGTAGAACCCTGTGCCCTGGAAACATGACTGCGACCTGATACTTGAAACCCATGGCCTGGGAACTTGACATTGGTTTGATTCTGGAACCCTGTGGCCAGGAACAAGACTGAGGCGTGATTCTGGAATGCAGTGCCCTGGGAACATGAGATATGTTCAGATTGTGGAATTCTGGGCCCTGGGAACCTGACTGAGGCTTGGTTCTGGAACCCTGTGGACAGGGAACTTGACTGAGGTTTTATTCTGAAATCCTGTGGCCTGGGAACATGACATCAGTGGATTCTGGAACCCTGTGGCCGGGGAACATGACATCAGTGGATTCTGGAATCCTGTGTCCTGGGAACATGAGAATGGTTTGATTCTGGAACCCTGTGGCTTGGGAATATGTCTGAGGTTTGATGGTGGAAACCTGTGGCTTGGCAACATGACTGAGGTTTGTTTCTGGAACCCTGTTCCCTGGGAACATGAGTGAGTTTTGCTTCTGGACACCTTTGTCCTGGGAACATGACTGTGGTTTGATTGTGGAACCGTGGGTCCTGCAAACATGACTGAGGTTTGATTCTGGAACCATGTGACCTGGGAATATGACTGAGGTTTGATTCTGGAAATCTGTGGCCTGGGAACTTGACTGAGGTTTGATGGCAGAAATCTGTGGTCTGGCAACATGACTGAGGTTTGATTGTAGAACCCTGTGCCCTGGAAACATGACTGCGACCTGATACTTGAAACCCATGGCCTGGGAATTTGACATTGGTTTGATTCTGGAACCCTGTGGCCAGGAACAAGACTGAGGCGTGATTCTGGAATCCTGTTGCCTGGGAACATGACATCTGTTTAGATTGTGGAATACTGGGCCCTGGGAATGTGACTGAGGCTTGGTTCTGGTACCCTGTGGACTGGGAACATGACTGAGGTTTTATTCTGGAACCCTGTAGCCTGCGAACATAACTGAGGATTGTTTCGTGAACCCTGTGGCCTGGGAACATGACATCAGTGGATTCTGGAACCCTGTGGCCTGGGAACATGAGAACGGTTTGATTCTGGAACCCTGTGGCCTGGGAACATGTCTGAGGTTTGATGGTGGAAACCTGTGGCTTGGCAACATGACTGAGGTTTGTTTCTGGAACCCTGTTCCCTGGGAACATGACTGAGGTTTGATTCTGGACACCTTTGTGCTGGGAACATGACTGTGTTTTGATTGTGGAATCATGGGTCCTGCAAACATGACTGAGGTTTGATTCTGGAACCATGTGTCCTGCGAATATGACTGAGGTTTGATATTGGAAATCTTTGGCCTGGGAACTTGACTGAGGTTTGATGGCAGAAACCTGTGGACTGGCAACATGACTGAGGTTTGATTGTTGAACCCTGTGCTCTGGAAACATGACTGCGACCTGATACTTGAAACGCATGGCATGGGAAATTGACATTGGTTTGAATCTGGAACCCTGTGGACTGGGAACATGACTGAGGTTTTATTCTGGAACCCTGTAGCCTGGGAATATAACTGAGGATTGTTTCTGGAACCCTGTGGCCTGGGAACAGGACTGAGGCGTGATTCTGGAAAAGTGTGGCCTGGGAATATGACTGAGGTTTGATTCTGGAAATCTGTGGCCTGGGAACTTGACTGAGGTTTGATGACAGAAATCTGTGGACTGGCAACATTACTGAGGTTTGATTGTAGAACCCTGTGCCCTGGAAAAATGACTGTAGCCTGGTAGTGGAAACCCATGGCCTGGGAACTTGACATTGGTTTGATTCTGGAACCCTGTGGCCAGGAACAAGACTGAGGCGTGATTCTGGAATCCTGTTGCCTGGGAACATGACATCTGTTTAGACTGTGGAATACTGGGCCCTGGGAATCTGACTGAGGCTTGGTTCTGGTACCCTGTGGACTGGGAACATGACTGAGGTTTTATTCTGGAACCCTGTAGCCTGCGAAAATAACTGAGGATTGTTTCTCGAACCCTGTGGCCTGGGAACATGACATCAGTGGATTCTGGAACCCTGTGCCCTGGGAACATGAGAACGGTTTGATTCTGGAACCCTGTGGCTTGGGAATATGTCTGAGGTTTGATGGTGGAAACCTGTGGCTTGGCAACATGACTGAGGTTTGTTTCTGGAACCCTGTTCCCTGGGAACATGACTGAGGTTTGATTCTGGACACCTTTGTGCTGGGAACATGACTGTGTTCTGGTTGTAGAATCATGGGTCCTGCAAACATGACTGAGGTTTGATCCTGGAACCATGTGTCATGGGAATATGACTGAGCTTTGATTCTGGAAATCTGTGGCCTGGGAACTTGACTGAGGTTTGATGGCAGAAACCTGTGGACTGGCAACATGACTGAGGTTTGATTGTAGAACCCTGTGCCCTGGAAACATGACTGCGACCTGATACTTGAAACCCATGGCTTGGGAACTTGACATTGGTTTGATTCTGGAACCCTGTGGCCAGGGAACATGACTGAGGCGAGATTCTGGAATCCTGTGCCCAGGAAACATGACTGTGGCTTGGTACTGGAAACCCATGGCCTAGGAATTTGACATTGGTTTGATTCTGGAACCCTGTGGCCTGGGAACATGACTGAGGCGTGATTCTGGAATCCTGCGGCCTGGGAACATGACATCTGTTTAGATTATGGAATACTGTGCCCTGGGAACCTGACTGAAAGCTTGGTTCTGGAATCCTGTGGACTGGGAACATGACTGAGGTTTGATTCTGGAACCATGTGGCCTGGGAATATGACTGTGGTTTGATTTTGGAAACCATTGGCCTGTGAACATGACTGATGTTAGATTGAGGAATCCTGGGGCCTGGGAACATGACATCACTTTGGATTCTGGTACTCTGTTGCCTGGGAACATGAAATCGGTTTGATTGTGGAAACCTGTGGTCTGGGAATATGACTGAGGTTTGATGGTGGTATCCTATGGCCTGGCAACATGACTGAGGTTTGATTCTGGATCCCTGGGGCCAGGGAACATGACTGAGGCGTGATTCTGGAAAACTGTGGCCTGGGAATATGACTGAGGTTTGACTCTGGAAATCTGTGGCCTGGGAACTTGACTGAGGTTTGATGGCAGAAATCTGTGGACTGGCAACATTACTGAGGTTTGATTGTTGAACCCTGTGCTCTGGAAACATGACTGCGACCTGATACTTGAAACGCATGGCCTGGGAAATTGACATTGGTTTGATTCTGGAACCCTGTGGACTGGGAACATGACTGAGGTTTTATTCTGGAACCCTGTAGCCTGGGAATATAACTGAGGA
Source organism: Balaenoptera borealis (assembly GCF_965194805.1). NCBI lineage: Eukaryota > Metazoa > Chordata > Mammalia > Artiodactyla > Balaenopteridae > Balaenoptera > Balaenoptera borealis. The sequence continues at coordinate 43,592,343 of NC_138878.1, forward strand.
TTGTTTCTGGAACCCGGTGGCCTGGTAACATGACTGAGGCGTGATTCTGGAAAAGTGTGGCCTGGGAATATGACTGAGGTTTGATTCTGGAAATCTGTGGCCTGGGAACATGACTGAGGTTTGATGGCAGAAATCTGTGGACTGGCAACATGACTGAGGTTTGATTGTAGAACCCTGTGCCCTGGAAACATGACTACGACCTAATACTTGAAACGCATGGCCTGGGAATTTGACATTGGTTTGATTCTGGAACCCTGTGGCCAGGAACAAGACTGAGGCGTGATTCTGGAATGCTGTGCCCTGGGAACATGGCATCTGTTTAGATTGTGGAATACTGGGCCCTGGGATCCTGACTGAGGCTTGGTTCTGGAACCCTGTGGACAGGGAACTTGACTGAGGTTTTATTCTGGAATCCTGTGGCCTGGGAACATGACATCAGTGGATTCTGGAACCCTGTGGCCGGGGAACATGTCATCAGTGGATTCTGGAACCCTGTGGCCTGGGAACATGAGAACGGTTTGATTCTGGAACCCTGTGGCTTGGGAATATGTCTGTGGTTTGATGGTGGAAACCTGTGGCCTGGCAATATGACTGAGGTTTGTTTCTGGAACCCTGTTCCCTGGGAACATGACTGAGGTTTGCTTCTGGACACCTTTCTCCTGGGAACATGACTGTGGTTTGATTGTGGAATCCTGTGGCCTGCGAACATGACTGAGGTTTGATTCTGGAACCATGTGTCCTGGGAATATGACTGAGCTTTGATTCTGGAAATCTGTGGCCTGGGAACTTGACTGAGGTTTGATGGCAGAAACCTGTGGACTGGCAACATGACTGAGGTTTGATTGTAGAACCCTGTACCCTGGAAACATGACTGCGACCTGATACTTGAAACCCATGGCTTGGGAACTTGACATTGGTTTGATTCTGGAACCCTGTGGCCAGGGAACATGACTGAGGCGAGATTCTGGAATCCTGTGCCCAGGAAACATGACTGTGGCTTGGTACTGGAAACCCATGGCCTAGGAATTTGACATTGGTTTGATTCTGGAACCCTGTGGCCTGGGAACATGACTGAGGCGTGATTCTGGAATCCTGCGGCCTGGGAACATGACATCTGTTTAGATTATGGAATACTGTGCCCTGGGAACCTGACTGAAAGCTTGGTTCTGGAATCCTGTGGACTGGGAACATGACTGACGTTTGATTCTGGAACCATGTGGCCTGGGAATATGACTGTGGTTTGATTTTGGAAACCATTGGCCTGTGAACATGACTGATGTTAGATTGAGGAATCCTGGGGCCTGGGAACATGACATCACTTTGGATTCTGGTACCCTGTTGCCTGGGAACATGAAATCGGTTTGATTGTGGAAACCTGTGGTCTGGGAATATGACTGAGGTTTGATGGTGGTACCCTATGGCCTGGCAACATGACTGAGGTTTGATTCTGGATCCCTGTGGCCAGGGAACATGACTGAGGCGTGATTCTGGAAAACTGTGGCCTGGGAATATGACTGAGGTTTGATTCTGGAAATCTGTGGCCTGGGAACTTGACTGAGGTTTGATGGCAGAAATCTGTGGACTGGCAACATTACTGAGGTTTGACTGTTGAACCCTGTGCTCTGGAAACATGACTGCGACCTGATACTTGAAACGCATGGCCTGGGAAATTGACATTGGTTTGATTCTGGAACCCTGTGGACCGGGAACATGACTGAGGTTTTATTCTGGAACCCTGTAGCCTGGGAATATAACTGAGGATTGTTTCTGGAACCCGGTGGCCTGGTAACATGACTGAGGCGTGATTCTGGAAAAGTGTGGCCTGGGAATATGACTGAGGTTTGATTCTGGAAATCTGTGGCCTGGGAACTTGACTGAGGTTTGATGGCAGAAATCTGTGGACTGGCAACATTACTGAGGTTTGATTGTAGAACCCTGTGCCCTGGAAACATGACTGCGACCTGATACTTGAAACCCATGGCTTGGGAAATTGACATTGGTTTGATTCTGGAACCCTGTGGCCAGGGAACATGACTGAGGCGAGATTCTGGAATCCTGTGCCCAGGAAACATGACTGTGGCTTGGTACTGGAAACCCATGGCCTAGGAATTTGATATTGGTTTGATTCTGGAACCCTGTGGCCTGGGAACATGACTGAGGCGTGATTCTGGAATCCTGCGGCCTGGGAACATGACATCTGTTTAGATTATGGAATACTGTGCCCTGGGAAACTGACTGAAAGCTTGGTTCTGGAATCCTGTGGACTGGGAACATGACTGAGGTTTGATTCTGGAACCATGTGGCCTGGGAATATGACTGTGGTTTGATTTTGGAAACCATTGGCCTGTGAACATGACTGATGTTAGATTGAGGAATCCTGGGGCCTGGGAACATGACATCACTTTGGATTCTGGTACCCTGTTGCCTGGGAACATGAAATCGGTTTGATTGTGGAAACCTGTGGTCTGGGAATATGACTGAGGTTTGATGGTGGTATCCTATGGCCTGGCACCATGACTGAGGTTTGATTCTGGATCCCTGGGGCCAGGGAACATGACTGAGGCGTGATTCTGGAAAACTGTGGCCTGGGAATATGACTGAGGTTTGACTCTGGAAATCTGTGGCCTGGGAACTTGACTGAGGTTTGATGGCAGAAATCTGTGGACTGGCAACATTACTTAGGTTTGATTGTAGAACCCTGTGCTATGGAAACATGACTGAGACCTGATACTTGAAACGCATGGCCTGGGAAATTGACATTGGTTTGATTCTGGAACCCTGTGGACTGGGAACATGACTGAGGTTTTATTCTGGAACCCTGTAGCCTGGGAATATAACTGAGGATTGTTGCTGGAACCCTGTGGCCTGGGAACATGACTGAGGCGTGATTCTGGAAAAGTCTGGCCTGGGAATATGACTGAGGTTTGATTCTGGAAATCTGTGGCCTGGGAACTTGACTGAGGTTTGATGGCAGAAATCTGTGGACTGGCAACATAACTGAGGTTTGATTGTAGAACCCTGTGCCCTGGAAACATGACTGCGACCTGATACTTGAAACCCATGGCCTGGGAACTTGACATTGGTTTGATTCTGGAACCCTGTGGCCAGGAACAAGACTGAGGCGTGATTCTGGAATGCTGTGCCCTGGGAACATGAGATCTGTTTAGATTGTGGAATTCTGGGCCCTGCGAACCTGACTGAGGCTTGGTTCTGGAACCCTGTGGACAGGGAACTTGACTGAGGTTTTATTCTGGAATCCTGTGGCCTGGGAACATGACATCAGTGGATTCTGGAACCCTGTGGCCGGGGAACATGTCATCAGTGGATTCTGGAACCCTGTGGCCTGGGAACATGAGAACGGTTTGATTCTGGAACCCTGTGGCTTGGGAATATGTCTGAGGTTTGATGGTGGAAACCTGTGGCCTGGCAACATGACTGAGGTTTGTTTCTGAAACCCTGTTCCCTGGGAACATGAGTGAGTTTTGCTTCTGGACACCTTTGTCCTGGGAACATGACTGTGGTTTGATTGTGGAACCATGGGTCCTGCAAACATGACTGAGGTTTGATTCTGGAACCATGTGTCCTGGGAATATGACTGAGCTTTGATTCTGGAAATCTGTGGCCTGGGAACTTGACTGAGGTTTGATGGCAGAAATCTGTGGACTGGCAACATGACTGAGGTTTGATTGTAGAACCCTGTGCCCTGGAAACATGACTGCGACCTGATACTTGAAACCCATGGCTTGGGAACTTGACATTGGTTTGATTCTGGAACCCTGTGGCCAGGGAACATGACTGAGGCGAGATTCTGGAATCCTGTGCCCAGGAAACATGACTGTGGCTTGGTACTTGAAACCCATGGCCTAGGAATTTGATATTGGTTTGATTCTGGAACCCTGTGGCCTGGGAACATGACTGAGGCGTGATTCTGGAATCCTGCGGCCTGGGAACATGACATCTGTTTAGATTATGGAATACTGTGCCCTGGGAACCTGACTGAAAGCTTGGTTCTGGAATCCTGTGGACTGGGAACATGACTGAGGTTTGATTCTGGAACCATGTGGCCTGGGAATATGACTGTGGTTTGATTTTGGAAACCATTGGCCTGTGAACATGACTGATGTTAGATTGAGGAATCCTGGGGCCTGGGAACATGACATCACTTTGGATTCTGGTACCCTGTTGCCTGGGAACATGAAATCGGTTTGATTGTGGAAACCTGTGGTCTGGGAATATGACTGAGGTTTGATGGTGGTACCCTATGGCCTGGCAACATGACTGAGGTTTGATTCTGGATCCCTGGGGCCAGGGAACATGACTGAGGCGTGATTCTGGAAAACTGTGGCCTGGGAATATGACTGAGGTTTGACTCTGGAAATCTGTGGCCTGGGAACTTGACTGAGGTTTGATGGCAGAAATCTGTGGACTGGCAACATTACTTAGGTTTGATTGTAGAACCCTGTGCTATGGAAACATGACTGAGACCTGATACTTGAAACGCATGGCCTGGGAAATTGACATTGGTTTGATTCTGGAACCCTGTGGACTGGGAACATGACTGAGGTTTTATTCTGGAACCCTGTAGCCTGGGAATATAACTGAGGATTGTTGCTGGAACCCTGTGGCCTGGGAACATGACTGAGGCGTGATTCTGGAAAAGTCTGGCCTGGGAATATGACTGAGGTTTGATTCTGGAAATCTGTGGCCTGGGAACTTGACTGAGGTTTGATGGCAGAAATCTGTGGACTGGCAACATAACTGAGGTTTGATTGTAGAACCCTGTGCCCTGGAAACATGACTGCGACCTGATACTTGAAACCCATGGCCTGGGAACTTGACATTGGTTTGATTCTGGAACCCTGTGGCCAGGAACAAGACTGAGGCGTGATTCTGGAATGCTGTGCCCTGGGAACATGAGATCTGTTTAGATTGTGGAATTCTGGGCCCTGCGAACCTGACTGAGGCTTGGTTCTGGAACCCTGTGGACAGGGAACTTGACTGAGGTTTTATTCTGGAATCCTGTGGCCTGGGAACATGACATCAGTGGATTCTGGAACCCTGTGGCCGGGGAACATGTCATCAGTGGATTCTGGAACCCTGTGGCCTGGGAACATGAGAACGGTTTGATTCTGGAACCCTGTGGCTTGGGAATATGTCTGAGGTTTGATGGTGGAAACCTGTGGCCTGGCAACATGACTGAGGTTTGTTTCTGAAACCCTGTTCCCTGGGAACATGAGTGAGTTTTGCTTCTGGACACCTTTGTCCTGGGAACATGACTGTGGTTTGATTGTGGAACCATGGGTCCTGCAAACATGACTGAGGTTTGATTCTGGAACCATGTGTCCTGGGAATATGACTGAGCTTTGATTCTGGAAATCTGTGGCCTGGGAACTTGACTGAGGTTTGATGGCAGAAATCTGTGGACTGGCAACATGACTGAGGTTTGATTGTAGAACCCTGTGCCCTGGAAACATGACTGCGACCTGATACTTGAAACCCATGGCTTGGGAACTTGACATTGGTTTGATTCTGGAACCCTGTGGCCAGGGAACATGACTGAGGCGAGATTCTGGAATCCTGTGCCCAGGAAACATGACTGTGGCTTGGTACTTGAAACCCATGGCCTAGGAATTTGATATTGGTTTGATTCTGGAACCCTGTGGCCTGGGAACATGACTGAGGCGTGATTCTGGAATCCTGCGGCCTGGGAACATGACATCTGTTTAGATTATGGAATACTGTGCCCTGGGAACCTGACTGAAAGCTTGGTTCTGGAATCCTGTGGACTGGGAACATGACTGAGGTTTGATTCTGGAACCATGTGGCCTGGGAATATGACTGTGGTTTGATTTTGGAAACCATTGGCCTGTGAACATGACTGATGTTAGATTGAGGAATCCTGGGGCCTGGGAACATGACATCACTTTGGATTCTGGTACCCTGTTGCCTGGGAACATGAAATCGGTTTGATTGTGGAAACCTGTGGTCTGGGAATATGACTGAGGTTTGATGGTGGTACCCTATGGCCTGGCAACATGACTGAGGTTTGATTCTGGATCCCTGGGGCCAGGGAACATGACTGAGGCGTGATTCTGGAAAACTGTGGCCTGGGAATATGACTGAGGTTTGACTCTGGAAATCTGTGGCCTGGGAACTTGACTGAGGTTTGATGGCAGAAATCTGTGGACTGGCAACATTACTTAGGTTTGATTGTAGAACCCTGTGCTATGGAAACATGACTGAGACCTGATACTTGAAACGCATGGCCTGGGAAATTGACATTGGTTTGATTCTGGAACCCTGTGGACTGGGAACATGACTGAGGTTTTATTCTGGAACCCTGTAGCCTGGGAATATAACTGAGGATTGTTGCTGGAACCCTGTGGCCTGGGAACATGACTGAGGCGTGATTCTGGAAAAGTCTGGCCTGGGAATATGACTGAGGTTTGATTCTGGAAATCTGTGGCCTGGGAACTTGACTGAGGTTTGATGGCAGAAATCTGTGGACTGGCAACATAACTGAGGTTTGATTGTAGAACCCTGTGCCCTGGAAACATGACTGCGACCTGATACTTGAAACCCATGGCCTGGGAACTTGACATTGGTTTGATTCTGGAACCCTGTGGCCAGGAACAAGACTGAGGCGTGATTCTGGAATGCTGTGCCCTGGGAACATGAGATCTGTTTAGATTGTGGAATTCTGGGCCCTGCGAACCTGACTGAGGCTTGGTTCTGGAACCCTGTGGACAGGGAACTTGACTGAGGTTTTATTCTGGAATCCTGTGGCCTGGGAACATGACATCAGTGGATTCTGGAACCCTGTGGCCGGGGAACATGTCATCAGTGGATTCTGGAACCCTGTGGCCTGGGAACATGAGAACGGTTTGATTCTGGAACCCTGTGGCTTGGGAATATGTCTGAGGTTTGATGGTGGAAACCTGTGGCCTGGCAACATGACTGAGGTTTGTTTCTGAAACCCTGTTCCCTGGGAACATGAGTGAGTTTTGCTTCTGGACACCTTTGTCCTGGGAACATGACTGTGGTTTGATTGTGGAACCATGGGTCCTGCAAACATGACTGAGGTTTGATTCTGGAACCATGTGTCCTGGGAATATGACTGAGCTTTGATTCTGGAAATCTGTGGCCTGGGAACTTGACTGAGGTTTGATGGCAGAAATCTGTGGACTGGCAACATGACTGAGGTTTGATTGTAGAACCCTGTGCCCTGGAAACATGACTGCGACCTGATACTTGAAACCCATGGCTTGGGAACTTGACATTGGTTTGATTCTGGAACCCTGTGGCCAGGGAACATGACTGAGGCGAGATTCTGGAATCCTGTGCCCAGGAAACATGACTGTGGCTTGGTACTTGAAACCCATGGCCTAGGAATTTGATATTGGTTTGATTCTGGAACCCTGTGGCCTGGGAACATGACTGAGGCGTGATTCTGGAATCCTGCGGCCTGGGAACATGACATCTGTTTAGATTATGGAATACTGTGCCCTGGGAACCTGACTGAAAGCTTGGTTCTGGAATCCTGTGGACTGGGAACATGACTGAGGTTTGATTCTGGAACCATGTGGCCTGGGAATATGACTGTGGTTTGATTTTGGAAACCATTGGCCTGTGAACATGACTGATGTTAGATTGAGGAATCCTGGGGCCTGGGAACATGACATCACTTTGGATTCTGGTACCCTGTTGCCTGGGAACATGAAATCGGTTTGATTGTGGAAACCTGTGGTCTGGGAATATGACTGAGGTTTGATGGTGGTACCCTATGGCCTGGCAACATGACTGAGGTTTGATTCTGGATCCCTGGGGCCAGGGAACATGACTGAGGCGTGATTCTGGAAAACTGTGGCCTGGGAATATGACTGAGGTTTGACTCTGGAAATCTGTGGCCTGGGAACTTGACTGAGGTTTGATGGCAGAAATCTGTGGACTGGCAACATTACTTAGGTTTGATTGTAGAACCCTGTGCTATGGAAACATGACTGAGACCTGATACTTGAAACGCATGGCCTGGGAAATTGACATTGGTTTGATTCTGGAACCCTGTGGACTGGGAACATGACTGAGGTTTTATTCTGGAACCCTGTAGCCTGGGAATATAACTGAGGATTGTTGCTGGAACCCTGTGGCCTGGGAACATGACTGAGGCGTGATTCTGGAAAAGTCTGGCCTGGGAATATGACTGAGGTTTGATTCTGGAAATCTGTGGCCTGGGAACTTGACTGAGGTTTGATGGCAGAAATCTGTGGACTGGCAACATAACTGAGGTTTGATTGTAGAACCCTGTGCCCTGGAAACATGACTGCGACCTGATACTTGAAACCCATGGCCTGGGAACTTGACATTGGTTTGATTCTGGAACCCTGTGGCCAGGAACAAGACTGAGGCGTGATTCTGGAATGCTGTGCCCTGGGAACATGAGATCTGTTTAGATTGTGGAATTCTGGGCCCTGCGAACCTGACTGAGGCTTGGTTCTGGAACCCTGTGGACAGGGAACTTGACTGAGGTTTTATTCTGGAATCCTGTGGCCTGGGAACATGACATCAGTGGATTCTGGAACCCTGTGGCCGGGGAACATGTCATCAGTGGATTCTGGAACCCTGTGGCCTGGGAACATGAGAACGGTTTGATTCTGGAACCCTGTGGCTTGGGAATATGTCTGAGGTTTGATGGTGGAAACCTGTGGCCTGGCAACATGACTGAGGTTTGTTTCTGAAACCCTGTTCCCTGGGAACATGAGTGAGTTTTGCTTCTGGACACCTTTGTCCTGGGAACATGACTGTGGTTTGATTGTGGAACCATGGGTCCTGCAAACATGACTGAGGTTTGATTCTGGAACCATGTGTCCTGGGAATATGACTGAGCTTTGATTCTGGAAATCTGTGGCCTGGGAACTTGACTGAGGTTTGATGGCAGAAATCTGTGGACTGGCAACATGACTGAGGTTTGATTGTAGAACCCTGTGCCCTGGAAACATGACTGCGACCTGATACTTGAAACCCATGGCTTGGGAACTTGACATTGGTTTGATTCTGGAACCCTGTGGCCAGGGAACATGACTGAGGCGAGATTCTGGAATCCTGTGCCCAGGAAACATGACTGTGGCTTGGTACTTGAAACCCATGGCCTAGGAATTTGATATTGGTTTGATTCTGGAACCCTGTGGCCTGGGAACATGACTGAGGCGTGATTCTGGAATCCTGCGGCCTGGGAACATGACATCTGTTTAGATTATGGAATACTGTGCCCTGGGAACCTGACTGAAAGCTTGGTTCTGGAATCCTGTGGACTGGGAACATGACTGAGGTTTGATTCTGGAACCATGTGGCCTGGGAATATGACTGTGGTTTGATTTTGGAAACCATTGGCCTGTGAACATGACTGATGTTAGATTGAGGAATCCTGGGGCCTGGGAACATGACATCACTTTGGATTCTGGTACCCTGTTGCCTGGGAACATGAAATCGGTTTGATTGTGGAAACCTGTGGTCTGGGAATATGACTGAGGTTTGATGGTGGTACCCTATGGCCTGGCAACATGACTGAGGTTTGATTCTGGATCCCTGGGGCCAGGGAACATGACTGAGGCGTGATTCTGGAAAACTGTGGCCTGGGAATATGACTGAGGTTTGACTCTGGAAATCTGTGGCCTGGGAACTTGACTGAGGTTTGATGGCAGAAATCTGTGGACTGGCAACATTACTTAGGTTTGATTGTAGAACCCTGTGCTATGGAAACATGACTGAGACCTGATACTTGAAACGCATGGCCTGGGAAATTGACATTGGTTTGATTCTGGAACCCTGTGGACTGGGAACATGACTGAGGTTTTATTCTGGAACCCTGTAGCCTGGGAATATAACTGAGGATTGTTGCTGGAACCCTGTGGCCTGGGAACATGACTGAGGCGTGATTCTGGAAAAGTCTGGCCTGGGAATATGACTGAGGTTTGATTCTGGAAATCTGTGGCCTGGGAACTTGACTGAGGTTTGATGGCAGAAATCTGTGGACTGGCAACATAACTGAGGTTTGATTGTAGAACCCTCTGCCCTGGAAACATGACTGCGACCTGATACTTGAAACCCATGGCCTGGGAACTTGACATTGGTTTGATTCTGGAACCCTGTGGCCAGGAACAAGACTGAGGCGTGATTCTGGAATGCTGTGCCCTGGGAACATGAGATCTGTTTAGATTGTGGAATTCTGGGCCCTGCGAACCTGACTGAGGCTTGGTTCTGGAACCCTGTGGACAGGGAACTTGACTGAGGTTTTATTCTGGAATCCTGTGGCCTGGGAACATGACATCAGTGGATTCTGGAACCCTGTGGCCGGGGAACATGTCATCAGTGGATTCTGGAACCCTGTGGCCTGGGAACATGAGAACGGTTTGATTCTGGAACCCTGTGGCTTGGGAATATGTCTGAGGTTTGATGGTGGAAACCTGTGGCCTGGCAACATGACTGAGGTTTGTTTCTGAAACCCTGTTCCCTGGGAACATGAGTGAGTTTTGCTTCTGGACACCTTTGTCCTGGGAACATGACTGTGGTTTGATTGTGGAACCATGGGTCCTGCAAACATGACTGAGGTTTGATTCTGGAACCATGTGTCCTGGGAATATGACTGAGCTTTGATTCTGGAAATCTGTGGCCTGGGAACTTGACTGAGGTTTGATGGCAGAAATCTGTGGACTGGCAACATGACTGAGGTTTGATTGTAGAACCCTGTGCCCTGGAAACATGACTGCGACCTGATACTTGAAACCCATGGCTTGGGAACTTGACATTGGTTTGATTCTGGAACCCTGTGGCCAGGGAACATGACTGAGGCGAGATTCTGGAATCCTGTGCCCAGGAAACATGACTGTGGCTTGGTACTGGAAACCCATGGCCTAGGAATTTGATATTGGTTTGATTCTGGAACCCTGTGGCCTGGGAACATGACTGAGGCGTGATTCTGGAATCCTGCGGCCTGGGAACATGACATCTGTTTAGATTATGGAATACTGTGCCCTGGGAACCTGACTGAAAGCTTGGTTCTGGAATCCTGTGGACTGGGAACATGACTGAGGTTTGATTCTGGAACCATGTGGCCTGGGAATATGACTGTGGTTTGATTTTGGAAACCATTGGCCTGTGAACATGACTGATGTTAGATTGAGGAATCCTGGGGCCTGGGAACATGACATCACTTTGGATTCTGGTACCCTGTTGCCTGGGAACATGAAATCGGTTTGATTGTGGAAACCTGTGGTCTGGGAATATGACTGAGGTTTGATGGTGGTACCCTATGGCCTGGCAACATGACTGAGGTTTGATTCTGGATCCCTGTGGCCAGGGAACATGACTGAGGCGTGATTCTGGAAAACTGTGGCTTGGGAATATGACTGAGGTTTGATTGTGGAAATCTGTGGCCTGGGAACTTGACTGAGGTTTGATGGCAGAAATCTGTGGACTGGCAACATTACTGAGGTTTGATTGTTGAACCCTGTGCTCTGGAAACATGACTGCGACCTGATACTTTAAACGCATGGCCTGGGAAATTGACATTGGTTTGATTCTGGAACCCTGTGGACCGGGAACATGACTGAGGTTTTATTCTGGAACCCTGTAGCCTGGGAATATAACTGAGGATTGTTGCTGGAACCCTGTGGCCTGGGAACATGACTGAGGCGTGATTCTGGAAAAGTGTGCCTGGGAATATGACTGAGGTTTGATTCTGGAAATCTGTGGCCTGGGAACTTGACTGAGGTTTGATGGCAGAAATCTGTGGACTGGCAACATAACTGAGGTTTGATTGTAGAACCCTGTGCCCTGGAAACATGACTGCGACCTGATACTTGAAACCCATGGCCTGGGAACTTGACATTGGTTTGATTCTGGAACCCTGTGGCCAGGAACAAGACTGAGGCGTGATTCTGGAATGCTGTGCCCTGGGAACATGAGATCTGTTTAGATTGTGGAATTCTGGGCCCTGCGAACCTGACTGAGGCTTGGTTCTGGAACCCTGTGGACAGGGAACTTGACTGAGGTTTTATTCTGGAATCCTGTGGCCTGGGAACATGACATCAGTGGATTCTGGAACCCTGTGGCCGGGGAACATGTCATCAGTGGATTCTGGAACCCTGTGGCCTGGGAACATGAGAACGGTTTGATTCTGGAACCCTGTGGCTTGGGAATATGTCTGAGGTTTGATGGTGGAAACCTGTGGCCTGGCAACATGACTGAGGTTTGTTTCTGAAACCCTGTTCCCTGGGAACATGAGTGAGTTTTGCTTCTGGACACCTTTGTCCTGGGAACATGACTGTGGTTTGATTGTGGAACCATGGGTCCTGCAAACATGACTGAGGTTTGATTCTGGAACCATGTGTCCTGGGAATATGACTGAGCTTTGATTCTGGAAATCTGTGGCCTGGGAACTTGACTGAGGTTTGATGGCAGAAATCTGTGGACTGGCAACATGACTGAGGTTTGATTGTAGAACCCTGTGCCCTGGAAACATGACTGCGACCTGATACTTGAAACCCATGGCTTGGGAACTTGACATTGGTTTGATTCTGGAACCCTGTGGCCAGGGAACATGACTGAGGCGAGATTCTGGAATCCTGTGCCCAGGAAACATGACTGTGGCTTGGTACTTGAAACCCATGGCCTAGGAATTTGATATTGGTTTGATTCTGGAACCCTGTGGCCTGGGAACATGACTGAGGCGTGATTCTGGAATCCTGCGGCCTGGGAACATGACATCTGTTTAGATTATGGAATACTGTGCCCTGGGAACCTGACTGAAAGCTTGGTTCTGGAATCCTGTGGACTGGGAACATGACTGAGGTTTGATTCTGGAACCATGTGGCCTGGGAATATGACTGTGGTTTGATTTTGGAAACCATTGGCCTGTGAACATGACTGATGTTAGATTGAGGAATCCTGGGGCCTGGGAACATGACATCACTTTGGATTCTGGTACCCTGTTGCCTGGGAACATGAAATCGGTTTGATTGTGGAAACCTGTGGTCTGGGAATATGACTGAGGTTTGATGGTGGTACCCTATGGCCTGGCAACATGACTGAGGTTTGATTCTGGATCCCTGGGGCCAGGGAACATGACTGAGGCGTGATTCTGGAAAACTGTGGCCTGGGAATATGACTGAGGTTTGACTCTGGAAATCTGTGGCCTGGGAACTTGACTGAGGTTTGATGGCAGAAATCTGTGGACTGGCAACATTACTTAGGTTTGATTGTAGAACCCTGTGCTATGGAAACATGACTGAGACCTGATACTTGAAACGCATGGCCTGGGAAATTGACATTGGTTTGATTCTGGAACCCTGTGGACTGGGAACATGACTGAGGTTTTATTCTGGAACCCTGTAGCCTGGGAATATAACTGAGGATTGTTGCTGGAACCCTGTGGCCTGGGAACATGACTGAGGCGTGATTCTGGAAAAGTCTGGCCTGGGAATATGACTGAGGTTTGATTCTGGAAATCTGTGGCCTGGGAACTTGACTGAGGTTTGATGGCAGAAATCTGTGGACTGGCAACATAACTGAGGTTTGATTGTAGAACCCTCTGCCCTGGAAACATGACTGCGACCTGATACTTGAAACCCATGGCCTGGGAACTTGACATTGGTTTGATTCTGGAACCCTGTGGCCAGGAACAAGACTGAGGCGTGATTCTGGAATGCTGTGCCCTGGGAACATGAGATCTGTTTAGATTGTGGAATTCTGGGCCCTGCGAACCTGACTGAGGCTTGGTTCTGGAACCCTGTGGACAGGGAACTTGACTGAGGTTTTATTCTGGAATCCTGTGGCCTGGGAACATGACATCAGTGGATTCTGGAACCCTGTGGCCGGGGAACATGTCATCAGTGGATTCTGGAACCCTGTGGCCTGGGAACATGAGAACGGTTTGATTCTGGAACCCTGTGGCTTGGGAATATGTCTGAGGTTTGATGGTGGAAACCTGTGGCCTGGCAACATGACTGAGGTTTGTTTCTGAAACCCTGTTCCCTGGGAACATGAGTGAGTTTTGCTTCTGGACACCTTTGTCCTGGGAACATGACTGTGGTTTGATTGTGGAACCATGGGTCCTGCAAACATGACTGAGGTTTGATTCTGGAACCATGTGTCCTGGGAATATGACTGAGCTTTGATTCTGGAAATCTGTGGCCTGGGAACTTGACTGAGGTTTGATGGCAGAAATCTGTGGACTGGCAACATGACTGAGGTTTGATTGTAGAACCCTGTGCCCTGGAAACATGACTGCGACCTGATACTTGAAACCCATGGCTTGGGAACTTGACATTGGTTTGATTCTGGAACCCTGTGGCCAGGGAACATGACTGAGGCGAGATTCTGGAATCCTGTGCCCAGGAAACATGACTGTGGCTTGGTACTGGAAACCCATGGCCTAGGAATTTGATATTGGTTTGATTCTGGAACCCTGTGGCCTGGGAACATGACTGAGGCGTGATTCTGGAATCCTGCGGCCTGGGAACATGACATCTGTTTAGATTATGGAATACTGTGCCCTGGGAACCTGACTGAAAGCTTGGTTCTGGAATCCTGTGGACTGGGAACATGACTGAGGTTTGATTCTGGAACCATGTGGCCTGGGAATATGACTGTGGTTTGATTTTGGAAACCATTGGCCTGTGAACATGACTGATGTTAGATTGAGGAATCCTGGGGCCTGTGAACATGACATCACTTTGGATTCTGGTACCCTGTTACCTGGGAACATGAAATCGGTTTGATTGTGGAAACCTGTGGTCTGGGAATATGACTGAGGTTTGATGGTGGTACCCTATGGCCTGGCAACATGACTGAGGTTTGATTCTGGATCCCTGTGGCCAGGGAACATGACTGAGGCGTGATTCTGGAAAACTGTGGCTTGGGAATATGACTGAGGTTTGATTGTGGAAATCTGTGGCCTGGGAACTTGACTGAGGTTTGATGGCAGAAATCTGTGGACTGGCAACATTACTGAGGTTTGATTGTTGAACCCTGTGCTCTGGAAACATGACTGCGACCTGATACTTTAAACGCATGGCCTGGGAAATTGACATTGGTTTGATTCTGGAACCCTGTGGACCGGGAACATGACTGAGGTTTTATTCTGGAACCCTGTAGCCTGGGAATATAACTGAGGATTGTTTCTGGAACCCGGTGGCCTGGTAACATGACTGAGGCGTGATTCTGGAAAAGTGTGCCTGGGAATATGACTGAGGTTTGATTCTGGAAATCTGTGGCCTGGGAACATGACTGAGGTTTGATGGCAGAAATCTGTGGACTGGCAACATGACTGAGGTTTGATTGTAGGACCCTGTGCCCTGGAAACATGACTACGACCTGATACTTGAAACGCATGGCCTGGGAATTTGACATTGGTTTGATTCTGGAACCCTGTGGCCAGGAACAAGACTGAGGCGTGATTCTGGAATGCTGTGCCCTGGGAACATGGCATCTGTTTAGATTGTGGAATACTGGGCCCTGGGAACCTGACTGAGGCTTGGTTCTGGAACCCTGTGGACAGGGAACTTGACTGAGGTTTTATTCTGGAATCCTGTGGCCTGGGAACATGACATCAGTGGATTCTGGAACCCTGTGGCCGGGGAACATGTCATCAGTGGATTCTGGAACCCTGTGGCCTGGGAACATGAGAACGGTTTGATTCTGGAACCCTGTGGCTTGGGAATATGTCTGAGGTTTGATGGTGGAAACCTGTGGCCTGGCAACATGACTGAGGTTTGTTTCTGGAACCCTGTTCCCTGGGAACATGACTGAGGTTTGCTTCTGGACACCTTTCTCCTGGGAACATGACTGTGGTTTGATTGTGGAATCCTGTGGCCTGCGAACATGACTGAGGTTTGATTCTGGAACCATGTGTCATGGGAATATGACTGAGCTTTGATTCTGGAAATCTGTGGCCTGGGAACTTGACTGAGGTTTGATGGCAGAAACCTGTGGACTGGCAACATGACTGAGGTTTGATTGTAGAACCCTGTACCCTGGAAACATGACTGCGACCTGATACATGAAACCCATGGCTTGGGAACTTGACATTGGTTTGATTTTGGAACCCTGTGGCCAGGGAACATGACTGAGGCGAGATTCTGGAATCCTGTGCCCAGGAAACATGACTGTGGCTTGGTACTGGAAACCCATGGCCTAGGAATTTGACATTGGTTTGATTCTGGAACCCTGTGGCCTGGGAACATGACTGAGGCGTGATTCTGGAATCCTGCGGCCTGGGAACATGACATCTGTTTAGATTATGGAATACTGTGCCCTGGGAACCTGACTGAAAGCTTGGTTCTGGAATCCTGTGGACTGGGAACATGACTGAGGTTTGATTCTGGAACCATGTGGCCTGGGAATATGACTGTGGTTTGATTTTGGAAACCATGGGCCTGTGAACATTACTGATGTTAGATTGAGGAATCCTGGGGCCTGGGAACATGACATCACTTTGGATTCTGGTACCCTGTTGCCTGGGAACATGAAATCGGTTTGATTGTGGAAACCTGTGGTCTGGGAATATGACTGAGGTTTGATGGTGGTACCCTATGGCCTGGCAACATGACTGAGGTTTGATTCTGGATCCCTGTGGCCAGGGAACATGACTGAGGCATGATTCTGGAAAACTGTGGCCTGGGAATATGACTGAGGTTTGATTCTGGAAATCTGTGGCCTGGGAACTTGACTGAGGTTTGATGGCAGAAATCTGTGGACTGGCAACATTACTGAGGTTTGACTGTTGAACCCTGTGCTCTGGAAACATGACTGCGACCTGATACTTGAAACGCATGGCCTGGGAAATTGACATTGGTTTGATTCTGGAACCCTTTGGACCGGGAACATGACTGAGGTTTTATTCTGGAACCCTGTAGCCTGGGAATATAACTGAGGATTGTTTCTGGAACCCGGTGGCCTGGTAACATGACTGAGGCGTGATTCTGG
Source organism: Balaenoptera borealis (assembly GCF_965194805.1). Classification (NCBI taxonomy): domain Eukaryota; kingdom Metazoa; phylum Chordata; class Mammalia; order Artiodactyla; family Balaenopteridae; genus Balaenoptera; species Balaenoptera borealis. The sequence continues at coordinate 43,609,323 of NC_138878.1, forward strand.
AAAAGTGTGGCCTGGGAATATGACTGAGGTGTGATTCTGGAAATCTGTGTCCTGGGAACTTGACTGAGGTTTGATGGCAGAAATCTGTGGACTGGCAACATTACTGAGGTTTGATTGTAGAACCCTGTGCCCTGGAAACATGACTGCGACCTGATACTTGAAACCCATGGCTTGGGAACTTGACATTGGTTTGATTCTGGAACCCTGTGGCCAGGGAACATGACTGAGGCGAGATTCTGGAATCCTGTGCCCAGGAAACATGACTGTGGCTTGGTACTGGAAACCCATGGCCTAGGAATTTGATATTAGTTTGATTCTGGAACCCTGTGGCCTGGGAACATGACTGAGGCGTGATTCTGGAATCCTGCGGCCTGGGAACATGACATCTGTTTAGATTATGGAATACTGTGCCCTGGGAACCTGACTGAAAGCTTGGTTCTGGAATCCTGTGGACTGGGAACATGACTGAGGTTTGATTCTGGAACCATGTGGCCTGGAAATATGACTGAGCTTTGATTCTGGAAATCTGTGGCCTGGGAACTTGACTGAGGTTTGATGGCAGAAATCTGTGGACTGGCAACATTACTGAGGTTTGATTGTTGAACCCTGTGCTCTGGAAACATGACTGCGACCTGATACTTGAAACGCATGGCCTGGGAAATTGACATTGGTTTGATTCTGGAACCCTGTGGACTGGGAACATGACTGAGGTTTTATTCTGGAACCCTGTAGCCTGGGAATATAACTGAGGATTGTTTCTGGACCCCGGTGGCCTGGTAACATGACTGAGGCGTGATTCTGGAAAAGTGTGGCCTGGGAATATGACTGAGGTTTGATTCTGGAAATCTGTGGCCTGGGAACTTGACTGAGGTTTGATGGCAGAAATCTGTGGACTGGCAACATTACTGAGGTTTGATTGTATAACCCTGTGCCCTGGAAACATGACTGCGACCTGATACTTGAAACCCATGGCCTGGGAATTTGACATTGTTTTGATTCTGGAACCCTGTGGCCAGGAACAAGACTGAGGCGTGATTCTGGAATCCTGTTGCCTGGGAACATGACATCTGTTTAGATTGTGGAATACTGGGCCCTGGGAATCTGACTGAGGCTTGGTTTTGGTACCCTGTGGACTGGGAACATGACTGAGGTTTTATTCTGGAACCCTGTAGCCTGCAAAAATAACTGAGGATTGTTTCTCGAACCCTGTGGCCTGGGAACATGACATCAGTGGATTCTGGAACCCTGTGGCCTGGAAACATGAGAACGGTTTGATTCTGGAACCCTGTGGCCTGGGAACATGTCTGAGGTTTGATGGTGGAAACCTGTGGCTTGGCAACATGACTGAGGTTTGTTTCTGGAACCCTGTTCCCTGGGAACATGACTGAGGTTTGATTCTGGACACCTTTGTGCTGGGAACATGACTGTGTTCTGATTGCAGAATCATGGGTCCTGCAAACATGACTGAGGTTTGATTCTGGAACCATGTGTCCTGCGATTATGACTGAGGTTTGATATTGGAAATCTTTGGCCTGGGAACTTGACTGAGGTTTGATGGCAGAAACCTGTGGACTGGCAACATGACTGAGGTTTGATTGTAGAACCCTGTGCCCTGGAAACATGACTGTGGCCTGGTAGTGGAAACCCATGGCCTAGGAGTTTGACATTGGTTTGATTCTGGAACGCTGTGGCCTGGGAACATGACTGAGGCGTGATTCTGGAAAAGTGTGGCCTGGGAATATGACTGAAGTTTGATTCTGGAAATCTGTGGCCTGGGAATTTGACTGAGGATTGATGGCAGAAATCTGTGGACTGGCAATATGACTGAGGTTTGATTGTAGAACCCTGTGCCCTGGAAACATGACTGCGACCTGATACTTGAAACCCATGGCCTGGGAACTTGACATTGGTTTGATTCTGGAACCCTGTGGCCAGGAACAAGACTGAGGCGTGATTCTGGAATGCAGTGCCCTGGGAACATGAGATATGTTCAGATTGTGGAATTCTGGGCCCTGGGAACCTGACTGAGGCTTGGTTCTGGAACCCTGTGGACAGGGAACTTGACTGAGGTTTTATTCTGAAATCCTGTGGCCTGGGAACATGACATCAGTGGATTCTGGAACCCTGTGGCCGGGGAACATGACATCAGTGGATTCTGGAATCCTGTGTCCTGGGAACATGAGAATGGTTTGATTCTGGAACCCTGTGGCTTGGGAATATGTCTGAGGTTTGATGGTGGAAACCTGTGGCTTGGCAACATGACTGAGGTTTGTTTCTGGAACCCTGTTCCCTGGGAACATGAGTGAGTTTTGCTTCTGGACACCTTTGTCCTGGGAACATGACTGTGGTTTGATTGTGGAACCGTGGGTCCTGCAAACATGACTGAGGTTTGATTCTGGAACCATGTGACCTGGAAATATGACTGAGGTTTGATTCTGGAAATCTGTGGCCTGGGAACTTGACTGAGGTTTGATGGCAGAAATCTGTGGTCTGGCAACATGACTGAGGTTTGATTGTAGAACCCTGTGCCCTGGAAACATGACTGCGACCTGATACTTGAAACCCATGGCCTGGGAATTTGACATTGGTTTGATTCTGGAACCCTGTGGCCAGGAACAAGACTGAGGCGTGATTCTGGAATCCTGTTGCCTGGGAACATGACATCTGTTTAGATTGTGGAATACTGGGCCCTGGGAATGTGACTGAGGCTTGGTTCTGGTACCCTGTGGACTGGGAACATGACTGAGGTTTTATTCTGGAACCCTGTAGCCTGCGAACATAACTGAGGATTGTTTCGCGAACCCTGTGGCCTGGGAACATGACATCAGTGGATTCTGGAACCCTGTGGCCTGGGAACATGAGAACGGTTTGATTCTGGAACCCTGTGGCCTGGGAACATGTCTGAGGTTTGATGGTGGAAACCTGTGGCTTGGCAACATGACTGAGGTTTGTTTCTGGAACCCTGTTCCCTGGGAACATGACTGAGGTTTGATTCTGGACACCTTTGTGCTGGGAACATGACTGTGTTTTGATTGTGGAATCATGGGTCCTGCAAACATGACTGAGGTTTGATTCTGGAACCATGTGTCCTGCGAATATGACTGAGGTTTGATATTGGAAATCTTTGGCCTGGGAACTTGACTGAGGTTTGATGGCAGAAACCTGTGGACTGGCAACATGACTGAGGTTTGATTGTTGAACCCTGTGCTCTGGAAACATGACTGCGACCTGATACTTGAAACGCATGGCATGGGAAATTGACATTGGTTTGAATCTGGAACCCTGTGGACTGGGAACATGACTGAGGTTTTATTCTGGAACCCTGTAGCCTGGGAATATAACTGAGGATTGTTTCTGGAACCCTGTGGCCTGGGAACAGGACTGAGGCGTGATTCTGGAAAAGTGTGGCCTGGGAATATGACTGAGGTTTGATTCTGGAAATCTGTGGCCTGGGAACTTGACTGAGGTTTGATGGCAGAAATCTGTGGACTGGCAACATTACTGAGGTTTGATTGTTGAACCCTGTGCTCTGGAAACATGACTGCGACCTGATACTTTAAACGCATGGCCTGGGAAATTGACATTGGTTTGATTCTGGAACCCTGTGGACCGGGAACACGACTGAGGTTTTATTCTGGAACCCTGTAGCCTGAAAAATAACTGAGGATTGTTTCTCGAACCCTGTGGCCTGGGAACATGACATCAGTGGATTCTGGAACCCTGTGCCCTGGGAACATGAGAACGGTTTGATTCTGGAACCCTGTGGCCTGGGAATATGTCTGAGGTTTGATGGTGGAAACCTGTGGCTTGGCAACATGACTGAGGTTTGTTTCTGGAACCCTGTTCCCTGGGAACATGACTGAGGTTTGATTCTGGACACCTTTGTGCTGGGAACATGACTGTGTTCTGGTTGTAGAATCATGGGTCCTGCAAACATGACTGAGGTTTGATCCTGGAACCATGTGTCATGGGAATATGACTGAGCTTTGATTCTGGAAATCTGTGGCCTGGGAACTTGACTGAGGTTTGATGGCAGAAACCTGTGGACTGGCAACATGACTGAGGTTTGATTGTAGAACCCTGTGCCCTGGAAACATGACTGCGACCTGATACTTGAAACCCATGGCTTGGGAACTTGACATTGGTTTGATTCTGGAACCCTGTGGCCAGGGAACATGACTGAGGCGAGATTCTGGAATCCTGTGCCCAGGAAACATGACTGTGGCTTGGTACTGGAAACCCATGGCCTAGGAATTTGACATTGGTTTGATTCTGGAACCCTGTGGCCTGGGAACATGACTGAGGCGTGATTCTGGAATCCTGCGGCCTGGGAACATGACATCTGTTTAGATTATGGAATACTGTGCCCTGGGAACCTGACTGAAAGCTTGGTTCTGGAATCCTGTGGACTGGGAACATGACTGAGGTTTGATTCTGGAACCATGTGGCCTGGGAATATGACTGTGGTTTGATTTTGGAAACCATTGGCCTGTGAACATGACTGATGTTAGATTGAGGAATCCTGGGGCCTGGGAACATGACATCACTTTGGATTCTGGTACTCTGTTGCCTGGGAACATGAAATCGGTTTGATTGTGGAAACCTGTGGTCTGGGAATATGACTGAGGTTTGATGGTGGTATCCTATGGCCTGGCAACATGACTGAGGTTTGATTCTGGATCCCTGGGGCCAGGGAACATGACTGAGGCGTGATTCTGGAAAACTGTGGCCTGGGAATATGACTGAGGTTTGACTCTGGAAATCTGTGGCCTGGGAACTTGACTGAGGTTTGATGGCAGAAATCTGTGGACTGGCAACATTACTGAGGTTTGATTGTTGAACCCTGTGCTCTGGAAACATGACTGCGACCTGATACTTTAAACGCATGGCCTGGGAAATTGACATTGGTTTGATTCTGGAACCCTGTGGACCGGGAACACGACTGAGGTTTTATTCTGGAACCCTGTAGCCTGGGAATATAACTGAGGATTGTTTCTGGAACCCGGTGGCCTGGTAACATGACTGAGGCGTGATTCTGGAAAAGTGTGGCCTGGGAATATGACTGAGGTTTGATTCTGGAAATCTGTGGCCTGGGAACATGACTGAGGTTTGATGGCAGAAATCTGTGGACTGGCAACATGACTGAGGTTTGATTGTAGAACCCTGTGCCCTGGAAACATGACTACGACCTAATACTTGAAACGCATGGCCTGGGAATTTGACATTGGTTTGATTCTGGAACCCTGTGGCCAGGAACAAGACTGAGGCGTGATTCTGGAATGCTGTGCCCTGGGAACATGGCATCTGTTTAGATTGTGGAATACTGGGCCCTGGGATCCTGACTGAGGCTTGGTTCTGGAACCCTGTGGACAGGGAACTTGACTGAGGTTTTATTCTGGAATCCTGTGGCCTGGGAACATGACATCAGTGGATTCTGGAACCCTGTGGCCGGGGAACATGTCATCAGTGGATTCTGGAACCCTGTGGCCTGGGAACATGAGAACGGTTTGATTCTGGAACCCTGTGGCTTGGGAATATGTCTGTGGTTTGATGGTGGAAACCTGTGGCCTGGCAATATGACTGAGGTTTGTTTCTGGAACCCTGTTCCCTGGGAACATGACTGAGGTTTGCTTCTGGACACCTTTCTCCTGGGAACATGACTGTGGTTTGATTGTGGAATCCTGTGGCCTGCGAACATGACTGAGGTTTGATTCTGGAACCATGTGTCCTGGGAATATGACTGAGCTTTGATTCTGGAAATCTGTGGCCTGGGAACTTGACTGAGGTTTGATGGCAGAAACCTGTGGACTGGCAACATGACTGAGGTTTGATTGTAGAACCCTGTACCCTGGAAACATGACTGCGACCTGATACTTGAAACCCATGGCTTGGGAACTTGACATTGGTTTGATTCTGGAACCCTGTGGCCAGGGAACATGACTGAGGCGAGATTCTGGAATCCTGTGCCCAGGAAACATGACTGTGGCTTGGTACTGGAAACCCATGGCCTAGGAATTCGACATTGGTTTGATTCTGGAACCCTGTGGCCTGGGAACATGACTGAGGCGTGATTCTGGAATCCTGCGGCCTGGGAACATGACATCTGTTTAGATTATGGAATACTGTGCCCTGGGAACCTGACTGAAAGCTTGGTTCTGGAATCCTGTGGACTGGGAACATGACTGACGTTTGATTCTGGAACCATGTGGCCTGGGAATATGACTGTGGTTTGATTTTGGAAACCATGGGCCTGTGAACATGACTGATGTTAGATTGAGGAATCCTGGGGCCTGGGAACATGACATCACTTTGGATTCTGGTACCCTGTTGCCTGGGAACATGAAATCGGTTTGATTGTGGAAACCTGTGGTCTGGGAATATGACTGAGGTTTGATGGTGGTACCCTATGGCCTGGCAACATGACTGAGGTTTGATTCTGGATCCCTGTGGCCAGGGAACATGACTGAGGCATGATTCTGGAAAACTGTGGCCTGGGAATATGACTGAGGTTTGATTCTGGAAATCTGTGGCCTGGGAACTTGACTGAGGTTTGATGGCAGAAATCTGTGGACTGGCAACATTACTGAGGTTTGACTGTTGAACCCTGTGCTCTGGAAACATGACTGCGACCTGATACTTGAAACGCATGGCCTGGGAAATTGACATTGGTTTGATTCTGGAACCCTGTGGACCGGGAACATGACTGAGGTTTTATTCTGGAACCCTGTAGCCTGGGAATATAACTGAGGATTGTTTCTGGAACCCGGTGGCCTGGTAACATGACTGAGGCGTGATTCTGGAAAAGTGTGGCCTGGGAATATGACTGAGGTTTGATTCTGGAAATCTGTGGCCTGGGAACTTGACTGAGGTTTGATGGCAGAAATCTGTGGACTGGCAACATTACTGAGGTTTGATTGTAGAACCCTGTGCCCTGGAAACATGACTGCGACCTGATACTTGAAACCCATGGCTTGGGAAATTGACATTGGTTTGATTCTGGAACCCTGTGGCCAGGGAACATGACTGAGGCGAGATTCTGGAATCCTGTGCCCAGGAAACATGACTGTGGCTTGGTACTGGAAACCCATGGCCTAGGAATTTGATATTGGTTTGATTCTGGAACCCTGTGGCCTGGGAACATGACTGAGGCGTGATTCTGGAATCCTGCGGCCTGGGAACATGACATCTGTTTAGATTATGGAATACTGTGCCCTGGGAACCTGACTGAAAGCTTGGTTCTGGAATCCTGTGGACTGGGAACATGACTGAGGTTTGATTCTGGAACCATGTGGCCTGGGAATATGACTGTGGTTTGATTTTGGAAACCATTGGCCTGTGAACATGACTGATGTTAGATTGAGGAATCCTGGGGCCTGGGAACATGACATCACTTTGGATTCTGGTACCCTGTTGCCTGGGAACATGAAATCGGTTTGATTGTGGAAACCTGTGGTCTGGGAATATGACTGAGGTTTGATGGTGGTATCCTATGGCCTGGCACCATGACTGAGGTTTGATTCTGGATCCCTGGGGCCAGGGAACATGACTGAGGCGTGATTCTGGAAAACTGTGGCCTGGGAATATGACTGAGGTTTGACTCTGGAAATCTGTGGCCTGGGAACTTGACTGAGGTTTGATGGCAGAAATCTGTGGACTGGCAACATTACTTAGGTTTGATTGTAGAACCCTGTGCTATGGAAACATGACTGAGACCTGATACTTGAAACGCATGGCCTGGGAAATTGACATTGGTTTGATTCTGGAACCCTGTGGACTGGGAACATGACTGAGGTTTTATTCTGGAACCCTGTAGCCTGGGAATATAACTGAGGATTGTTGCTGGAACCCTGTGGCCTGGGAACATGACTGAGGCGTGATTCTGGAAAAGTCTGGCCTGGGAATATGACTGAGGTTTGATTCTGGAAATCTGTGGCCTGGGAACTTGACTGAGGTTTGATGGCAGAAATCTGTGGACTGGCAACATAACTGAGGTTTGATTGTAGAACCCTGTGCCCTGGAAACATGACTGCGACCTGATACTTGAAACCCATGGCCTGGGAACTTGACATTGGTTTGATTCTGGAACCCTGTGGCCAGGAACAAGACTGAGGCGTGATTCTGGAATGCTGTGCCCTGGGAACATGAGATCTGTTTAGATTGTGGAATTCTGGGCCCTGCGAACCTGACTGAGGCTTGGTTCTGGAACCCTGTGGACAGGGAACTTGACTGAGGTTTTATTCTGGAATCCTGTGGCCTGGGAACATGACATCAGTGGATTCTGGAACCCTGTGGCCGGGGAACATGTCATCAGTGGATTCTGGAACCCTGTGGCCTGGGAACATGAGAACGGTTTGATTCTGGAACCCTGTGGCTTGGGAATATGTCTGAGGTTTGATGGTGGAAACCTGTGGCCTGGCAACATGACTGAGGTTTGTTTCTGAAACCCTGTTCCCTGGGAACATGAGTGAGTTTTGCTTCTGGACACCTTTGTCCTGGGAACATGACTGTGGTTTGATTGTGGAACCATGGGTCCTGCAAACATGACTGAGGTTTGATTCTGGAACCATGTGTCCTGGGAATATGACTGAGCTTTGATTCTGGAAATCTGTGGCCTGGGAACTTGACTGAGGTTTGATGGCAGAAATCTGTGGACTGGCAACATGACTGAGGTTTGATTGTAGAACCCTGTGCCCTGGAAACATGACTGCGACCTGATACTTGAAACCCATGGCTTGGGAACTTGACATTGGTTTGATTCTGGAACCCTGTGGCCAGGGAACATGACTGAGGCGAGATTCTGGAATCCTGTGCCCAGGAAACATGACTGTGGCTTGGTACTTGAAACCCATGGCCTAGGAATTTGATATTGGTTTGATTCTGGAACCCTGTGGCCTGGGAACATGACTGAGGCGTGATTCTGGAATCCTGCGGCCTGGGAACATGACATCTGTTTAGATTATGGAATACTGTGCCCTGGGAACCTGACTGAAAGCTTGGTTCTGGAATCCTGTGGACTGGGAACATGACTGAGGTTTGATTCTGGAACCATGTGGCCTGGGAATATGACTGTGGTTTGATTTTGGAAACCATTGGCCTGTGAACATGACTGATGTTAGATTGAGGAATCCTGGGGCCTGGGAACATGACATCACTTTGGATTCTGGTACCCTGTTGCCTGGGAACATGAAATCGGTTTGATTGTGGAAACCTGTGGTCTGGGAATATGACTGAGGTTTGATGGTGGTACCCTATGGCCTGGCAACATGACTGAGGTTTGATTCTGGATCCCTGGGGCCAGGGAACATGAATGAGGCGTGATTCTGGAAAACTGTGGCCTGGGAATATGACTGAGGTTTGACTCTGGAAATCTGTGGCCTGGGAACTTGACTGAGGTTTGATGGCAGAAATCTGTGGACTGGCAACATTACTTAGGTTTGATTGTAGAACCCTGTGCTATGGAAACATGACTGAGACCTGATACTTGAAACGCATGGCCTGGGAAATTGACATTGGTTTGATTCTGAAACCCTGTGGACTGGGAACATGACTGAGGTTTTATTCTGGAACCCTGTAGCCTGGGAATATAACTGAGGATTGTTGCTGGAACCCTGTGGCCTGGGAACATGACTGAGGCGTGATTCTGGAAAAGTCTGGCCTGGGAATATGACTGAGGTTTGATTCTGGAAATCTGTGGCCTGGGAACTTGACTGAGGTTTGATGGCAGAAATCTGTGGACTGGCAACATAACTGAGGTTTGATTGTAGAACCCTGTGCCCTGGAAACATGACTGCGACCTGATACTTGAAACCCATGGCCTGGGAACTTGACATTGGTTTGATTCTGGAACCCTGTGGCCAGGAACAAGACTGAGGCGTGATTCTGGAATGCTGTGCCCTGGGAACATGAGATCTGTTTAGATTGTGGAATTCTGGGCCCTGCGAACCTGACTGAGGCTTGGTTCTGGAACCCTGTGGACAGGGAACTTGACTGAGGTTTTATTCTGGAATCCTGTGGCCTGGGAACATGACATCAGTGGATTCTGGAACCCTGTGGCCGGGGAACATGTCATCAGTGGATTCTGGAACCCTGTGGCCTGGGAACATGAGAACGGTTTGATTCTGGAACCCTGTGGCTTGGGAATATGTCTGAGGTTTGATGGTGGAAACCTGTGGCCTGGCAACATGACTGAGGTTTGTTTCTGAAACCCTGTTCCCTGGGAACATGAGTGAGTTTTGCTTCTGGACACCTTTGTCCTGGGAACATGACTGTGGTTTGATTGTGGAACCATGGGTCCTGCAAACATGACTGAGGTTTGATTCTGGAACCATGTGTCCTGGGAATATGACTGAGCTTTGATTCTGGAAATCTGTGGCCTGGGAACTTGACTGAGGTTTGATGGCAGAAATCTGTGGACTGGCAACATGACTGAGGTTTGATTGTAGAACCCTGTGCCCTGGAAACATGACTGCGACCTGATACTTGAAACCCATGGCTTGGGAACTTGACATTGGTTTGATTCTGGAACCCTGTGGCCAGGGAACATGACTGAGGCGAGATTCTGGAATCCTGTGCCCAGGAAACATGACTGTGGCTTGGTACTTGAAACCCATGGCCTAGGAATTTGATATTGGTTTGATTCTGGAACCCTGTGGCCTGGGAACATGACTGAGGCGTGATTCTGGAATCCTGCGGCCTGGGAACATGACATCTGTTTAGATTATGGAATACTGTGCCCTGGGAACCTGACTGAAAGCTTGGTTCTGGAATCCTGTGGACTGGGAACATGACTGAGGTTTGATTCTGGAACCATGTGGCCTGGGAATATGACTGTGGTTTGATTTTGGAAACCATTGGCCTGTGAACATGACTGATGTTAGATTGAGGAATCCTGGGGCCTGGGAACATGACATCACTTTGGATTCTGGTACCCTGTTGCCTGGGAACATGAAATCGGTTTGATTGTGGAAACCTGTGGTCTGGGAATATGACTGAGGTTTGATGGTGGTACCCTATGGCCTGGCAACATGACTGAGGTTTGATTCTGGATCCCTGGGGCCAGGGAACATGACTGAGGCGTGATTCTGGAAAACTGTGGCCTGGGAATATGACTGAGGTTTGACTCTGGAAATCTGTGGCCTGGGAACTTGACTGAGGTTTGATGGCAGAAATCTGTGGACTGGCAACATTACTGAGGTTTGACTGTTGAACCCTGTGCTCTGGAAACATGACTGCGACCTGATACTTGAAACGCATGGCCTGGGAAATTGACATTGGTTTGATTCTGGAACCCTGTGGACTGGGAACATGACTGAGGTTTTATTCTGGAACCCTGTAGCCTGGGAATATAACTGAGGATTGTTGCTGGAACCCTGTGGCCTGGGAACATGACTGAGGCGTGATTCTGGAAAAGTCTGGCCTGGGAATATGACTGAGGTTTGATTCTGGAAATCTGTGGCCTGGGAACTTGACTGAGGTTTGATGGCAGAAATCTGTGGACTGGCAACATAACTGAGGTTTGATTGTAGAACCCTCTGCCCTGGAAACATGACTGCGACCTGATACTTGAAACCCATGGCCTGGGAACTTGACATTGGTTTGATTCTGGAACCCTGTGGCCAGGAACAAGACTGAGGCGTGATTCTGGAATGCTGTGCCCTGGGAACATGAGATCTGTTTAGATTGTGGAATTCTGGGCCCTGCGAACCTGACTGAGGCTTGGTTCTGGAACCCTGTGGACAGGGAACTTGACTGAGGTTTTATTCTGGAATCCTGTGGCCTGGGAACATGACATCAGTGGATTCTGGAACCCTGTGGCCGGGGAACATGTCATCAGTGGATTCTGGAACCCTGTGGCCTGGGAACATGAGAACGGTTTGATTCTGGAACCCTGTGGCTTGGGAATATGTCTGAGGTTTGATGGTGGAAACCTGTGGCCTGGCAACATGACTGAGGTTTGTTTCTGAAACCCTGTTCCCTGGGAACATGAGTGAGTTTTGCTTCTGGACACCTTTGTCCTGGGAACATGACTGTGGTTTGATTGTGGAACCATGGGTCCTGCAAACATGACTGAGGTTTGATTCTGGAACCATGTGTCCTGGGAATATGACTGAGCTTTGATTCTGGAAATCTGTGGCCTGGGAACTTGACTGAGGTTTGATGGCAGAAATCTGTGGACTGGCAACATGACTGAGGTTTGATTGTAGAACCCTGTGCCCTGGAAACATGACTGCGACCTGATACTTGAAACCCATGGCTTGGGAACTTGACATTGGTTTGATTCTGGAACCCTGTGGCCAGGGAACATGACTGAGGCGAGATTCTGGAATCCTGTGCCCAGGAAACATGACTGTGGCTTGGTACTTGAAACCCATGGCCTAGGAATTTGATATTGGTTTGATTCTGGAACCCTGTGGCCTGGGAACATGACTGAGGCGTGATTCTGGAATCCTGCGGCCTGGGAACATGACATCTGTTTAGATTATGGAATACTGTGCCCTGGGAACCTGACTGAAAGCTTGGTTCTGGAATCCTGTGGACTGGGAACATGACTGAGGTTTGATTCTGGAACCATGTGGCCTGGGAATATGACTGTGGTTTGATTTTGGAAACCATTGGCCTGTGAACATGACTGATGTTAGATTGAGGAATCCTGGGGCCTGGGAACATGACATCACTTTGGATTCTGGTACCCTGTTGCCTGGGAACATGAAATCGGTTTGATTGTGGAAACCTGTGGTCTGGGAATATGACTGAGGTTTGATGGTGGTACCCTATGGCCTGGCAACATGACTGAGGTTTGATTCTGGATCCCTGGGGCCAGGGAACATGACTGAGGCGTGATTCTGGAAAACTGTGGCCTGGGAATATGACTGAGGTTTGACTCTGGAAATCTGTGGCCTGGGAACTTGACTGAGGTTTGATGGCAGAAATCTGTGGACTGGCAACATTACTGAGGTTTGACTGTTGAACCCTGTGCTCTGGAAACATGACTGCGACCTGATACTTGAAACGCATGGCCTGGGAAATTGACATTGGTTTGATTCTGGAACCCTGTGGACTGGGAACATGACTGAGGTTTTATTCTGGAACCCTGTAGCCTGGGAATATAACTGAGGATTGTTGCTGGAACCCTGTGGCCTGGGAACATGACTGAGGCGTGATTCTGGAAAAGTCTGGCCTGGGAATATGACTGAGGTTTGATTCTGGAAATCTGTGGCCTGGGAACTTGACTGAGGTTTGATGGCAGAAATCTGTGGACTGGCAACATAACTGAGGTTTGATTGTAGAACCCTGTGCCCTGGAAACATGACTGCGACCTGATACTTGAAACCCATGGCCTGGGAACTTGACATTGGTTTGATTCTGGAACCCTGTGGCCAGGAACAAGACTGAGGCGTGATTCTGGAATGCTGTGCCCTGGGAACATGAGATCTGTTTAGATTGTGGAATTCTGGGCCCTGCGAACCTGACTGAGGCTTGGTTCTGGAACCCTGTGGACAGGGAACTTGACTGAGGTTTTATTCTGGAATCCTGTGGCCTGGGAACATGACATCAGTGGATTCTGGAACCCTGTGGCCGGGGAACATGTCATCAGTGGATTCTGGAACCCTGTGGCCTGGGAACATGAGAACGGTTTGATTCTGGAACCCTGTGGCTTGGGAATATGTCTGAGGTTTGATGGTGGAAACCTGTGGCCTGGCAACATGACTGAGGTTTGTTTCTGAAACCCTGTTCCCTGGGAACATGAGTGAGTTTTGCTTCTGGACACCTTTGTCCTGGGAACATGACTGTGGTTTGATTGTGGAACCATGGGTCCTGCAAACATGACTGAGGTTTGATTCTGGAACCATGTGTCCTGGGAATATGACTGAGCTTTGATTCTGGAAATCTGTGGCCTGGGAACTTGACTGAGGTTTGATGGCAGAAATCTGTGGACTGGCAACATGACTGAGGTTTGATTGTAGAACCCTGTGCCCTGGAAACATGACTGCGACCTGATACTTGAAACCCATGGCTTGGGAACTTGACATTGGTTTGATTCTGGAACCCTGTGGCCAGGGAACATGACTGAGGCGAGATTCTGGAATCCTGTGCCCAGGAAACATGACTGTGGCTTGGTACTGGAAACCCATGGCCTAGGAATTTGATATTGGTTTGATTCTGGAACCCTGTGGCCTGGGAACATGACTGAGGCGTGATTCTGGAATCCTGCGGCCTGGGAACATGACATCTGTTTAGATTATGGAATACTGTGCCCTGGGAACCTGACTGAAAGCTTGGTTCTGGAATCCTGTGGACTGGGAACATGACTGAGGTTTGATTCTGGAACCATGTGGCCTGGGAATATGACTGTGGTTTGATTTTGGAAACCATTGGCCTGTGAACATGACTGATGTTAGATTGAGGAATCCTGGGGCCTGTGAACATGACATCACTTTGGATTCTGGTACCCTGTTGCCTGGGAACATGAAATCGGTTTGATTGTGGAAACCTGTGGTCTGGGAATATGACTGAGGTTTGATGGTGGTACCCTATGGCCTGGCAACATGACTGAGGTTTGATTCTGGATCCCTGGGGCCAGGGAACATGACTGAGGCGTGATTCTGGAAAACTGTGGCCTGGGAATATGACTGAGGTTTGACTCTGGAAATCTGTGGCCTGGGAACTTGACTGAGGTTTGATGGCAGAAATCTGTGGACTGGCAACATTACTGAGGTTTGACTGTTGAACCCTGTGCTCTGGAAACATGACTGCGACCTGATACTTGAAACGCATGGCCTGGGAAATTGACATTGGTTTGATTCTGGAACCCTGTGGACTGGGAACATGACTGAGGTTTTATTCTGGAACCCTGTAGCCTGGGAATATAACTGAGGATTGTTGCTGGAACCCTGTGGCCTGGGAACATGACTGAGGCGTGATTCTGGAAAAGTCTGGCCTGGGAATATGACTGAGGTTTGATTCTGGAAATCTGTGGCCTGGGAACTTGACTGAGGTTTGATGGCAGAAATCTGTGGACTGGCAACATAACTGAGGTTTGATTGTAGAACCCTGTGCCCTGGAAACATGACTGCGACCTGATACTTGAAACCCATGGCCTGGGAACTTGACATTGGTTTGATTCTGGAACCCTGTGGCCAGGAACAAGACTGAGGCGTGATTCTGGAATGCTGTGCCCTGGGAACATGAGATCTGTTTAGATTGTGGAATTCTGGGCCCTGCGAACCTGACTGAGGCTTGGTTCTGGAACCCTGTGGACAGGGAACTTGACTGAGGTTTTATTCTGGAATCCTGTGGCCTGGGAACATGACATCAGTGGATTCTGGAACCCTGTGGCCGGGGAACATGTCATCAGTGGATTCTGGAACCCTGTGGCCTGGGAACATGAGAACGGTTTGATTCTGGAACCCTGTGGCTTGGGAATATGTCTGAGGTTTGATGGTGGAAACCTGTGGCCTGGCAACATGACTGAGGTTTGTTTCTGAAACCCTGTTCCCTGGGAACATGAGTGAGTTTTGCTTCTGGACACCTTTGTCCTGGGAACATGACTGTGGTTTGATTGTGGAACCATGGGTCCTGCAAACATGACTGAGGTTTGATTCTGGAACCATGTGTCCTGGGAATATGACTGAGCTTTGATTCTGGAAATCTGTGGCCTGGGAACTTGACTGAGGTTTGATGGCAGAAATCTGTGGACTGGCAACATGACTGAGGTTTGATTGTAGAACCCTGTGCCCTGGAAACATGACTGCGACCTGATACTTGAAACCCATGGCTTGGGAACTTGACATTGGTTTGATTCTGGAACCCTGTGGCCAGGGAACATGACTGAGGCGAGATTCTGGAATCCTGTGCCCAGGAAACATGACTGTGGCTTGGTACTGGAAACCCATGGCCTAGGAATTTGATATTGGTTTGATTCTGGAACCCTGTGGCCTGGGAACATGACTGAGGCGTGATTCTGGAATCCTGCGGCCTGGGAACATGACATCTGTTTAGATTATGGAATACTGTGCCCTGGGAACCTGACTGAAAGCTTGGTTCTGGAATCCTGTGGACTGGGAACATGACTGAGGTTTGATTCTGGAACCATGTGGCCTGGGAATATGACTGTGGTTTGATTTTGGAAACCATTGGCCTGTGAACATGACTGATGTTAGATTGAGGAATCCTGGGGCCTGTGAACATGACATCACTTTGGATTCTGGTACCCTGTTGCCTGGGAACATGAAATCGGTTTGATTGTGGAAACCTGTGGTCTGGGAATATGACTGAGGTTTGATGGTGGTACCCTATGGCCTGGCAACATGACTGAGGTTTGATTCTGGATCCCTGTGGCCAGGGAACATGACTGAGGCGTGATTCTGGAAAACTGTGGCTTGGGAATATGACTGAGGTTTGATTGTGGAAATCTGTGGCCTGGGAACTTGACTGAGGTTTGATGGCAGAAATCTGTGGACTGGCAACATTACTGAGGTTTGATTGTTGAACCCTGTGCTCTGGAAACATGACTGCGACCTGATACTTTAAACGCATGGCCTGGGAAATTGACATTGGTTTGATTCTGGAACCCTGTGGACCGGGAACATGACTGAGGTTTTATTCTGGAACCCTGTAGCCTGGGAATATAACTGAGGATTGTTTCTGGAACCCGGTGGCCTGGTAACATGACTGAGGCGTGATTCTGGAAAAGTGTGCCTGGGAATATGACTGAGGTTTGATTCTGGAAATCTGTGGCCTGGGAACATGACTGAGGTTTGATGGCAGAAATCTGTGGACTGGCAACATGACTGAGGTTTGATTGTAGAACCCTGTGCCCTGGAAACATGACTACGACCTGATACTTGAAACGCATGGCCTGGGAATTTGACATTGGTTTGATTCTGGAACCCTGTGGCCAGGAACAAGACTGAGGCGTGATTCTGGAATGCTGTGCCCTGGGAACATGGCATCTGTTTAGATTGTGGAATACTGGGCCCTGGGAACCTGACTGAGGCTTGGTTCTGGAACCCTGTGGACAGGGAACTTGACTGAGGTTTTATTCTGGAATCCTGTGGCCTGGGAACATGACATCAGTGGATTCTGGAACCCTGTGGCCGGGGAACATGTCATCAGTGGATTCTGGAACCCTGTGGCCTGGGAACATGAGAACGGTTTGATTCTGGAACCCTGTGGCTTGGGAATATGTCTGAGGTTTGATGGTGGAAACCTGTGGCCTGGCAACATGACTGAGGTTTGTTTCTGGAACCCTGTTCCCTGGGAACATGACTGAGGTTTGCTTCTGGACACCTTTCTCCTGGGAACATGACTGTGGTTTGATTGTGGAATCCTGTGGCCTGCGAACATGACTGAGGTTTGATTCTGGAACCATGTGTCATGGGAATATGACTGAGCTTTGATTCTGGAAATCTGTGGCCTGGGAACTTGACTGAGGTTTGATGGCAGAAACCTGTGGACTGGCAACATGACTGAGGTTTGATTGTAGAACCCTGTACCCTGGAAACATGACTGCGACCTGATACATGAAACCCATGGCTTGGGAACTTGACATTGGTTTGATTTTGGAACCCTGTGGCCAGGGAACATGACTGAGGCGAGATTCTGGAATCCTGTGCCCAGGAAACATGACTGTGGCTTGGTACTGGAAACCCATGGCCTAGGAATTTGACATTGGTTTGATTCTGGAACCCTGTGGCCTGGGAACATGACTGAGGCGTGATTCTGGAATCCTGCGGCCTGGGAACATGACATCTGTTTAGATTATGGAATACTGTGCCCTGGGAACCTGACTGAAAGCTTGGTTCTGGAATCCTGTGGACTGGGAACATGACTGAGGTTTGATTCTGGAACCATGTGGCCTGGGAATATGACTGTGGTTTGATTTTGGAAACCATGGGCCTGTGAACATTACTGATGTTAGATTGAGGAATCCTGGGGCCTGGGAACATGACATCACTTTGGATTCTGGTACCCTGTTGCCTGGGAACATGAAATCGGTTTGATTGTGGAAACCTGTGGTCTGGGAATATGACTGAGGTTTGATGGTGGTACCCTATGGCCTGGCAACATGACTGAGGTTTGATTCTGGATCCCTGTGGCCAGGGAACATGACTGAGGCATGATTCTGGAAAACTGTGGCCTGGGAATATGACTGAGGTTTGATTCTGGAAATCTGTGGCCTGGGAACTTGACTGAGGTTTGATGGCAGAAATCTGTGGACTGGCAACATTACTGAGGTTTGACTGTTGAACCCTGTGCTCTGGAAACATGACTGCGACCTGATACTTGAAACGCATGGCCTGGGAAATTGACATTGGTTTGATTCTGGAACCCTTTGGACCGGGAACATGACTGAGGTTTTATTCTGGAACCCTGTAGCCTGGGAATATAACTGAGGATTGTTTCTGGAACCCGGTGGCCTGGTAACATGACTGAGGCGTGATTCTGGAAAAGTGTGGCCTGGGAATATGACTGAGGTGTGATTCTGGAAATCTGTGTCCTGGGAACTTGACTGAGGTTTGATGGCAGAAATCTGTGGACTGGCAACATTACTGAGGTTTGATTGTAGAACCCTGTGCCCTGGAAACATGACTGCGACCTGATACTTGAAACCCATGGCTTGGGAACTTGACATTGGTTTGATTCTGGAACCCTGTGGCCAGGGAACATGACTGAGGCGAGATTCTGGAATCCTGTGCCCAGGAAACATGACTGTGGCTTGGTACTGGAAACCCATGGCCTAGGAATTTGATATTAGTTTGATTCTGGAACCCTGTGGCCTGGGAACATGACTGAGGCGTGATTCTGGAATCCTGCGGCCTGGGAACATGACATCTGTTTAGATTATGGAATACTGTGCCCTGGGAACCTGACTGAAAGCTTGGTTCTGGAATCCTGTGGACTGGGAACATGACTGAGGTTTGATTCTGGAACCATGTGGCCTGGAAATATGACTGAGCTTTGATTCTGGAAATCTGTGGCCTGGGAACTTGACTGAGGTTTGATGGCAGAAATCTGTGGACTGGCAACATTACTGAGGTTTGATTGTTGAACCCTGTGCTCTGGAAACATGACTGCGACCTGATACTTTAAACGCATGGCCTGGGAAATTGACATTGGTTTGATTCTGGAACACTGTGGACCGGGAACATGACTGAGGTTTTATTCTGGAACCCTGTAGCCTGGGAATATAACTGAGGATTGTTTCTGGAACCCGGTGGCCTGGTAACATGACTGAGGCGTGATTCTGGAAAAGTGTGGCCTGGGAATATGACTGAGGTGTGATTCTGGAAATCTGTGGCCTGGGAACTTGACTGAGGTTTGATGACAGAAATCTGTGGACTGGCAACATTACTGAGGTTTGATTGTAGAACCCTGTGCCCTGGAAACATGACTGCGACCTGATACTTGAAACCCATGGCCTGGAAATTTGACATTGGTTTGATTCTGGAACCCTGTGGCCAGGAACAAGACTGAGGCGTGATTCTGGAATCCTGATGCCTGGGAACATGACATCTGTTTAGATTGTGGAATACTGGGCCCTGGGAATCTGACTGAGGCTTGGTTTTGGTACCCTGTGGACTGGGAACATGACTGAGGTTTTATTCTGGAACCCTGTAGCCTGCGAAAATAACTGAGGATTGTTTCTCGAACCCTGTGGCCTGGGAACATGACATCAGTGGATTCTGGAACCCTGTGGCCTGGGAACATGAGAACGATTTGATTCTGGAACCCTGTGGCCTGGGAACATGTCTGAGGTTTGATGGTGGAAACCTGTGGCTTGGCAACATGACTGAGGTTTGTTTCTGGAACCCTGTTCCCTGGGAACATGACTGAGGTTTGATTCTGGACACCTTTGTGCTGGGAACATGACTGTGTTCTGATTGTAGAATCATGGGTCCTGCAAACATGACTGAGGTTTGATCCTGGAACCATGTGTCATGGGAATATGACTGAGCTTTGATTCTGGAAATCTGTGGCCTGGGAACTTGACTGAGGTTTGATGGCAGAAACCTGTGGACTGGCAACATGACTGAGGTTTGATTGTAGAACCCTGTGCCCTGGAAACATGACTGCGACCTGATACTTGAAACCCATGGCTTGGGAACTTGACATTGGTTTGATTCTTTAACCCTGTGGCCAGGGAACATGACTGAGGCGAGATTCTGGAATCCTGTGCCCAGGAAACATGACTGTGGCTTGGTACTGGAAACCCATGGCCTAGGAATTTGACATTGGTTTGATTCTGGAACCCTGTGGCCTTGGAACATGACTGAGGCGTGATTCTGGAATCCTGCGGCCTGGGAACATGACATCTGTTTAGATTATGGAATACTGTGCCCTGGGAACCTGACTGAAAGCTTGGATCTGGAATCCTGTGGACTGGGAACATGACTGAGGTTTGATTCTGGAACCATGTGGCCTGGGAATATGACTGTGGTTTGATTTTGGAAACCATTGGCCTGTGAACATGACTGATGTTAGATTGAGGAATCCTGGGGCCTGGGAACATGACATCACTTTGGATTCTGGTACCCTGTTGCCTGGGAACATGAAATCGGTTTGATTGTGGAAACCTGTGGTCTGGGAATATGACTGAGGTTTGATGGTGGTATCCTATGGCCTGGCAACATGACTGAGGTTTGATTCTGGATCCCTGGGGCCAGGGAACATGACTGAGGCGTGATTCTGGAAAACTGTGGCCTGGGAATATGACTGAGGTTTGACTCTGGAAATCTGTGGCCTGGGAACTTGACTGAGGTTTGATGGCAGAAATCTGTGGACTGGCAACATAACTGAGGTTTGATTGTAGAACCCTGTGCCCTGGAAACATGACTGCGACCTGATACTTGAAACCCATGGCCTGGGAACTTGACATTGGTTTGATTCTGGAACCCTGTGGCCAGGAACAAGACTGAGGCGTGATTCTGGAATGCTGTGCCCTGGGAACATGAGATCTGTTTAGATTGTGGAATTCTGGGCCCTGCGAACCTGACTGAGGCTTGGTTCTGGAACCCTGTGGACAGGGAACTTGACTGAGGTTTTATTCTGGAATCCTGTGGCCTGGGAACATGACATCAGTGGATTCTGGAACCCTGTGGCCGGGGAACATGTCATCAGTGGATTCTGGAACCCTGTGGCCTGGGAACATGAGAACGGTTTGATTCTGGAACCCTGTGGCTTGGGAATATGTCTGAGGTTTGATGGTGGAAACCTGTGGCCTGGCAACATGACTGAGGTTTGTTTCTGAAACCCTGTTCCCTGGGAACATGAGTGAGTTTTGCTTCTGGACACCTTTGTCCTGGGAACATGACTGTGGTTTGATTGTGGAACCATGGGTCCTGCAAACATGACTGAGGTTTGATTCTGGAACCATGTGTCCTGGGAATATGACTGAGCTTTGATTCTGGAAATCTGTGGCCTGGGAACTTGACTGAGGTTTGATGGCAGAAATCTGTGGACTGGCAACATGACTGAGGTTTGATTGTAGAACCCTGTGCCCTGGAAACATGACTGCGACCTGATACTTGAAACCCATGGCTTGGGAACTTGACATTGGTTTGATTCTGGAACCCTGTGGCCAGGGAACATGACTGAGGCGAGATTCTGGAATCCTGTGCCCAGGAAACATGACTGTGGCTTGGTACTGGAAACCCATGGCCTAGGAATTTGATATTGGTTTGATTCTGGAACCCTGTGGCCTGGGAACATGACTGAGGCGTGATTCTGGAATCCTGCGGCCTGGGAACATGACATCTGTTTAGATTATGGAATACTGTGCCCTGGGAACCTGACTGAAAGCTTGGTTCTGGAATCCTGTGGACTGGGAACATGACTGAGGTTTGATTCTGGAACCATGTGGCCTGGGAATATGACTGTGGTTTGATTTTGGAAACCATTGGCCTGTGAACATGACTGATGTTAGATTGAGGAATCCTGGGGCCTGGGAACATGACATCACTTTGGATTCTGGTACCCTGTTGCCTGGGAACATGAAATCGGTTTGATTGTGGAAACCTGTGGTCTGGGAATATGACTGAGGTTTGATGGTGGTACCCTATGGCCTGGCAACATGACTGAGGTTTGATTCTGGATCCCTGGGGCCAGGGAACATGAATGAGGCGTGATTCTGGAAAACTGTGGCCTGGGAATATGACTGAGGTTTGACTCTGGAAATCTGTGGCCTGGGAACTTGACTGAGGTTTGATGGCAGAAATCTGTGGACTGGCAACATTACTTAGGTTTGATTGTAGAACCCTGTGCTATGGAAACATGACTGAGACCTGATACTTGAAACGCATGGCCTGGGAAATTGACATTGGTTTGATTCTGGAACCCTGTGGACTGGGAACATGACTGAGGTTTTATTCTGGAACCCTGTAGCCTGGGAATATAACTGAGGATTGTTGCTGGAACCCTGTGGCCTGGGAACATGACTGAGGCGTGATTCTGGAAAAGTCTGGCCTGGGAATATGACTGAGGTTTGACTCTGGAAATCTGTGGCCTGGGAACTTGACTGAGGTTTGATGGCAGAAATCTGTGGACTGGCAACATAACTGAGGTTTGATTGTAGAACCCTGTGCCCTGGAAACATGACTGCGACCTGATACTTGAAACCCATGGCCTGGGAACTTGACATTGGTTTGATTCTGGAACCCTGTGGCCAGGAACAAGACTGAGGCGTGATTCTGGAATGCTGTGCCCTGGGAACATGAGATCTGTTTAGATTGTGGAATTCTGGGCCCTGCGAACCTGACTGAGGCTTGGTTCTGGAACCCTGTGGACAGGGAACTTGACTGAGGTTTTATTCTGGAATCCTGTGGCCTGGGAACATGACATCAGTGGATTCTGGAACCCTGTGGCCGGGGAACATGTCATCAGTGGATTCTGGAACCCTGTGGCCTGGGAACATGAGAACGGTTTGATTCTGGAACCCTGTGGCTTGGGAATATGTCTGAGGTTTGATGGTGGAAACCTGTGGCCTGGCAACATGACTGAGGTTTGTTTCTGAAACCCTGTTCCCTGGGAACATGAGTGAGTTTTGCTTCTGGACACCTTTGTCCTGGGAACATGACTGTGGTTTTATTGTGGAACCATGGGTCCTGCAAACATGACTGAGGTTTGATTCTGGAACCATGTGTCCTGGGAATATGACTGAGCTTTGATTCTGGAAATCTGTGGCCTGGGAACTTGACTGAGGTTTGATGGCAGAAATCTGTGGACTGGCAACATGACTGAGGTTTGATTGTAGAACCCTGTGCCCTGGAAACATGACTGCGACCTGATACTTGAAACCCATGGCTTGGGAACTTGACATTGGTTTGATTCTGGAACCCTGTGGCCAGGGAACATGACTGAGGCGAGATTCTGGAATCCTGTGCCCAGGAAACATGACTGTGGCTTGGTACTGGAAACCCATGGCCTAGGAATTTGATATTGGTTTGATTCTGGAACCCTGTGGCCTGGGAACATGACTGAGGCGTGATTCTGGAATCCTGCGGCCTGGGAACATGACATCTGTTTAGATTATGGAATACTGTGCCCTGGGAACCTGACTGAAAGCTTGGTTCTGGAATCCTGTGGACTGGGAACATGACTGAGGTTTGATTCTGGAACCATGTGGCCTGGGAATATGACTGTGGTTTGATTTTGGAAACCATTGGCCTGTGAACATGACTGATGTTAGATTGAGGAATCCTGGGGCCTGGGAACATGACATCACTTTGGATTCTGGTACCCTGTTGCCTGGGAACATGAAATCGGTTTGATTGTGGAAACCTGTGGTCTGGGAATATGACTGAGGTTTGATGGTGGTACCCTATGGCCTGGCAACATGACTGAGGTTTGATTCTGGATCCCTGGGGCCAGGGAACATGAATGAGGCGTGATTCTGGAAAACTGTGGCCTGGGAATATGACTGAGGTTTGACTCTGGAAATCTGTGGCCTGGGAACTTGACTGAGGTTTGATGGCAGAAATCTGTGGACTGGCAACATTACTTAGGTTTGATTGTAGAACCCTGTGCTATGGAAACATGACTGAGACCTGATACTTGAAACGCATGGCCTGGGAAATTGACATTGGTTTGATTCTGGAACCCTGTGGACTGGGAACATGACTGAGGTTTTATTCTGGAACCCTGTAGCCTGGGAATATAACTGAGGATTGTTGCTGGAACCCTGTGGCCTGGGAACATGACTGAGGCGTGATTCTGGAAAAGTCTGGCCTGGGAATATGACTGAGGTTTGATTCTGGAAATCTGTGGCCTGGGAACTTGACTGAGGTTTGATGGCAGAAATCTGTGGACTGGCAACATAACTGAGGTTTGATTGTAGAACCCTGTGCCCTGGAAACATGACTGCGACCTGATACTTGAAACCCATGGCCTGGGAACTTGACATTGGTTTGATTCTGGAACCCTGTGGCCAGGAACAAGACTGAGGCGTGATTCTGGAATGCTGTGCCCTGGGAACATGAGATCTGTTTAGATTGTGGAATTCTGGGCCCTGCGAACCTGACTGAGGCTTGGTTCTGGAACCCTGTGGACAGGGAACTTGACTGAGGTTTTATTCTGGAATCCTGTGGCCTGGGAACATGACATCAGTGGATTCTGGAACCCTGTGGCCGGGGAACATGTCATCAGTGGATTCTGGAACCCTGTGGCCTGGGAACATGAGAACGGTTTGATTCTGGAACCCTGTGGCTTGGGAATATGTCTGAGGTTTGATGGTGGAAACCTGTGGCCTGGCAACATGACTGAGGTTTGTTTCTGAAACCCTGTTCCCTGGGAACATGAGTGAGTTTTGCTTCTGGACACCTTTGTCCTGGGAACATGACTGTGGTTTGATTGTGGAACCATGGGTCCTGCAAACATGACTGAGGTTTGATTCTGGAACCATGTGTCCTGGGAATATGACTGAGCTTTGATTCTGGAAATCTGTGGCCTGGGAACTTGACTGAGGTTTGATGGCAGAAATCTGTGGACTGGCAACATGACTGAGGTTTGATTGTAGAACCCTGTGCCCTGGAAACATGACTGCGACCTGATACTTGAAACCCATGGCTTGGGAACTTGACATTGGTTTGATTCTGGAACCCTGTGGCCAGGGAACATGACTGAGGCGAGATTCTGGAATCCTGTGCCCAGGAAACATGACTGTGGCTTGGTACTGGAAACCCATGGCCTAGGAATTTGATATTGGTTTGATTCTGGAACCCTGTGGCCTGGGAACATGACTGAGGCGTGATTCTGGAATCCTGCGGCCTGGGAACATGACATCTGTTTAGATTATGGAATACTGTGCCCTGGGAACCTGACTGAAAGCTTGGTTCTGGAATCCTGTGGACTGGGAACATGACTGAGGTTTGATTCTGGAACCATGTGGCCTGGGAATATGACTGTGGTTTGATTTTGGAAACCATTGGCCTGTGAACATGACTGATGTTAGATTGAGGAATCCTGGGGCCTGGGAACATGACATCACTTTGGATTCTGGTACCCTGTTGCCTGGGAACATGAAATCGGTTTGATTGTGGAAACCTGTGGTCTGGGAATATGACTGAGGTTTGATGGTGGTACCCTATGGCCTGGCAACATGACTGAGGTTTGATTCTGGATCCCTGTGGCCAGGGAACATGACTGAGGCGTGATTCTGGAAAACTGTGGCTTGGGAATATGACTGAGGTTTGATTGTGGAAATCTGTGGCCTGGGAACTTGACTGAGGTTTGATGGCAGAAATCTGTGGACTGGCAACATTACTGAGGTTTGATTGTTGAACCCTGTGCTCTGGAAACATGACTGCGACCTGATACTTTAAACGCATGGCCTGGGAAATTGACATTGGTTTGATTCTGGAACCCTGTGGACCGGGAACATGACTGAGGTTTTATTCTGGAACCCTGTAGCCTGGGAATATAACTGAGGATTGTTTCTGGAACCCGGTGGCCTGGTAACATGACTGAGGCGTGATTCTGGAAAAGTGTGCCTGGGAATATGACTGAGGTTTGATTCTGGAAATCTGTGGCCTGGGAACATGACTGAGGTTTGATGGCAGAAATCTGTGGACTGGCAACATGACTGAGGTTTGATTGTAGAACCCTGTGCCCTGGAAACATGACTACGACCTGATACTTGAAACGCATGGCCGGGGAATTTGACATTGGTTTGATTCTGGAACCCTGTGGCCAGGAACAAGACTGAGGCGTGATTCTGGAATGCTGTGCCCTGGGAACATGGCATCTGTTTAGATTGTGGAATACTGGTCCCTGGGAACCTGACTGAGGCTTGGTTCTGGAACCCTGTGGACAGGGAACTTGACTGAGGTTTTATTCTGGAATCCTGTGGCCTGGGAACATGACATCAGTGGATTCTGGAACCCTGTGGCCGGGGAACATGTCATCAGTGGATTCTGGAACCCTGTGGCCTGGGAACATGAGAACGGTTTGATTCTGGAACCCTGTGGCTTGGGAATATGTCTGAGGTTTGATGGTGGAAACCTGTGGCCTGGCAACATGACTGAGGTTTGTTTCTAGAACCCTGTTCCCTGGGAACATGACTGAGGTTTGCTTCTGGACACCTTTCTCCTGGGAACATGACTGTGGTTTGATTGTGGAATCCTGTGGCCTGCAAACATGACTGAGGTTTGATTCTGGAACCATGTGTCATGGGAATATGACTGAGCTTTGATTCTGGAAATCTGTGGCCTGGGAACTTGACTGAGGTTTGATGGCAGAAACCTGTGGACTGGCAACATGACTGAGGTTTGATTGTAGAACCCTGTACCCTGGAAACATGACTGCGACCTGATACATGAAACCCATGGCTTGGGAACTTGACATTGGTTTGATTTTGGAACCCTGTGGCCAGGGAACATGACTGAGGCGAGATTCTGGAATCCTGTGCCCAGGAAACATGACTGTGGCTTGGTACTGGAAACCCATGGCCTAGGAATTTGACATTGGTTTGATTCTGGAACCCTGTGGCCTGGGAACATGACTGAGGCGTGATTCTGGAATCCTGCGGCCTGGGAACATGACATCTGTTTAGATTATGGAATACTGTGCCCTGGGAACCTGACTGAAAGCTTGGTTCTGGAATCCTGTGGACTGGGAACATGACTGAGGTTTGATTCTGGAACCATGTGGCCTGGGAATATGACTGTGGTTTGATTTTGGAAACCATGGGCCTGTGAACATTACTGATGTTAGATTGAGGAATCCTGGGGCCTGGGAACATGACATCACTTTGGATTCTGGTACCCTGTTGCCTGGGAACATGAAATCGGTTTGATTGTGGAAACCTGTGGTCTGGGAATATGACTGAGGTTTGATGGTGGTACCCTATGGCCTGGCAACATGACTGAGGTTTGATTCTGGATCCCTGTGGCCAGGGAACATGACTGAGGCATGATTCTGGAAAACTGTGGCCTGGGAATATGACTGAGGTTTGATTCTGGAAATCTGTGGCCTGGGAACTTGACTGAGGTTTGATGGCAGAAATCTGTGGACTGGCAACATTACTGAGGTTTGACTGTTGAACCCTGTGCTCTGGAAACATGACTGCGACCTGATACTTGAAACGCATGGCCTGGGAAATTGACATTGGTTTGATTCTGGAACCCTGTGGACCGGGAACATGACTGAGGTTTTATTCTGGAACCCTGTAGCCTGGGAATATAACTGAGGATTGTTTCTGGAACCCGGTGGCCTGGTAACATGACTGAGGCGTGATTCTGGAAAAGTGTGGCCTGGGAATATGACTGAGGTGTGATTCTGGAAATCTGTGTCCTGGGAACTTGACTGAGGTTTGATGGCAGAAATCTGTGGAATGGCAACATGACTGAGGTTTGATTGTAGAACCCTGTGCCCTGGAAACATGACTGCGACCTGATACTTGAAACCCATGGCTTGGGAACTTGACATTGGTTTGATTCTGGAACCCTGTGGCCAGGGAACATGACTGAGGCGAGATTCTGGAATCCTGTGCCCAGGAAACATGACTGTGGCTTGGTACTGGAAACCCATGGCCTAGGAATTTGATATTAGTTTGATTCTGGAACCCTGTGGCCTGGGAACATGACTGAGGCGTGATTCTGGAATCCTGCGGCCTGGGAACATGACATCTGTTTAGATTATGGAATACTGTGCCCTGGGAACCTGACTGAAAGCTTGGTTCTGGAATCCTGTGGACTGGGAACATGACTGAGGTTTGATTCTGGAACCATGTGGCCTGGGAATATGACTGTGGTTTGATTTTGGAAACCATTGGCCTGTGAACATGACTGATGTTAGATTGAGGAATCCTGGGGCCTGGGAACATGACATCACTTTGGATTCTGGTACCCTGTTGCCTGGGAACATGAAATCGGTTTGATTGTGGAAACCTGTGGTCTGGGAATATGACTGAGGTTTGATGGTGGTACCCTATGGCCTGGCAACATGACTGAGGTTTGATTCTGGATCCCTGTGGCCAGGGAACATGACTGAGGCGTGATTCTGGAAAACTGTGGCTTGGGAATATGACTGAGGTTTTATTGTGGAAATTTGTGGCCTGGGAACTTGACTGAGGTTTGATGGCAGAAATCTGTGGACTGGCAACATTACTGAGGTTTGATTGTTGAACCCTGTGCTCTGGAAACATGACTGCGACCTGATACTTTAAACGCATGGCCTGGGAAATTGACATTGGTTTGATTCTGGAACCCTGTGGACCGGGAACATGACTGAGGTTTTATTCTGGAACCCTGTAGCCTGGGAATATAACTGAGGATTGTTTCTGGAACCCGGTGGCCTGGTAACATGACTGAGGCGTGATTCTGGAAAAGTGTGGCCTGGGAATATGACTGAGGTGTGATTCTGAAAATCTGTGGCCTGGGAACTTGACTGAGGTTTGATGACAGAAACCTGTGGACTGGCAACATGACTGAGGTTTGATTGTAGAACCCTGTGCCCTGGAAACATGACTGTGGCCTGGTAGTGGAAACCCATGGCCTAGGAGTTTGACATTGGTTTGATTCTGGAACGCTGTGGCCTAGGAACATGACTGAGGCGTGATTCTGGAAAAGTGTGACCTGGGAATATGACTGAAGTTTGATTCTGGAAATCTGTGGCCTGGGAACTTGACTGAGGTTTGATGGCAGAAATCTGTGGACTGGCAACATGACTGAGGTTTGATTGTAGAACCCTGTACCCTGGAAACATGACTGAGACCTGATACTTGAAACCCATGGCCTGGGAACTTGACATTGGTTTGATTCTGGAACCCTGTGGCCAGGAACAAGACTGAGGCGTGATTCTGGAATGCTGTGCCCTGGGAACATGACATCTGTTTAGATTGTGGAATACTGGGCCCTGGGAACCTGACTGAGGCTTGGTTCTGGAACCCTGTGGACAGGGAACTTGACTGAGGTTTTATTCTGGAATCCTGTGGCCTGGGAACATGACATCAGTGGATTCTGGAACCCTGTGGCCGGGGAACATGTCTTCAGTGGATTCTGGAACCCTGTGGCCTGGGAACATGAGAACGGTTTGATTCTGGAACCCTGTGGCTTGGGAATATGTCTGAGGTTTGATGGTGGAAACCTGTGGCCTGGCAACATGACTGAGGTTTGTTTCTGGAACCCTGTTCCCTGGGAACATGACTGAGGTTTGCTTCTGGACACCTTTCTCCTGGGAACATGACTGTGGTTTGATTGTGGAATCCTGTGGCCTGCGAACATGACTGAGGTTTGATTCTGGAACCATGTGTCCTGGGAATATGACTGAGCTTTGATTCTGGAAATCTGTGGCCTGGGAACTTGACTGAGGTTTGATGGCAGAAACCTGTGGACTGGCAACATGACTGAGGTTTGATTGTAGAACCCTGTGCCCTGGAAACATGACTGCGACCTGATACTTGAAACCCATGGCTTGGGAACTTGACATTGGTTTGATTCTGGAACCCTGTGGCCAGGGAACATGAATGAGGCGAGATTCTGGAATCCTGTGCCCAGGAAACATGACTGTGGCTTGGTACTGGAAACCCATGGCCTAGGAATTTGACATTGGTTTGATTCTGGAACCCTGTGGCCTTGGAACATGACTGAGGCGTGATTCTGGAATCCTGCGGCCTGGGAACATGACATCTGTTTAGATTATGGAATACTGTGCCCTGGGAACCTGACTGAAAGCTTGGTTCTGGAATCTTGTGGACTGGGAACATGACTGAGGTTTGATTCTGGAACCATGTGGCCTGGGAATATGACTGTGGTTTGATTTTGGAAACCATTGGCCTGTGAACATGACTGATGTTAGATTGAGGAATCCTGGGGCCTGGGAACATGACATCACTTTGGATTCTGGTACCCTGTTGCCTGGGAACATGAAATCGGTTTGATTGTGGAAAACTGTGGTCTGGGAATATGACTGAGGTTTGATGGTGGTACCCTATGGCCTGGCAACATGACTGAGGTTTGATTCTGGATCCCTGTGGCCAGGGAACATGACTGAGGCGTGATTCTGGAAAACTGTGGCCTGGGAATATGACTGAGGTTTGATTCTGGAAATCTGTGGCCTGGGAACTTGACTGAGGTTTGATGGCAGAAATCTGTGGACTGGCAACATTACTGAGGTTTGATTGTTGAACCCTGTGCTCTGGAAACATGACTGCGACCTGATACTTTAAACGCATGGCCTGGGAAATTGACATTGGTTTGATTCTGGAACCCTGTGGCCAGGAACAAGACTGAGGCGTGATTCTGGAATGCTGTGCCCTGGGAACATGAGATCTGTTTAGATTGTGGAATTCTGGGCCCTGGGAACCTGACTGAGGCTTGGTTCTGGAACCCTGTGGACAGGGAACTTGACTGAGGTTTTATTCTGGAATCCTGTGGCCTGGGAACATGACATCAGTGGATTCTGGAACCCTGTGGCCGGGGAACATGACATCAGTGGATTCTGGAACCCTGTGGCCTGGGAACATGAGAACGGTGTGATTCTGGAACACTGTGGCTTGGGAATATGTCTGAGGTTTGATGGTGGAAACCTGTGGCCTGGCAACATGACTGAGGTTTGTTTCTGAAACCCTGTTCCCTGGGAACATGAGTGAGTTTTGCCTCTGGACACCTTTGTCCTGGGAACATGACTGTGGTTTGATTGTGGAACCATGGGTCCTGCAAACATGACTGAGGTTTGATTCTGGAACCATGTGTCCTGGGAATATGACTGAGGTTTGATTCTGGAAATCTGTGGCCTGGGAACTTGACTGAGGTTTGATGGCAGAAATCTGTGGACTGGCAACATGACTGAGGTTTGACTGTTGAACCCTGTGCTCTGGAAACATGACTGCGACCTGATACTTGAAACGCATGGCCTGGGAAATTGACATTGGTTTGATTCTGGAACCCTGTGGACTGGGAACATGACTGAGGTTTTATTCTGGAACCCTGTAGCCTGGGAATATAACTGAGGATTGTTTCTGGAACCCGGTGGCCTGGTAACATGACTGAGGCGTGATTCTGGAAAAGTGTGGCCTGGGAATATGACTGAGGTTTGATTCTGGAAATCTGTGGCCTGGGAACTTGACTGAGGTTTGATGGCAGAAATCTGTGGACTGGCAACATGACTGAGGTTTGATTGTAGAACCCTGTGCCCTGGAAACATGACTGCGACCTGATACTTGAAACCCATGGCCTGGGAATTTGACATTGGTTTGATTCTGGAACCCTGTGGCCAGGAACAAGACTGAGGCGTGATTCTGGAATCCTGTTGCCTGGGAACATGACATCTGTTTAGATTGTGGAATACTGGGCCCTGGGAATCTGACTGAGGCTTGGTTTTGGTACCCTGTGGACTGGGAACATGACTGAGGTTTTATTCTGGAACCCTGTAGCCTGCGAAATTAACTGAGGATTGTTTCTCGAACCCTGTGGCCTGGGAACATGACATCAGTGGATTCTGGAACCCTGTGGCCTGGGAACATGAGAACGGTTTGATTCTGGAACCCTGTGGCCTGGGAACATGTCTGAGGTTTGATGGTGGAAACCTGTGGCTTGGCAACATGACTGAGGTTTGTTTCTGGAACCCTGTTCCCTGGGAACATGACTGAGGTTTGATTCTGGACACCTTTGTGCTGGGAACATGACTGTGTTCTGATTGTAGAATCATGGGTCCTGCAAACATGACTGAGGTTTGATCCTGGAACCAGGTGTCATGGGAATATGACTGAGCTTTGATTCTGGAAATCTGTGGCCTGGGAACTTGACTGAGGTTTGATGGCAGAAACCTGTGGCCTGGCAACATGACTGAGGTTTGATTGTAGAACCCTGTGCCCTGGAAACATGACTGCGACCTGATACTTGAAACCCATGGCTTGGGAACTTGACATTGGTTTGATTCTGGAACCCTGTGGCCAGGGAACATGACTGAGGCGAGATTCTGGAATCCTGTGTCCAGGAAACATGACTGTGGCTTGGTACTGGAAACCCATGGCCTAGGAATTTGACATTGGTTTGATTCTGGAACCCTGTGGCCTGAGAACATGACTGAGGCGTGATTCTGGAATCCTGCGGCCTGGGAACATGACATCTGTTTAGATTATGGAATACTGTGCCCTGGGAACCTGACTGAAAGCTTGGTTCTGGAATCCTGTGGACTGGGAACATGACTGAGGTTTGATTCTGGAACCATGTGGCCTGGGAATATGACTGTGGTTTGATTTTGGAAATCTTTGGCCTGGGAACTTGACTGAGGTTTGATGGCAGAAACCTGTGGACTGGCAACATGACTGAGGTTTGATTGTAGAACCCTGTGCCCTGGAAACATGACTGTGGCCTGGTAGTGGAAACCCATGGCCTAGGAGTTTGACATTGGTTTGATTCTGGAACGCTGTGGCCAGGAACAAGACTGAGGCGTGATTCTGGAATGCTGTGCCCTGGGAACATGGCATCTGTTTAGATTGTGGAATACTGGGCCCTGGGAACCTGACTGAGGCTTGGTTCTGGAACCCTGTGGACAGGGAACTTGACTGAGGTTTTATTCTGGAATCCTGTGGCCTGGGAACATGACATCAGTGGATTCTGGAACCCTGTGGCCGGGGAACATGTCATCAGTGGATTCTGGAACCCTGTGGCCTGGGAACATGAGAACGGTTTGATTCTGGAACCCTGTGGCTTGGGAATATGTCTGAGGTTTGATGGTGGAAACCTGTGGCCTGGCAACATGACTGAGGTTTGTTTCTGGAACCCTGTTCCCTGGGAACATGACTGAGGTTTGCTTCTGGACACCTTTCTCCTGGGAACATGACTGTGGTTTGATTGTGGAATCCTGTGGCCTGCGAACATGACTGAGGTTTGATTCTGGAACCATGTGTCCTGGGAATATGACTGAGCTTTGATTCTGGAAATCTGTGGCCTGGGAACTTGACTGAGGTTTGATGGCAGAAACCTGTGGACTGGCAACATGACTGAGGTTTGATTGTAGAACCCTGTACCCTGGAAACATGACTGCGACCTGATACTTGAAACCCATGGCTTGGGAACTTGACATTGGTTTGATTCTGGAACCCTGTGGCCAGGGAACATGACTGAGGCGAGATTCTGGAATCCTGTGCCCAGGAAACATGACTGTGGCTTGGTACTGGAAACCCATGGCCTAGGAATTTGACATTGGTTTGATTCTGGAACCCTGTGGCCTGGGAACATGACTGAGGCGTGATTCTGGAATCCTGCGGCCTGGGAACATGACATCTGTTTAGATTATGGAATACTGTGCCCTGGGAACCTGACTGAAAGCTTGGTTCTGGAATCCTGTGGACTGGGAACATGACTGAGGTTTGATTCTGGAACCATGTGGCCTGGGAATATGACTGTGGTTTGATTTTGGAAACCATTGGCCTGTGAACATGACTGATGTTAGATTGAGGAATCCTGGGGCCTGGGAACATGACATCACTTTGGATTCTGGTACCCTGTTGCCTGGGAACATGAAATCGGTTTGATTGTGGAAACCTGTGGTCTGGGAATATGACTGAGGTTTGATGGTGGTACCCTATGGCCTGGCAACATGACTGAGGTTTGATTCTGGATCCCTGTGGCCAGGGAACATGACTGAGGCGTGATTCTGGAAAACTGTGGCCTGGGAATATGACTGAGGTTTGATTCTGGAAATCTGTGGCCTGGGAACTTGACTGAGGTTTGATGGCAGAAATCTGTGGACTGGCAACATTACTGAGGTTTGATTGTTGAACCCTGTGCTCTGGAAACATGACTGCGACCTGATACTTGAAACGCATGGCCTGGGAAATTGACATTGGTTTGATTCTGGAACCCTGTGGACCGGGAACATGACTGAGGTTTTATTCTGGAACCCTGTAGCCTGGGAATATAACTGAGGATTGTTTCTGGAACCCGGTGGCCTGGTAACATGACTGAGGCGTGATTCTGGAAAAGTGTGGCCTGGGAATATGACTGAGGTTTGATTCTGGAAATCTGTGGCCTGGGAACTTGACTGAGGTTTGATGGCAGAAATCTGTGGACTGGCAACATGACTGAGGTTTGATTGTAGAACCCTGTGCCCTGGAAACATGACTGCGACCTGATACTTGAAACCCATGGCCTGGGAATTTGACATTGGTTTGATTCTGGAACCCTGTGGCCAGGAACAAGACTGAGGTGTGATTCTGGAATCCTGTTGCCTGGGAACATGACATCTGTTTAGATTGTGGAATACTGGGCCCTGGGAATCTGACTGAGGCTTGGTTTTGGTACCCTGTGGACTGGGAACATGACTGAGGTTTTATTCTGGAACCCTGTAGCCTGCGAAAATAACTGAGGATTGTTTCTCGAACCCTGTGGCCTGGGAACATGACATCAGTGGATTCTGGAACCCTGTGGCCTGGGAACATGAGAACGGTTTGATTCTGGAACCCTGTGGCCTGGGAACATGTCTGAGGTTTGATGGTGGAAACCTGTGGCTTGGCAACATGACTGAGGTTTGTTTCTGGAACCCTGTTCCCTGGGAACATGACTGAGGTTTGATACTGGACACCTTTGTGCTGGGAACATGACTGTGTTCTGATTGTAGAATCATGGGTCCTGCAAACATGACTGAGGTTTGATTCTGGAACCATGTGTCCTGCGAATATGACTGAGGTTTGATATTGGAAATCTTTGGCCTGGGAACTTGACTGAGGTTTGATGGCAGAAACCTGTGGACTGGCAACATGACTGAGGTTTGATTGTAGAACCCTGTGCCCTGGAAACATGACTGTGGCCTGGTAGTGGAAACCCATGGCCTAGGAGTTTGACATTGGTTTGATTCTGGAACGCTGTGGCCTGGGAACATGACTGAGGCGTGATTCTGGAAAAGTGTGGCCTGGGAATATGACTGAAGTTTGATTCTGGAAATCTGTGGCCTGGGAACTTGACTGAGGTTTGATGGCAGAAATCTGTGGACTGGCAACATGACTGAGGTTTGATTGTAGAACCCTGTACCCTGGAAACATGACTGAGACCTGATACTTGAAACCCATGGCCTGGGAACTTGACATTGGTTTGATTCTGGAACCCTGTGGCCAGGAACAAGACTGAGGCGTGATTCTGGAATGCTGTGCCCTGGGAACATGACATCTGTTTAGATTGTGGAATACTGGGCCCTGGGAACCTGACTGAGGCTTGGTTCTGGAACCCTGTGGACAGGGAACTTGACTGAGGTTTTATTCTGGAATCCTGTGGCCTGGGAACATGACATCAGTGGATTCTGGAACCCTGTGGCTGGGGAACATGTCATCAGTGGATGCTGGAACCCTGTGGCCTGGGAACATGAGAACGGTTTGATTCTGGAACCCTGTGGCTTGGGAATATGTCTGAGGTTTGATGGTGGAAACCTGTGGCCTGGCAACATGACTGAGGTTTGTTTCTGGAACCTTGTTCCCTGGGAACATGACTGAGGTTTGCTTCTGGACACCTTTCTCCTGGGAACATGACTGTGGTTTGATTGTGGAATCCTGTGGCCTGCGAACATGACTGAGGTTTGATTCTGGAACCATGTGTCCTGGGAATATGACTGAGCTTTGATTCTGGAAATCTGTGGCCTGGGAACTTGACTGAGGTTGGATGGCAGAAACCTGTGGACTGGCAACATGACTGAGGTTTGATTGTAGAACCCTGTGCCCTGGAAACATGACTGCGACCTGATACTTGAAACCCATGGCTTGGGAACTTGACATTGGTTTGATTCTGGAACCCTGTGGCCAGGGAACATGACTGAGGCGAGATTCTGGAATCCTGTGCCCAGGAAACATGACTGTGGCTTGGTACTGGAAACCCATGGCCTAGGAATTTGACATTGGTTTGATTCTGGAACCCTGTGGCCTGGGAACATGACTGAGGCGTGATTCTGGAATCCTGCGGCCTGGGAACATGACATCTGTTTAGATTATGGAATACTGTGCCCTGGGAACCTGACTGAAAGCTTGGTTCTGGAATCCTGTGGACTGGGAACATGACTGAGGTTTGATTCTGGAACCATGTGGCCTGGGAATATGACTGTGGTTTGATTTTGGAAACCATTGGCCTGTGAACATGACTGATGTTAGATTGAGGAATCCTGGGGCCTGGGAACATGACATCACTTTGGATTCTGGTACCCTGTTGCCTGGGAACATGAAATCGGTTTGATTGTGGAAACCTGTGGTCTGGGAATATGACTGAGGTTTGATGGTGGTATCCTATGGCCTGGCAACATGACTGAGGTTTGATTCTGGATCCCTGGGGCCAGGGAACATGACTGAGGCGTGATTCTGGAAAACTGTGGCCTGGGAATATAACTGAGGTTTGACTCTGGAAATCTGTGGCCTGGGAACTTGACTGAGGTTTGATGGCAGAAATCTGTGGACTGGCTACATTACTTAGGTTTGATTGTAGAACCCTGTGCTATGGAAACATGACTGAGACCTGATACTTGAAACGCATGGCCTGGGAAATTGACATTGGTTTGATTCTGGAACCCTGTGGACTGGGAACATGACTGAGGTTTTATTCTGGAACCCTGTAGCCTGGGAATATAACTGAGGATTGTTGCTGGAACCCTGTGGCCTGGGAACATGACTGAGGCGTGATTCTGGAAAAGTGTGGCCTGGGAATATGACTGAGGTTTGATTCTGGAAATGTGTGGCCTGGGAACTTGACTGAGGTTTGATTCTGGAACCATGTGGCCTGGGAATATGACTGTGGTTTGATTTTGGAAATCTTTGGCCTGGGAACTTGACTGAGGTTTGATGGCAGAAACCTGTGGACTGGCAACATGACTGAGGTTTGATTGTAGAACCCTGTGCCCTGGAAACATGACTGTGGCCTGGTAGTGGAAACCCATGGCCTAGGAGTTTGACATTGGTTTGATTCTGGAACGCTGTGGCCAGGAACAAGACTGAGGCGTGATTCTGGAATGCTGTGCCCTGGGAACATGGCATCTGTTTAGATTGTGGAATACTGGGCCCTGGGATCCTGACTGAGGCTTGGTTCTGGAACCCTGTGGACAGGGAACTTGACTGAGGTTTTATTCTGGAATCCTGTGGCCTGGGAACATGACATCAGTGGATTCTGGAACCCTGTGGCCGGGGAACATGACATCAGTGGATTCTGGAACCCTGTGGCCTGGGAACATGAGAACGGTTTGATTCTGGAACCCTGTGGCTTGGGAATATGTCTGAGGTTTGATGGTGGAAACCTGTGGCCTGGCAACATGACTGAGGTTTGTTTCTGGAACCCTGTTCCCTGGGAACATGACTGAGGTTTGCTTCTGGACACCTTTCTCCTGGGAACATGACTGTGGTTTGATTGTGGAATCCTGTGGCCTGCGAACATGACTGAGGTTTGATTCTAGAACCATGTGTCCTGGGAATATGACTGAGCTTTGATTCTGGAAATCTGTGGCCTGGGAACTTGACTGACGTTTGATGGCAGAAACCTGTGGACTGGCAACATGACTGAGGTTTGATTGTAGAACCCTGTACCCTGGAAACATGACTGCGACCTGATACTTGAAACCCATGGCTTGGGAACTTGACATTGGTTTGATTCTTTAACCCTGTGGCCAGGGAACATGACTGAGGCGAGATTCTGGAATCCTGTGCCCAGGAAACATGACTGTGGCTTGGTACTGGAAACCCATGGCCTAGGAATTTGACATTGGTTTGATTCTGGAACCCTGTGGCCTGGGAACATGACTGAGGCGTGATTCTGGAATCCTGCGGCCTGGGAACATGACATCTGTTTAGATTATGGAATACTGTGCCCTGGGAACCTGACTGAAAGCTTGGTTCTGGAATCCTGTGGACTGGGAACATGACTGAGGTTTGATTCTGGAACCATGTGGCCTGGGAATATGACTGTGGTTTGATTTTGGAAACCATTGGCCTGTGAACATGACTGATGTTAGATTGAGGAATCCTGGGGCCTGGGAACATGACATCACTTTGGATTCTGGTACCCTGTTGCCTGGGAACATGAAATCGGTTTGATTGTGGAAACCTGTGGTCTGGGAATATGACTGAGGTTTGATGGTGGTACCCTATGGCCTGGCAACATGACTGAGGTTTGATTCTGGATCCCTGTGGCCAGAGAACATGACTGAGGAGTGATTCTGGAAAACTGTGGCCTGGGAATATTACTGAGGTTTGATTCTGGAAATCTGTGGCCTGGGAACTTGACTGAGGTTTGATGGCAGAAATCTGTGGACTGGCAACATTACTGAGGTTTGATTGTTGAACCCTGTGCTCTGGAAACATGACTGCGACCTGATACTTGAAACGCATGGCCTGGGAAATTGACATTGGTTTGATTCTGGAACCCTGTGGACCGGGAACATGACTGAGGTTTTATTCTGGAACCCTGTAGCCTGGGAATATAACTGAGGATTGTTTCTGGAACCCGGTGGCCTGGTAACATGACTGAGGCGTGATTCTGGAAAAGTGTGGCCTGGGAATATGACTGAGGTTTGATTCTGGAAATCTGTGGCCTGGGAACTTGACTGAGGTTTGATGGCAGAAATCTGTGGACTGGCAACATGACTGAGGTTTGATTGTAGAACCCTGTGCCCTGGAAACATGACTGCGACCTGATACTTGAAACCTATGGCCTGGGAATTTGACATTGGTTTGATTCTGGAACCCTGTGGCCAGGAACAAGACTGAGGTGTGATTCTGGAATCCTGTTGCCTGGGAACATGACATCTGTTTAGATTGTGGAATACTGGGCCCTGGGAATCTGACTGAGGCTTGGTTTTGGTACCCTGTGGACTGGGAACATGACTGAGGTTTTATTCTGGAACCCTGTAGCCTGCGAAAATAACTGAGGATTGTTTCTCGAACCCTGTGGCCTGGGAACATGACATCAGTGGATTCTGGAACCCTGTGGCCTGGGAACATGAGAACGGTTTGATTCTGGAACCCTGTGGCCTGGGAACATGTCTGAGGTTTGATGGTGGAAACCTGTGGCTTGGCAACATGACTGAGGTTTGTTTCTGGAACCCTGTTCCCTGGGAACATGACTGAGGTTTGATTCTGGACACCTTTGTGCTGGGAACATGACTGTGTTCTGATTGTAGAATCATGGGTCCTGCAAACATGACTGAGGTTTGATTCTGGAACCATGTGTCCTGCGAATATGACTGAGGTTTGATATTGGAAATCTGTGGCCTGGGAACTTGACTGAGGTTTGATGGCAGAAACCTGTGGACTGGCAACATGACTGAGGTTTGATTGTAGAACCCTGTGCCCTGGAAACATGACTGTGGCCTGGTAGTGGAAACCCATGGCCTAGGAGTTTGACATTGGTTTGATTCTGGAACGCTGTGGCCTGGGAACATGACTGAAGCGTGATTCTGGAAAAGTGTGGCCTGGGAATATGACTGAAGTTTGATTCTGGAAATCTGTGGCCTGGGAACTTGACTGAGGTTTGATGGCAGAAATCTGTGGACTGGCAACATGACTGAGGTTTGATTGTAGAACCCTGTACCCTGGAAACATGACTGACACCTGATACTTGAAACCCATGGCCTGGGAACTTGACATTGGTTTGATTCTGGAACCCTGTGGCCAGGAACAAGACTGAGGCGTGATTCTGGAATGCTGTGCCCTGGGAACATGACATCTGTTTAGATTGTGGAATACTGGGCCCTGGGAACCTGACTGAGGCTTGGTTCTGGAACCCTGTGGACAGGGAACTTGACTGAGGTTTTATTCTGGAATCCTGTGGCCTGGGAACATGACATCAGTGGATTCTGGAACCCTGTGGCTGGGGAACATGTCATCAGTGGATGCTGGAACCCTGTGGCCTGGGAACATGAGAACGGTTTGATTCTGGAACCCTGTGGCTTGGGAATATGTCTGAGGTTTGATGGTGGAAACCTGTGGCCTGGCAACATGACTGAGGTTTGTTTCTGGAACCTTGTTCCCTGGGAACATGACTGAGGTTTGCTTCTGGACACCTTTCTCCTGGGAACATGACTGTGGTTTGAGTGTGGAATCCTGTGGCCTGCGAACATGACTGAGGTTTGATTCTGGAACCATGTGTCATGGGAATATGACTGAGCTTTGATTCTGGAAATCTGTGGCCTGGGAACTTGACTGAGGTTTGATGGCAGAAACCTGTGGACTGGCAACATGACTGAGGTTTGATTGTAGAACCCTGTGCCCTGGAAACATGACTGCGACCTGATACTTGAAACCCATGGCTTGGGAACTTGACATTGGTTTGATTCTGGAACCCTGTGGCCAGGGAACATGACTGAGGCGAGATTCTGGAATCCTGTGCCCAGGAAACATGACTGTGGCTTGGTACTGGAAACCCATGGCCTAGGAATTTGACATTGGTTTGATTCTGGAACCCTGTGGCCTGGGAACATGACTGAGGCGTGATTCTGGAATCCTGCGGCCTGGGAACATGACATCTGTTTAGATTATGGAATACTGTGCCCTGGGAACCTGACTGAAAGCTTGGTTCTGGAATCCTGTGGACTGGGAACATGACTGAGGTTTGATTCTGGAACCATGTGGCCTGGGAATATGACTGTGGTTTGATTTTGGAAACCATTGGCCTGTGAACATGACTGATGTTAGATTGAGGAATCCTGGGGCCTGGGAACATGACATCACTTTGGATTCTGGTACCCTGTTGCCTGGGAACATGAAATCGGTTTGATTGTGGAAACCTGTGGTCTGGGAATATGACTGAGGTTTGATGGTGGTATCCTATGGCCTGGCAACATGACTGAGGTTTGATTCTGGATCCCTGGGGCCAGGGAACATGACTGAGGCGTGATTCTGGAAAACTGTGGCCTGGGAATATAACTGAGGTTTGACTCTGGAAATCTGTGGCCTGGGAACTTGACTGAGGTTTGATGGCAGAAATCTGTGGACTGGCTACATTACTTAGGTTTGATTGTAGAACCCTGTGCTATGGAAACATGACTGAGACCTGATACTTGAAACGCATGGCCTGGAAAATTGACATTGGTTTGATTCTGGAAACCTGTGGACTGGGAACATGACTGAGGTTTTATTCTGGAACCCTGTAGCCTGGGAATATAACTGAGGATTGTTGCTGGAACCCTGTGGCCTGGGAACATGACTGAGGCGTGATTCTGGAAAAGTGTGGCCTGGGAATATGACTGAGGTTTGATTCTGGAAATCTGTGGCCTGGGAACTTGACTGAGGTTTGATGGCAGAAATCTGTGGACTGGCAACATTACTGAGGTTTGATTGTAGAACCCTGTGCCCTGGAAACATGACTGCGACCTGATACTTGAAACCCATGGCCTGGGAATTTGACATTGGTTTGATTCTGGAACCCTGTGGCCAGGAACAAGACTGAGGCGTGATTCTGGAATGCTGTGCCCTGGGAAAATGAGATCTGTTTAGATTGTGGAATTCTGGGCCCTGGGAACTTGACTGAGGCTTGGTTCTGGAACCCTGTGGACAGGGAACTTGACTGAGGTTTTATTCTGGAATCCTGTGGCCTGGGAACATGACATCAGTGGATTCTGGAACCCTGTGGCCGGGGAACATGACATCAGTGGATTCTGGAACCCTGTGGCCTGGGAACATGAGAACGGTTTGATTCTGGAACACTGTGGCTTGGGAATATGTCTGAGGTTTGATGGTGGAAACCTGTGGCCTGGCAACATGACTGAGGTTTGTTTCTGAAACCCTGTTCCCTGGGAACATGAGTGAGTTTTGCCTCTGGACACCTTTGTCCTGGGAATATGACTGTGGTTTGATTGTGGAACCATGGGTCCTGCAAACATGACTGAGGTTTGATTCTGGAACCATGTGTCCTGGGAATATGACTGAGCTTTGATTCTGGAAATCTGTGGCCTGGGAACTTGACTGAGGTTTGATGGCAGAAATCTGTGGACTGGCAACATGACTGAGGTTTGATTGTAGAACCCTGTGCCCTGGAAACATGACTGCGACCTGATACTTGAAACCCATGGCTTGGGAACTTGACATTGGTTTGATTCTGGAACCCTGTGGCCAGGGAACATGACTGAGGCGAGATTCTGGAATCCTGTGCCCAGGAAACATGACTGTGGCTTGGTACTGGAAACCCATGGCCTAGGAATTTGATATTGGTTTGATTCTGGAACCCTGTGGCCTGGGAACATGACATCTGTTTAGATTATGGAATACTGTGCCCTGGGAACCTGACTGAAAGCTTGGTTCTGGAATCCTGTGGACTGGGAACATGACTGAGGTTTGATTCTGGAACCATGTTGCCTGGGAATATGACTGTGGTTTGATTTTGGAAACCATTGGCCTGTGAACATGACTGATGTTAGATTGAGGAATCCTGGGGCCTGGGAACATGACATCACTTTGGATTCTGGTACCCTGTTGCCTGGGAACATGAAATCGGTTTGATCGTGGAAACCTGTGGTCTGGGAATATGACTGAGGTTTGATGGTGGTACCCTATGGCCTGGCAACATGACTGAGGTTTGATTCTGGATCCCTGTGGCCAGGGAACATGACTGAGGCGTGATTCTGGAAAACTGTGGCCTGGGAATATGACTGAGGTTTGATTCTGGAAATCTGTGGCCTGGGAACTTGACTGAGGTTTGATGGCAGAAATCTGTGGACTGGCAACATTACTGAGGTTTGACTGTTGAACCCTGTGCTCTGGAAACATGACTGCGACCTGATACTTGAAACGCATGGCCTGGGAAATTGACATTGGTTTGATTCTGGAACCCTGTGGACTGGGAACATGACATCTGTTTAGATTGTGGAATACTGGGCCCTGGGAATCTGACTGAGGCTTGGTTTTGGTACCCTGTGGACTGGGAACATGACTGAGGTTTTATTCTGGAACCCTGTAGCCTGCGAAAATAACTGAGGATTGTTTCTCGAACCCTGTGGCCTGGGAACATGACATCAGTGGATTCTGGAACCCTGTGGCCTGGGAACATGAGAACGGTTTGATTCTGGAACCCTGTGGCTTGGGAATATGTCTGAGGTTTGATGGTGGAAACCTGTGGCTTGGCAACATGACTGAGGTTTGTTTCTGGAACCCTGTTCCCTGGGAACATGACTGAGGTTTGATTCTGGACACCTTTGTGCTGGGAACATGACTGTGTTCTGATTGTAGAATCATGGGTCCTGCAAACATGACTGAGGTTTGATCCTGGAACCATGTGTCATGGGAATTTGACTGAGCTTTGATTCTGGAAATCTGTGGCCTGGGAACTTGACTGAGGTTTGATGGCAGAAACCTGTGGACTGGCAACATGACTGACGTTTGATTGTAGAACCCTGTGCCCTGGAAACATGACTGCGACCTGATACTTGAAACCCATGGCTTGGGAACTTGACATTGGTTTGATTCTGGATCCCTGTGGCCAGGGAACATGACTGAGGCGAGATTCTGGAATCCTGTGCCCAGGAAACATGACTGTGGCTTGGTACTGGAAACCCATGGCCT
This sequence comes from Balaenoptera borealis, assembly GCF_965194805.1. Taxonomy (NCBI): domain Eukaryota; kingdom Metazoa; phylum Chordata; class Mammalia; order Artiodactyla; family Balaenopteridae; genus Balaenoptera; species Balaenoptera borealis. The sequence continues at coordinate 43,653,277 of NC_138878.1, forward strand.
AGGAATTTGACATTGGTTTGATTCTGGAACCCTGTGGCCTGAGAACATGACTGAGGCGTGATTCTGGAATCCTGCGGCCTGGGAACATGACATCTGTTTAGATTAAGGAGTACTGTGCCCTGGGAACCTGACTGAAAGCTTGGTTCTGGAATCCTGTGGACTGGGAACATGACTGAGGTTTGATTCTGGAACCATGTGGCCTGGGAATATGACTGTGGTTTGATTTTGGAAATCTTTGGCCTCGGAATTTGACTGAGGTTTGATGTCAGAAACCTGTGGACTGGCAACATGACTGAGGTTTGATTGTAGAACCCTGTGCCCTGGAAACATGACTGTGGCCTGGTAGTGGAAACCCATGGCCTAGGAGTTTGACATTGGTTTGATTCTGGAACGCTGTGGCCTGGGAACATGACCGAGGCGTGATTCTGGAAAAGTGTGGCCTGGGAATATGACTGAAGTTTGATTCTGGAAATCTGTGGCCTGGGAACTTGACTGAGGTTTGATGGCAGAAATCTGTGGACTGGCAACATGACTGAGGTTTGATTGTAGAACCCTGTACCCTGGAAACATGACTGCGACCTGATACTTGAAACCCATGGCCTGGGAACTTGACATTGGTTTGATTCTGGAACCCTGTGGCCAGGAACAAGACTGAGGCCTGATTCTGGAATGCTGTGCCCTGGGAACATGACATCTGTTTAGATTTTGGAATACTGGGCCCTGGGAACCTGACTGAGGCTTGGTTCTGGAACCCTGTGGACAGGGAACTTGACTGAGGTTTTATTCTGGAATCCTGTGGCCTGGGAACATGACATCAGTGGATTCTGGAACCCTGTGGCCGGGGAACATGTCATCAGTGGATTCTGGAACCCTGTGGCCTGGGAACCTGAGAACGGTTTGATTCTGGAACCCTGTGGCTTGGGAATATGTCTGAGGTTTGATGGTGGAAACCTGTGGCCTGGCAACATGACTGAGGTTTGTTTCTGGAACCCTGTTCCCTGGGAACATGACTGAGGTTTGCTTCTGGACACCTTTCTCCTGGGAACATGACTGTGGTTTGATTGTGGAATCCTGTCGCCTGCGAACATGACTGAGGTTTGATTCTGGAACCATGTGTCCTGGGAATATGACTGAGCTTTGATTCTGGAAATCTGTGGCCTGGGAACTTGACTGAGGTTTGATGGCAGAAACCTGTGGACTGGCAACATGACTGAGGTTTGATTGTAGAACCCTGTGCCCTGGAAACATGACTGCGACCTGATACTTGAAACCCATGGCTTGGGAACTTGACATTGGTTTGATTCTGGAACCCTGTGGCCAGGGAACATGACTGAGGCGAGATTCTGGAATCCTGTGCCCAGGAAACATGACTGTGGCTTGGTACTGGAAACCCATGGCCTAGGAATTTGACATTGGTTTGATTCTGGAACCCTGTGGCGTGGGAACATGACTGAGGCGTGATTCTGGAATCCTGCGGCCTGGGAACATGACATCTGTTTAGATTATGGAATACTGTGCCCTGGGAACCTGACTGAAAGCTTGGTTCTGGAATCCTGTGGACTGGGAACATGACTGAGGTTTGATTCTGGAACCATGTGGCCTGGGAATATGACTGTGGTTTGATTTTGGAAACCATGGGCCTGTGAACATGACTGATGTTAGATTGAGGAATCCTGGGGCCTGGGAAGATGACATCACTTTGGATTCTGGTACCCTGTTGCCTGGGAACATGAAATCGGTTTGATTGTGGAAACCTGTGGTCTGGGAATATGACTGAGGTTTGATGGTGGTACCCTATGGCCTGGCAACATGACTGAGGTTTGATTCTGGATCCCTGTGGCCAGGGAACATTACTGAGGCGTGATTCTGGAAAACTGTGGCCTGGGAATATGACTGAGGTTTGATTCTGGAAATCTGTGGCCTGGGAACTTGACTGAGGTTTGATGGCAGAAATCTGTGGACTGGCAACATTACTGAGGTTTGATTGTTGAACCCTGTGCTCTGGAAACATGACTGCGACCTGATACTTGAAACGCATGGCCTGGGAAATTGACATTGGTTTGATTCTGGAACCCTGTGGACTGGGAACATGACTGAGGTTTTATTCTGGAACCCTGTAGCCTGGGAATATACCTGAGGATTGTTTCTGGAACCCGGTGGCCTGGTAACATGACTGAGGCGTGATTCTGGAAAAGTGTGGCCTGGGAATATGACTGAGGTTTGATTCTGGAAATCTGTGGCCTGGGAACTTGACTGAGGTTTGATGGCAGAAATCTGTGGACTGGCAACATTACTGAGGTTTGATTGTATAACCCTGTGCCCTGGAAACATGACTGCGACCTGATACTTGAAACCCATGGCCTGGGAATTTGACATTGGTTTGATTCTGGAACCCTGTGGCCAGGAACAAGACTGAGGCGTGATTCTGGAATCCTGTTGCCTGGGAACATGACATCTGTTTAGATTGTGGAATACTGGGCCCTGGGAATCTGACTGAGGCTTGGTTTTGGTACCCTGTGGACTGGGAACATGACTGAGGTTTTATTCTGGAACCCTGTAGCCTGCGAAAATAACTGAGGATTGTTTCTCGAACCCTGTGGCCTGGGAACATGACATCAGTGGATTCTGGAACCCTGTGGCCTGGGAACATGAGAACGGTTTGATTCTGCAACCCTGTGGCCTGGGAACATGTCTGAGGTTTGATGGTGGAAACCTGTGGCTTGGCAACATGACTGAGGTTTGTTTCTGGAACCCTGTTCCCTGGGAACATGACTGAGGTTTGATTCTGGACACCTTTGTGCTGGGAACATGACTGTGTTCTGATTGTAGAATCATGGGTCCTGCAAACATGACTGAGGTTTGATTCTGAAACCATGTGTCCTGCGAATATGACTGAGGTTTGATATTGGAAATCTTTGGCCTGGGAACTTGACTGAGGTTTGATGGCAGAAACCTGTGGACTGGCAACATGACTGAGGTTTGATTGTAGAACCCTGTGCCCTGGAAACATGACTGTGGCCTGGTAGTGGAAACCCATGGCCTAGGAGTTTGACATTGGTTTGATTCTGGAACGCTGTGGCCTAGGAACATGACTGAGGCGTGATTCTGGAAAAGTGTGGCCTGGGAATATGACTGAAGTTTGATTCTGGAAATCTGTGGCCTGGGAACTTGACTTAGGTTTGATGGCAGAAATCTGTGGACTGGCAACATGACTGAGGTTTGATTGTAGAACCCTGTACCCTGGAAACATGACTGCGACCTGATACTTGAAACCCATGGCCTGGGAACTTGACATTGGTTTGATTCTGGAACCCTGTGGCCCGGAACAAGACTGAGGCGTGATTCTGGAATGCTGTGCCCTGGGAACATGACATCTGTTTAGATTGTGGAATACTGGGCCCTGGGAACCTGACTGAGGCTTGGTTCTGGAACCCTGTGGACAGGGAACTTGACTGAGGTTTTATTCTGGAATCCTGTGGCCTGGGAACATGACATCAGTGGATTCTGGAACCCTGTGGCCGGGGAACATGTCATCAGTGCATTCTGGAACCCTGTGGCCTGGGAACATGAGAACGGTTTGATTCTGGAACCCTGTGGCTTGGGAATATGTCTGAGGTTTGATGGTGGAAACCTGTGGCCTGGCAACATGACTGAGGTTTGTTTCTGGAACCCTGTTCCCTGGGAACATGACTGAGGTTTGCTTCTGGACACCTTTGTCCTGGGAACATGACTGTGGTTTGATTGTGGAATCCTGTGGCCTGCGAACATGACTGAGGTTTGATTCTGGAACCATGCGTCCTGGGAATATGACTGAGCTTTGATTCTGGAAATCTGTGGCCTGGGAACTTGACTGAGGTTTGATGGCAGAAACCTGTGGACTGGCAACATGACTGAGGTTTGATGTAGAACCCTGTGCCCTGGAAACATGACTGCGACCTGATACTTGAAACCCATGGCTTGGGAACTTGACATTGGTTTGATTCTGGAACCCTGTGGCCAGGGAACATGACTGAGGCGAGATTCTGGAATCCTGTGCCCAGGAAACATGACTGTGGCTTGGTACTGGAAACCCATGGCCTAGGAATTTGACATTGGTTTGATTCTGGAACCCTGTGGCCTGGGAATATGACTGAGTCGTGATTCTGGAATCCTGCGGCCTGGGAACATGACATCTGTTTAGATTATGGAATACTGTGCCCTGGGAACCTGACTAAAAGCTTGGTTCTGGAATCCTGTGGACTGGGAACATGACTGAGGTTTGATTCTGGAACCCTGTAGCCTGGGAATATAACTGAGGATTGTTGCTGGAACCCTGTGGCCTGGGACCATGACTCTGGCGTGATTCTGGAAAAGTGTGGCCTGGGAATGTGACTGAGGTTTGATTCTGGATATCTGTGGCCTGGGAACTTGACTGAGGTTTGATGGCAGAAATCTGTGGACTGGCAACATTACTGAGGTTTGATTGTAGAACCCTGTGCCCTGGAAACATGACTGAGACCTGATACTTGAAACCCATGGCCTGGGAACTTGACATTGGTTTGATTCTGGAACCCTGTGGCCAGGAACAAGACTGAGGCGTGATTCTGGAATGCTGTGCCCTGGGAACATGAGATCTGTTTAGATTGTGGAATTCTGGGCACTGGGAACCTGACTGAGGCTTGGTTCTGGAACCCTGTGGACAGGGAACTTGACTGAGGTTTTATTCTGGAATCCTGTGGCCTGGGAACATGACATCAGTGGATTCTGGAACCCTGTGGCCGGGGAACATGACATCAGTGGATTCTGGAACCCTGTGGCCTGGGAACATGAGAACGGTTTGATTCTGGAACCCTGTGGCTTGGGAATATGTCTGAGGTTTGATGGTGGAAACCTGTGGCCTGGCAACATGACTGAGGTTTGTTTCTGGAACCCTGTTCCCTGGGAACATGACTGAGGTTTGCTTCTGGACACCTTTGTCCTGGGAACATGACTGTGGTTTGATTGTGGAATCCTGTGGCCTGCGAACATGACTGAGGTTTGATTCTGGAACCATGTGTCCTGGGAATATGACTGAGCTTTGATTCTGGAAATCTGTGGCCTGGGAACTTGACTGAGGTTTGATGGCAGAAACCTGTGGACTGGCAACATGACTGAGGTTTGATTGTAGAACCCTGTGCCCTGGAAACATGACTGCGACCTGATACTTGAAACCCATGGCTTGGGAACTTGACATTGGTTTGATTCTTTAACCCTGTGGCCAGGGAACATGACTGAGGCGAGATTCTGGAATCCTGTGCCCAGGAAACATGACTGTGGCTTGGTACTGGAAACCCATGGCCTAGGAATTTGACATTGGTTTGATTCTGGAACCCTGTGGCCTTGGAACATGACTGAGGCGTGATTCTGGAATCCTGCGGCCTGGGAACATGACATCTGTTTAGATTATGGAATACTGTGCCCTGGGAACCTGACTGAAAGCTTGGTTCTGGAATCCTGTGGACTGGGAACATGACTGAGGTTTGATTCTGGAACCATGTGGCCTGGGAATATGACTGTGGTTTGATTTTGGAAACCATTGGCCTGTGAACATGACTGATGTTAGATTGAGGAATCCTGGGGCCTGGGAACATGACATCACTTTGGATTCTGGTACCCTGTTGCCTGGGAACATGAAATCGGTTTGATTGTGGAAACCTGTGGTCTGGGAATATGACTGAGGTTTGATGGTGGTACCCTATGGCCTGGCAACATGACTGAGGTTTGATTCTGGATCCCTGTGGCCAGGGAACATGACTGAGGCGTGATTCTGGAAAACTGTGGCCTGGGAATATGACTGAGGTTTGATTCTGGAAATCTGTGGCCTGGGAACTTGACTGAGGTTTGATGGCAGAAATCTGTGGACTGGCAACATTACTGAGGTTTGACTGTTGAACCCTGTGCTCTGGAAACATGACTGCGACCTGATACTTGAAACGCATGGCCTGGGAAATTGACATTGGTTTGATTCTGGAACCCTGTGGACCGGGAACATGACTGAGTTTTTATTCTGGAACCCTGTAGCCTGGGAATATAACTGAGGATTGTTTCTGGAACCCGGTGGCCTGGTAACATGACTGAGGCGTGATTCTGGAAAAGTGTGGCCTGGGAATATGACTGAGGTTTGATTCTGGAAATCTGTGGCCTGGGAACTTGACTGAGGTTTGATGGCAGAAATCTGTGGACTGGCAACATGACTGAGGTTTGATTGTAGAACCCTGTGCCCTGGAAACATGACTGCGACCTGATACTTGAAACCCATGGCCTGGGAATTTGACATTGGTTTGATTCTGGAACCCTGTGGCCAGGAACAAGACTGAGGCGTGATTCTGGAATCCTGTTGCCTGGGAACATGACATCTGTTTAGATTGTGGAATACTGGGCCCTGGGAATCTGACTGAGGCTTGGTTTTGGTACCCTGTGGACTGGGAACATGACTGAGGTTTTATTCTGGAACCCTGTAGCCTGCGAAAATAACTGAGGATTGTTTCTCGAACCCTGTGGCCTGGGAACATGACATCAGTGGATTCTGGAACCCTGTGGCCTGGGAACATGAGAACGGTTTGATTCTGGAACCCTGTGGCCTGGGAACATGTCTGAGGTTTGATGGTGGAAACCTGTGGCTTGGCAACATGACTGAGGTTTGTTTCTGGAACCCTGTTCCCTGGGAACATGACTGAGGTTTGATTCTGGACACCTTTGTGCTGGGAACATGACTGTGTTCTTATTGTAGAATCATGGGTCCTGCAAACATGACTGAGGTTTGATTCTGGAACCATGTGTCCTGCGAATATGACTGAGGTTTGATATTGGAAATCTTTGGCCTGGGAACTTGACTGAGGTTTGATGGCAGAAACCTGTGGACTGGCAACATGACTGAGGTTTGATTGTAGAACCCTGTGCCCTGGAAACATGACTGTGGCCTGGTAGTGGAAACCCATGGCCTAGGAGTTTGACATTGGTTTGATTCTGGAACGCTGTGGCCTAGGAACATGACTGAGGCGTGATTCTGGAAAAGTGTGGCCTGGGAATATGACTGAAGTTTGATTCTGGAAATCTGTGGCCTGGGAACTTGACTGAGGTTTGATGGCAGAAATCTGTGGACTGGCAACATGACTGAGGTTTGATTGTAGAACCCTGTACCCTGGAAACATGACTGCGACCTGATACTTGAAACCCATGGCTTGGGAACTTGACATTGGTTTGATTCTGGAACCCTGTGGCCAGGGAACATGACTGAGGCGAGATTCTGGAATCCTGTGCCCAGGAAACATGACTGTGGCTTGGTACTGGAAACCCATGGCCTAGGAATTTGACATTGGTTTGATTCTGGAACCCTGTGGCCTGGGAACATGACTGAGGCGTGATTCTGGAATCCTGCGGCCTGGGAACATGACATCTGTTTAGATTATGGAATACTGTGCCCTGGGAACCTGACTGAAAGCTTGGTTCTGGAATCCTGTGGACTGGGAACATGACTGAGGTTTGATTCTGGAACCATGTGGCCTGGGAATATGACTGTGGTTTGATTTTGGAAACCATTGGCCTGTGAACATGACTGATGTTAGATTGAGGGATCCTGGGGCCTGGGAACATGACATCACTTTGGATTCTGGTACCCTGTTGCCTGGGAACATGAAATCGGTTTGATTGTGGAAACCTGTCGTCTGGGAATATGACTGAGGTTTGATGGTGGTATCCTATGGCCTGGCAACATGACTGAGGTTTGATTCTGGATCCCTGGGGCCAGGGAACATGACTGAGGCGTGATTCTGGAAAACTGTGGCCTGGGAATATGACTGAGGTTTGACTCTGGAAATCTGTGGCCTGGGAACTTGACTGAGGTTTGATGGCAGAAACCTGTGGACTGGCAACATGACTGAGGTTTGATTGTAGAACCCTGTGCCCTGGAAACATGACTGTGGCCTGGTAGTGGAAACCCATGGCCTAGGAGTTTGACATTGGTTTGATTCTGGAACGCTGTGGCCTGGGAACATGACTGAGGCGTGATTCTGGAAAAGTGTGGCCTGGGAATATGACTGAAGTTTGATTCTGGAAATCTGTGGCCTGGGAACTTGACTGAGGTTTGATGGCAGAAATCTGTGGACTGGCAACATGACTGAGGTTTGATTGTAGAACCCTGTGCCCTGGAAACATGACTGCGACCTGATACTTGAAACCCATGGCCTGGGAACTTGACATTGGTTTGATTCTGGAACCCTGTGGCCAGGAACAAGACTGAGGCGTGATTCTGGAATGCTGTGCCCTGGGAACATGACATCTGTTTAGATTGTGGAATACTGGGCCCTGGGAACCTGACTGAGGCTTGGTTCTGGAACCCTGTGGACAGGGAACTTGACTGAGGTTTTATTCTGGAATCCTGTGGCCTGGGAACATGACATCAGTGGATTCTGGAACCCTGTGGCCGGGGAACATGTCATCAGTGCATTCTGGAACCCTGTGGCCTGGGAACATGAGAACGGTTTGATTCTGGAACCCTGTGGCTTGGGAATATGTCTGAGGTTTGATGGTGGAAACCTGTGGCCTGGCAACATGACTGAGGTTTGTTTCTGGAACCCTGTTCCCTGGGAACATGACTGAGGTTTGCTTCTGGACACCTTTCTCCTGGGAACATGACTGTGGTTTGATTGTGGAATCCTGTGGCCTGCGAACATGACTGAGGTTTGATTCTGGAACCATGTGTCCTGGGAATATGACTGAGCTTTGATTCTGGAAATCTGTGGCCTGGGAACTTGACTGAGGTTTGATGGCAGAAACCTGTGGACTGGCAACATGACTGAGGTTTGATTGTAGAACCCTGTACCCTGGAAACATGACTGCGACCTGATACTTGAAACCCATGGCTTGGGAACTTGACATTGGTTTGATTCTTTAACCCTGTGGCCAGGGAACATGACTGAGGCGAGATTCTGGAATCCTGTGCCCAGGAAACATGACTGTGGCTTGGTACTGGAAACCCATGGCCTAGGAATTTGACATTGGTTTGATTCTGGAACCCTGTGGCCTTGGAATATGACTGAGGCGTGATTCTGGAATCCTGCGGCCTGGGAACATGACATCTGTTTAGATTATGGAATACTGTGCCCTGGGAACCTGACTGAAAGCTTGGTTCTGGAATCCTGTGGACTGGGAACATGACTGAGGTTTGATTCTGGAACCATGTGGCCTGGGAATATGACTGTGGTTTGATTTTGGAAACCATTGGCCTGTGAACATGACTGATGTTAGATTGAGGAATCCTGGGGCCTGGGAACATGACATCACTTTGGATTCTGGTACCCTGTTGCCTGGGAACATGAAATCGGTTTGATTGTGGAAACCTGTGGTCTGGGAATATGACTGAGGTTTGATGGTGGTACCCTATGGCCTGGCAACATGACTGAGGTTTGATTCTGGATCCCTGTGGCCAGGGAACATGACTGAGGCGTGATTCTGGAAAACTGTGGCCTGGGAATATGACTGAGGTTTGATTCTGGAAATCTGTGGCCTGGGTACTTGACTGAGGTTTGATGGCAGAAATCTGTGGACTGGCAACATTACTGAGGTTTGATTGTTGAATCCTGTGCTCTGGAAACATGACTGCGACCTGATACTTGAAACGCATGGCCTGGGAAATTGACATTGGTTTGATTCTGGAACCCTGTGGACTGGGAACATGACTGAGGTTTTATTCTGGAACCCTGTCGCCTGGGAATATAACTGAGGATTGTTTCTGGAACCCGGTGGCCTGGTAACATGACTGAGGCGTGATTCTGGAAAAGTGTGGCCTGGGAATATGACTGAGGTTTGATTCTGGAAATCTGTGGCCTGGGAACTTGACTGAGGTTTGATGGCAGAAATCTGTGGACTGGCAACATTACTGAGGTTTGATTGTAGAACCCTGTGCCCTGGAAACATGACTGCGACCTGATACTTGAAACGCATGGCCTGGGAAATTGACATTGGTTTGATTCTGGAACCCTGTGGCCAGGAACAAGACTGAGGCGTGATTCTGGAATCCTGTTGCCTGGGAACATGACATCTGTTTAGATTGTGGAATACTGGGCCCTGGGAATCTGACTGAGGCTTGGTTTTGGTACCCTATGGACTGGGAACATGACTGAGGTTTTATTCTGGAACCCTGTAGCCTGCGAAAATAACTGAGGATTGTTTCTCGAACCCTGTGGCCTGGGAACATGACATCAGTGGATTCTGGAACCCTGTGGCCTGGGAACATGAGAACGGTTTGATTCTGGAACCCTGTGGCCTGGGAATATGTCTGAGGTTTGATGGTGGAAACCTGTGGCTTGGCAACATGACTGAGGTTTGTTTCTGGAACCCTGTTCCCTGGGAACATGACTGAGGTTTGATTCTGGACACCTTTGTGCTGGGAACATGACTGTGTTCTGATTGTAGAATCATGGGTCCTGCAAACATGACTGAGGTTTGATTCTGGAACCATGTGTCCTGCGAATATGACTGAGGTTTGATATTGGAAATCTTTGGCCTGGGAACTTGACTGAGGTTTGATGGCAGAAACCTGTGGACTGGCAAAATGACTGAGGTTTGATTGTAGAACCCTGTGCCCTGGAAACATGACTGTGGCCTGGTAGTGGAAACCCATGGCCTAGGAGTATGACATTGGTTTGATTCTGGAACGCTGTGGCCTAGGAACATGACTGAGGCGTGATTCTGGAAAAGTGTGGCCTGGGAATATGACTTAAGTTTGATTCTGGAAATCTGTGGCCTGGGAACTTGACTGAGGTTTGATGGCAGAAATCTGTGGACTGGCAACATGACTGAGATTTGATTGTAGAACCCTGTACCCTGGAAACATGACTGAGACCTGATACTTGAAACCCATGGCCTGGGAACTTGACATTGGTTTGATTCTGGAACCCTGTGGCCAGGAACAAGACTGAGGCGTGATTCTGGAATGCTGTGCCCTGGGAACATGACATCTGTTTAGATTGTGGAATACTGGGCCCTGGGAACCTGACTGAGGCTTGGTTCTGGAACCGTGTGGACAGGGAACTTGACTGAGGTTTTAGTCTGGAATCCTGTGGCCTGGGAACATGACATCAGTGGATTCTGGAACCCTGTGGCCGGGGAACATGTCATCAGTGGATTCTGGAACCCTGTGGCCTGGGAACATGAGAACGGTTTGATTCTGGAACCCTGTGGCTTGGGAATATGTCTGAGGTTTGATGGTGGAAACCTGTGGCCTGGCAACATGACTGAGGTTTGTTTCTGGAACCCTGTTCCCTGGGAACATGACTGAGGTTTGCTTCTGGACACCTTTCTCCTGGGAACATGACTGTGGTTTGATTGTGGAATCCTGTGGCCTGCGAACATGACTGAGGTTTGATTCTGGAACCATGTGTCCTGGGAATATGACTGAGCTTTGATTCTGGAAATCTGTGGCCTGGGAACTTGACTGAGGTTTGATGGCAGAAACCTGTGGACTGGCAACATGACTGAGGTTTGATTGTAGAACCCTGTACCCTGGAAACATGACTGCGACCTGATACTTGAAACCCATGGCTTGGGAACTTGACATTGGTTTGATTCTTTAACCCTGTGGCCAGGGAACATGACTGAGGCGAGATTCTGGAATCCTGTGCCCAGGAAACATGACTGTGGCTTGGTACTGGAAACCCATGGCCTAGGAATTTGACATTGGTTTGATTCTGGAACCCTTTGGCCTTGGAATATGACTGAGGCGTGATTCTGGAATCCTGCGGCCTGGGAACATGACATCTGTTTAGATTATGGAATACTGTGCCCTGGGAACCTGACTGAAAGCTTGGTTCTGGAATCCTGTGGACTGGGAACATGACTGAGGTTTGATTCTGGAACCATGTGGCCTGGGAATATGACTGTGGTTTGATTTTGGAAACCATTGGCCTGTGAACATGACTGATGTTAGATTGAGGAATCCTGGGGCCTGGGAACATGACATCACTTTGGATTCTGGTACCCTGTTGCCTGGGAACATGAAATCGGTTTGATTGTGGAAACCTGTGGTCTGGGAATATGACTGAGGTTTGATGGTGGTACCCTATGGCCTGGCAACATGACTGAGGTTTGATTCTGGATCCCTGTGGCCAGGGAACATGACTGAGGCGTGATTCTGGAAAACTGTGGCCTGGGAATATGACTGAGGTTTGATTCTGGAAATCTGTGGCCTGGGTACTTGACTGAGGTTTGATGGCAGAAATCTGTGGACTGGCAACATGACTGAGGTTTGATTGTAGAACCCTGTGCCCTGGAAACATGACTGCGACCTGATACTTGAAACGCATGGCCTGGGAAATTGACATTGGTTTGATTCTGGAACCCTGTGGACTGGGATCATGACATCTGTTTAGATTGTGGAATACTGGGCCCTGGGAATCTGACTGAGGCTTGGTTTTGGTACCCTGTGGACTGGGAACATGACTGAGGTTTTATTCTGGAACCCTGTAGCCTGCGAAAATAACTGAGGATTGTTTCTCGAACCCTGTGGCCTGGGAACATGACATCAGTGGATTCTGGAACCCTGTGGCCTGGGAACATGAGAACGGTTTGATTCTGGAACCCTGTGGCTTGGGAATATGTCTGAGGTTTGATGGTGGAAACCTGTGGCTTGGCAACATGACTGAGGTTTGTTTCTGGAACCCTGTTCCCTGGGAACATGACTGAGGTTTGATTCTGGACACCTTTGTGCTGGGAACATGACTGTGTTCTGATTGTAGAATCATGGGTCCTGCAAACATGACTGAGGTTTGATCCTGGAACCATGTGTCATGGGAATATGACTGAGCTTTGATTCTGGAAATCTGTGGCCTGGGAACTTGACTGAGGTTTGATGGCAGAAACCTGTGGACTGGCAACATGACTGACGTTTGATTGTAGAACCCTGTGCCCTGGAAACATGACTGCGACCTGATACTTGAAACCCATGGCTTGGGAACTTGACATTGGTTTGATTCTGGATCCCTGTGGCCAGGGAACATGACTGAGGCGAGATTCTGGAATCCTGTGCCCAGGAAACATGACTGTGGCTTGGTACTGGAAACCCATGGCCTAGGAATTTGACATTGGTTTGATTCTGGAACCCTGTGGCCTGAGAACATGACTGAGGCGTGATTCTGGAATCCTGCGGCCTGGGAACATGACATCTGTTTAGATTAAGGAGTACTGTGCCCTGGGAACCTGACTGAAAGCTTGGTTCTGGAATCCTGTGGACTGGGAACATGACTGAGGTTTGATTCTGGAACCATGTGGCCTGGGAATATGACTGTGGTTTGATTTTGGAAATCTTTGGCCTCGGAATTTGACTGAGGTTTGATGTCAGAAACCTGTGGACTGGCAACATGACTGAGGTTTGATTGTAGAACCCTGTGCCCTGGAAACATGACTGTGGCCTGGTAGTGGAAACCCATGGCCTAGGAGTTTGACATTGGTTTGATTCTGGAACGCTGTGGCCTGGGAACATGACCGAGGCGTGATTCTGGAAAAGTGTGGCCTGGGAATATGACTGAAGTTTGATTCTGGAAATCTGTGGCCTGGGAACTTGACTGAGGTTTGATGGCAGAAATCTGTGGACTGGCAACATGACTGAGGTTTGATTGTAGAACCCTGTACCCTGGAAACATGACTGCGACCTGATACTTGAAACCCATGGCCTGGGAACTTGACATTGGTTTGATTCTGGAACCCTGTGGCCAGGAACAAGACTGAGGCGTGATTCTGGAATGCTGTGCCCTGGGAACATGACATCTGTTTAGATTTTGGAATACTGGGCCCTGGGAACCTGACTGAGGCTTGGTTCTGGAACCCTGTGGACAGGGAACTTGACTGAGGTTTTATTCTGGAATCCTGTGGCCTGGGAACATGACATCAGTGGATTCTGGAACCCTGTGGCCTGGGAACATGTCATCAGTGGATTCTGGAACCCTGTGGCCTGGGAACCTGAGAACGGTTTGATTCTGGAACCCTGTGGCTTGGGAATATGTCTGAGGTTTGATGGTGGAAACCTGTGGCCTGGCAACATGACTGAGGTTTGTTTCTGGAACCCTGTTCCCTGGGAACATGACTGAGGTTTGCTTCTGGACACCTTTCTCCTGGGAACATGACTGTGGTTTGATTGTGGAATCCTGTCGCCTGCGAACATGACTGAGGTTTGATTCTGGAACCATGTGTCCTGGGAATATGACTGAGCTTTGATTCTGGAAATCTGTGGCCTGGGAACTTGACTGAGGTTTGATGGCAGAAACCTGTGGACTGGCAACATGACTGAGGTTTGATTGTAGAACCCTGTGCCCTGGAAACATGACTGCGACCTGATACTTGAAACCCATGGCTTGGGAACTTGACATTGGTTTGATTCTTTAACCCTGTGGCCAGGGAACATGACTGAGGCGAGATTCTGGAATCCTGTGCCCAGGAAACATGACTGTGGCTTGGTACTGGAAACCCATGGCCTAGGAATTTGACATTGGTTTGATTCTGGAACCCTGTGGCGTGGGAACATGACTGAGGCGTGATTCTGGAATCCTGCGGCCTGGGAACATGACATCTGTTTAGATTATGGAATACTGTGCCCTGGGAACCTGACTGAAAGCTTGGTTCTGGAATCCTGTGGACTGGGAACATGACTGAGGTTTGATTCTGGAACCATGTGGCCTGGGAATATGACTGTGGTTTGATTTTGGAAACCATGGGCCTGTGAACATGACTGATGTTAGATTGAGGAATCCTGGGGCCTGGGAAGATGACATCACTTTGGATTCTGGTACCCTGTTGCCTGGGAACATGAAATCGGTTTGATTGTGGAAACCTGTGGTCTGGGAATATGACTGAGGTTTGATGGTGGTACCCTATGGCCTGGCAACATGACTGAGGTTTGATTCTGGATCCCTGTGGCCAGGGAACATTACTGAGGCGTGATTCTGGAAAACTGTGGCCTGGGAATATGACTGAGGTTTGATTCTGGAAATCTGTGGCCTGGGAACTTGACTGAGGTTTGATGGCAGAAATCTGTGGACTGGCAACATTACTGAGGTTTGATTGTTGAACCCTGTGCTCTGGAAACATGACTGCGACCTGATACTTGAAACGCATGGCCTGGGAAATTGACATTGGTTTGATTCTGGAACCCTGTGGACTGGGAACATGACTGAGGTTTTATTCTGGAACCCTGTAGCCTGGGAATATACCTGAGGATTGTTTCTGGAACCCGGTGGCCTGGTAACATGACTGAGGCGTGATTCTGGAAAAGTGTGGCCTGGGAATATGACTGAGGTTTGATTCTGGAAATCTGTGGCCTGGGAACTTGACTGAGGTTTGATGGCAGAAATCTGTGGACTGGCAACATTACTGAGGTTTGATTGTATAACCCTGTGCCCTGGAAACATGACTGCGACCTGATACTTGAAACCCATGGCCTGGGAATTTGACATTGGTTTGATTCTGGAACCCTGTGGCCAGGAACAAGACTGAGGCGTGATTCTGGAATCCTGTTGCCTGGGAACATGACATCTGTTTAGATTGTGGAATACTGGGCCCTGGGAATCTGACTGAGGCTTGGTTTTGGTACCCTGTGGACTGGGAACATGACTGAGGTTTTATTCTGGAACCCTGTAGCCTGCGAAAATAACTGAGGATTGTTTCTCGAACCCTGTGGCCTGGGAACATGACATCAGTGGATTCTGGAACCCTGTGGCCTGGGAACATGAGAACGGTTTGATTCTGCAACCCTGTGGCCTGGGAACATGTCTGAGGTTTGATGGTGGAAACCTGTGGCTTGGCAACATGACTGAGGTTTGTTTCTGGAACCCTGTTCCCTGGGAACATGACTGAGGTTTGATTCTGGACACCTTTGTGCTGGGAACATGACTGTGTTCTGATTGTAGAATCATGGGTCCTGCAAACATGACTGAGGTTTGATTCTGAAACCATGTGTCCTGCGAATATGACTGAGGTTTGATATTGGAAATCTTTGGCCTGGGAACTTGACTGAGGTTTGATGGCAGAAACCTGTGGACTGGCAACATGACTGAGGTTTGATTGTAGAACCCTGTGCCCTGGAAACATGACTGTGGCCTGGTAGTGGAAACCCATGGCCTAGGAGTTTGACATTGGTTTGATTCTGGAACGCTGTGGCCTAGGAACATGACTGAGGCGTGATTCTGGAAAAGTGTGGCCTGGGAATATGACTGAAGTTTGATTCTGGAAATCTGTGGCCTGGGAACTTGACTGAGGTTTGATGGCAGAAATCTGTGGACTGGCAACATGACTGAGGTTTGATTGTAGAACCCTGTACCCTGGAAACATGACTGCGACCTGATACTTGAAACCCATGGCCTGGGAACTTGACATTGGTTTGATTCTGGAACCCTGTGGCCCGGAACAAGACTGAGGCGTGATTCTGGAATGCTGTGCCCTGGGAACATGACATCTGTTTAGATTGTGGAATACTGGGCCCTGGGAACCTGACTGAGGCTTGGTTCTGGAACCCTGTTGACAGGGAACTTGACTGAGGTTTTATTCTGGAATCCTGTGGCCTGGGAACATGACATCAGTGGATTCTGGAACCCTGTGGCCGGGGAACATGTCATCAGTGCATTCTGGAACCCTGTGGCCTGGGAACATGAGAACGGTTTGATTCTGGAACCCTGTGGCTTGGGAATATGTCTGAGGTTTGATGGTGGAAACCTGTGGCCTGGCAACATGACTGAGGTTTGTTTCTGGAACCCTGTTCCCTGGGAACATGACTGAGGTTTGCTTCTGGACACCTTTGTCCTGGGAACATGACTGTGGTTTGATTGTGGAATCCTGTGGCCTGCGAACATGACTGAGGTTTGATTCTGGAACCATGCGTCCTGGGAATATGACTGAGCTTTGATTCTGGAAATCTGTGGCCTGGGAACTTGACTGAGGTTTGATGGCAGAAACCTGTGGACTGGCAACATGACTGAGGTTTGATGTAGAACCCTGTGCCCTGGAAACATGACTGCGACCTGATACTTGAAACCCATGGCTTGGGAACTTGACATTGGTTTGATTCTGGAACCCTGTGGCCAGGGAACATGACTGAGGCGAGATTCTGGAATCCTGTGCCCAGGAAACATGACTGTGGCTTGGTACTGGAAACCCATGGCCTAGGAATTTGACATTGGTTTGATTCTGGAACCCTGTGGCCTGGGAATATGACTGAGTCGTGATTCTGGAATCCTGCGGCCTGGGAAAATGACATCTGTTTAGATTATGGAATACTGTGCCCTGGGAACCTGACTAAAAGCTTGGTTCTGGAATCCTGTGGACTGGGAACATGACTGAGGTTTGATTCTGGAACCCTGTAGCCTGGGAATATAACTGAGGATTGTTGCTGGAACCCTGTGGCCTGGGACCATGACTCTGGCGTGATTCTGGAAAAGTGTGGCCTGGGAATGTGACTGAGGTTTGATTCTGGATATCTGTGGCCTGGGAACTTGACTGAGGTTTGATGGCAGAAATCTGTGGACTGGCAACATAACTGAGGTTTGATTGTAGAACCCTGTGCCCTGGAAACATGACTGAGACCTGATACTTGAAACCCATGGCCTGGGAACTTGACATTGGTTTGATTCTGGAACCCTGTGGCCAGGAACAAGACTGAGGCGTGATTCTGGAATGCTGTGCCCTGGGAACATGAGATCTGTTTAGATTGTGGAATTCTGGGCACTGGGAACCTGACTGAGGCTTGGTTCTGGAACCCTGTGGACAGGGAACTTGACTGAGGTTTTATTCTGGAATCCTGTGGCCTGGGAACATGACATCAGTGGATTCTGGAACCCTGTGGCCGGGGAACATGACATCAGTGGATTCTGGAACCCTGTGGCCTGGGAACATGAGAACGGTTTGATTCTGGAACCCTGTGGCTTGGGAATATGTCTGAGGTTTGATGGTGGAAACCTGTGGCCTGGCAACATGACTGAGGTTTGTTTCTGGAACCCTGTTCCCTGGGAACATGACTGAGGTTTGCTTCTGGACACCTTTGTCCTGGGAACATGACTGTGGTTTGATTGTGGAATCCTGTGGCCTGCGAACATGACTGAGGTTTGATTCTGGAACCATGTGTCCTGGGAATATGACTGAGCTTTGATTCTGGAAATCTGTGGCCTGGGAACTTGACTGAGGTTTGATGGCAGAAACCTGTGGACTGGCAACATGACTGAGGTTTGATTGTAGAACCCTGTGCCCTGGAAACATGACTGCGACCTGATACTTGAAACCCATGGCTTGGGAACTTGACATTGGTTTGATTCTTTAACCCTGTGGCCAGGGAACATGACTGAGGCGAGATTCTGGAATCCTGTGCCCAGGAAACATGACTGTGGCTTGGTACTGGAAACCCATGGCCTAGGAATTTGACATTGGTTTGATTCTGGAACCCTGTGGCCTGGGAACATGACTGAGGCGTGATTCTGGAATCCTGCGGCCTGGGAACATGACATCTGTTTAGATTATGGAATACTGTGCCCTGGGAACCTGACTGAAAGCTTGGTTCTGGAATCCTGTGGACTGGGAACATGACTGAGGTTTGATTCTGGAACCATGTGGCCTGGGAATATGACTGTGGTTTGATTTTGGAAACCATTGGCCTGTGAACATGACTGATGTTAGATTGAGGAATCCTGGGGCCTGGGAACATGACATCACTTTGGATTCTGGTACCCTGTTGCCTGGGAACATGAAATCGGTTTGATTGTGGAAACCTGTGGTCTGGGAATATGACTGAGGTTTGATGGTGGTACCCTATGGCCTGGCAACATGACTGAGGTTTGATTCTGGATCCCTGTGGCCAGGGAACATGACTGAGGCGTGATTCTGGAAAACTGTGGCCTGGGAATATGACTGAGGTTTGATTCTGGAAATCTGTGGCCTGGGAACTTGACTGAGGTTTGATGGCAGAAATCTGTGGACTGGCAACATTACTGAGGTTTGACTGTTGAACCCTGTGCTCTGGAAACATGACTGCGACCTGATACTTGAAACGCATGGCCTGGGAAATTGACATTGGTTTGATTCTGGAACCCTGTGGACCGGGAACATGACTGAGTTTTTATTCTGGAACCCTGTAGCCTGGGAATATAACTGAGGATTGTTTCTGGAACCCGGTGGCCTGGTAACATGACTGAGGCGTGATTCTGGAAAAGTGTGGCCTGGGAATATGACTGAGGTTTGATTCTGGAAATCTGTGGCCTGGGAACTTGACTGAGGTTTGATGGCAGAAATCTGTGGACTGGCAACATGACTGAGGTTTGATTGTAGAACCCTGTGCCCTGGAAACATGACTGCGACCTGATACTTGAAACCCATGGCCTGGGAATTTGACATTGGTTTGATTCTGGAACCCTGTGGCCAGGAACAAGACTGAGGCGTGATTCTGGAATCCTGTTGCCTGGGAACATGACATCTGTTTAGATTGTGGAATACTGGGCCCTGGGAATCTGACTGAGGCTTGGTTTTGGTACCCTGTGGACTGGGAACATGACTGAGGTTTTATTCTGGAACCCTGTAGCCTGCGAAAATAACTGAGGATTGTTTCTCGAACCCTGTGGCCTGGGAACATGACATCAGTGGATTCTGGAACCCTGTGGCCTGGGAACATGAGAACGGTTTGATTCTGGAACCCTGTGGCCTGGGAACATGTCTGAGGTTTGATGGTGGAAACCTGTGGCTTGGCAACATGACTGAGGTTTGTTTCTGGAACCCTGTTCCCTGGGAACATGACTGAGGTTTGATTCTGGACACCTTTGTGCTGGGAACATGACTGTGTTCTTATTGTAGAATCATGGGTCCTGCAAACATGACTGAGGTTTGATTCTGGAACCATGTGTCCTGCGAATATGACTGAGGTTTGATATTGGAAATCTTTGGCCTGGGAACTTGACTGAGGTTTGATGGCAGAAACCTGTGGACTGGCAACATGACTGAGGTTTGATTGTAGAACCCTGTGCCCTGGAAACATGACTGTGGCCTGGTAGTGGAAACCCATGGCCTAGGAGTTTGACATTGGTTTGATTCTGGAACGCTGTGGCCTAGGAACATGACTGAGGCGTGATTCTGGAAAAGTGTGGCCTGGGAATATGACTGAAGTTTGATTCTGGAAATCTGTGGCCTGGGAACTTGACTGAGGTTTGATGGCAGAAATCTGTGGACTGGCAACATGACTGAGGTTTGATTGTAGAACCCTGTACCCTGGAATCATGACTGCGACCTGATACTTGAAACCCATGGCTTGGGAACTTGACATTGGTTTGATTCTGGAACCCTGTGGCCAGGGAACATGACTGAGGCGAGATTCTGGAATCCTGTGCCCAGGAAACATGACTGTGGCTTGGTACTGGAAACCCATGGCCTAGGAATTTGACATTGGTTTGATTCTGGAACCCTGTGGCCTGGGAACATGACTGAGGCGTGATTCTGGAATCCTGCGGCCTGGGAACATGACATCTGTTTAGATTATGGAATACTGTGCCCTGGGAACCTGACTGAAAGCTTGGTTCTGGAATCCTGTGGACTGGGAACATGACTGAGGTTTGATTCTGGAACCATGTGGCCTGGGAATATGACTGTGGTTTGATTTTGGAAACCATTGGCCTGTGAACATGACTGATGTTAGATTGAGGGATCCTGGGGCCTGGGAACATGACATCACTTTGGATTCTGGTACCCTGTTGCCTGGGAACATGAAATCGGTTTGATTGTGGAAACCTGTGGTCTGGGAATATGACTGAGGTTTGATGGTGGTATCCTATGGCCTGGCAACATGACTGAGGTTTGATTCTGGATCCCTGGGGCCAGGGAACATGACTGAGGCGTGATTCTGGAAAACTGTGGCCTGGGAATATGACTGAGGTTTGACTCTGGAAATCTGTGGCCTGGGAACTTGACTGAGGTTTGATGGCAGAAACCTGTGGACTGGCAACATGACTGAGGTTTGATTGTAGAACCCTGTGCCCTGGAAACATGACTGTGGCCTGGTAGTGGAAACCCATGGCCTAGGAGTTTGACATTGGTTTGATTCTGGAACGCTGTGGCCTGGGAACATGACTGAGGCGTGATTCTGGAAAAGTGTGGCCTGGGAATATGACTGAAGTTTGATTCTGGAAATCTGTGGCCTGGGAACTTGACTGAGGTTTGATGGCAGAAATCTGTGGACTGGCAACATGACTGAGGTTTGATTGTAGAACCCTGTGCCCTGGAAACATGACTGCGACCTGATACTTGAAACCCATGGCCTGGGAACTTGACATTGGTTTGATTCTGGAACCCTGTGGCCAGGAACAAGACTGAGGCGTGATTCTGGAATGCTGTGCCCTGGGAACATGACATCTGTTTAGATTGTGGAATACTGGGCCCTGGGAACCTGACTGAGGCTTGGTTCTGGAACCCTGTGGACAGGGAACTTGACTGAGGTTTTATTCTGGAATCCTGTGGCCTGGGAACATGACATCAGTGGATTCTGGAACCCTGTGGCCGGGGAACATGTCATCAGTGCATTCTGGAACCCTGTGGCCTGGGAACATGAGAACGGTTTGATTCTGGAACCCTGTGGCTTGGGAATATGTCTGAGGTTTGATGGTGGAAACCTGTGGCCTGGCAACATGACTGAGGTTTGTTTCTGGAACCCTGTTCCCTGGGAACATGACTGAGGTTTGCTTCTGGACACCTTTCTCCTGGGAACATGACTGTGGTTTGATTGTGGAATCCTGTGGCCTGCGAACATGACTGAGGTTTGATTCTGGAACCATGTGTCCTGGGAATATGACTGAGCTTTGATTCTGGAAATCTGTGGCCTGGGAACTTGACTGAGGTTTGATGGCAGAAACCTGTGGACTGGCAACATGACTGAGGTTTGATTGTAGAACCCTGTACCCTGGAAACATGACTGCGACCTGATACTTGAAACCCATGGCTTGGGAACTTGACATTGGTTTGATTCTTTAACCCTGTGGCCAGGGAACATGACTGAGGCGAGATTCTGGAATCCTGTGCCCAGGAAACATGACTGTGGCTTGGTACTGGAAACCCATGGCCTAGGAATTTGACATTGGTTTGATTCTGGAACCCTGTGGCCTTGGAATATGACTGAGGCGTGATTCTGGAATCCTGCGGCCTGGGAACATGACATCTGTTTAGATTATGGAATACTGTGCCCTGGGAACCTGACTGAAAGCTTGGTTCTGGAATCCTGTGGACTGGGAACATGACTGAGGTTTGATTCTGGAACCATGTGGCCTGGGAATATGACTGTGGTTTGATTTTGGAAACCATTGGCCTGTGAACATGACTGATGTTAGATTGAGGAATCCTGGGGCCTGGGAACATGACATCACTTTGGATTCTGGTACCCTGTTGCCTGGGAACATGAAATCGGTTTGATTGTGGAAACCTGTGGTCTGGGAATATGACTGAGGTTTGATGGTGGTACCCTATGGCCTGGCAACATGACTGAGGTTTGATTCTGGATCCCTGTGGCCAGGGAACATGACTGAGGCGTGATTCTGGAAAACTGTGGCCTGGGAATATGACTGAGGTTTGATTCTGGAAATCTGTGGCCTGGGTACTTGACTGAGGTTTGATGGCAGAAATCTGTGGACTGGCAACATTACTGAGGTTTGATTGTTGAATCCTGTGCTCTGGAAACATGACTGCGACCTGATACTTGAAACGCATGGCCTGGGAAATTGACATTGGTTTGATTCTGGAACCCTGTGGACTGGGAACATGACTGAGGTTTTATTCTGGAACCCTGTCGCCTGGGAATATAACTGAGGATTGTTTCTGGAACCCGGTGGCCTGGTAACATGACTGAGGCGTGATTCTGGAAAAGTGTGGCCTGGGAATATGACTGAGGTTTGATTCTGGAAATCTGTGGCCTGGGAACTTGACTGAGGTTTGATGGCAGAAATCTGTGGACTGGCAACATTACTGAGGTTTGATTGTAGAACCCTGTGCCCTGGAAACATGACTGCGACCTGATACTTGAAACGCATGGCCTGGGAAATTGACATTGGTTTGATTCTGGAACCCTGTGGCCAGGAACAAGACTGAGGCGTGATTCTGGAATCCTGTTGCCTGGGAACATGACATCTGTTTAGATTGTGGAATACTGGGCCCTGGGAATCTGACTGAGGCTTGGTTTTGGTACCCTATGGACTGGGAACATGACTGAGGTTTTATTCTGGAACCCTGTAGCCTGCGAAAATAACTGAGGATTGTTTCTCGAACCCTGTGGCCTGGGAACATGACATCAGTGGATTCTGGAACCCTGTGGCCTGGGAACATGAGAACGGTTTGATTCTGGAACCCTGTGGCCTGGGAATATGTCTGAGGTTTGATGGTGGAAACCTGTGGCTTGGCAACATGACTGAGGTTTGTTTCTGGAACCCTGTTCCCTGGGAACATGACTGAGGTTTGATTCTGGACACCTTTGTGCTGGGAACATGACTGTGTTCTGATTGTAGAATCATGGGTCCTGCAAACATGACTGAGGTTTGATTCTGGAACCATGTGTCCTGCGAATATGACTGAGGTTTGATATTGGAAATCTTTGGCCTGGGAACTTGACTGAGGTTTGATGGCAGAAACCTGTGGACTGGCAAAATGACTGAGGTTTGATTGTAGAACCCTGTGCCCTGGAAACATGACTGTGGCCTGGTAGTGGAAACCCATGGCCTAGGAGTATGACATTGGTTTGATTCTGGAACGCTGTGGCCTAGGAACATGACTGAGGCGTGATTCTGGAAAAGTGTGGCCTGGGAATATGACTTAAGTTTGATTCTGGAAATCTGTGGCCTGGGAACTTGACTGAGGTTTGATGGCAGAAATCTGTGGACTGGCAACATGACTGAGATTTGATTGTAGAACCCTGTACCCTGGAAACATGACTGAGACCTGATACTTGAAACCCATGGCCTGGGAACTTGACATTGGTTTGATTCTGGAACCCTGTGGCCAGGAACAAGACTGAGGCGTGATTCTGGAATGCTGTGCCCTGGGAACATGACATCTGTTTAGATTGTGGAATACTGGGCCCTGGGAACCTGACTGAGGCTTGGTTCTGGAACCGTGTGGACAGGGAACTTGACTGAGGTTTTAGTCTGGAATCCTGTGGCCTGGGAACATGACATCAGTGGATTCTGGAACCCTGTGGCCGGGGAACATGTCATCAGTGGATTCTGGAACCCTGTGGCCTGGGAACATGAGAACGGTTTGATTCTGGAACCCTGTGGCTTGGGAATATGTCTGAGGTTTGATGGTGGAAACCTGTGGCCTGGCAACATGACTGAGGTTTGTTTCTGGAACCCTGTTCCCTGGGAACATGACTGAGGTTTGCTTCTGGACACCTTTCTCCTGGGAACATGACTGTGGTTTGATTGTGGAATCCTGTGGCCTGCGAACATGACTGAGGTTTGATTCTGGAACCATGTGTCCTGGGAATATGACTGAGCTTTGATTCTGGAAATCTGTGGCCTGGGAACTTGACTGAGGTTTGATGGCAGAAACCTGTGGACTGGCAACATGACTGAGGTTTGATTGTAGAACCCTGTACCCTGGAAACATGACTGCGACCTGATACTTGAAACCCATGGCTTGGGAACTTGACATTGGTTTGATTCTTTAACCCTGTGGCCAGGGAACATGACTGAGGCGAGATTCTGGAATCCTGTGCCCAGGAAACATGACTGTGGCTTGGTACTGGAAACCCATGGCCTAGGAATTTGACATTGGTTTGATTCTGGAACCCTTTGGCCTTGGAATATGACTGAGGCGTGATTCTGGAATCCTGCGGCCTGGGAACATGACATCTGTTTAGATTATGGAATACTGTGCCCTGGGAACCTGACTGAAAGCTTGGTTCTGGAATCCTGTGGACTGGGAACATGACTGAGGTTTGATTCTGGAACCATGTGGCCTGGGAATATGACTGTGGTTTGATTTTGGAAACCATTGGTCTGTGAACATGACTGATGTTAGATTGAGGAATCCTGGGGCCTGGGAACATGACATCACTTTGGATTCTGGTACCCTGTTGCCTGGGAACATGAAATCGGTTTGATTGTGGAAACCTGTGGTCTGGGAATATGACTGAGGTTTGATGGTGGTACCCTATGGCCTGGCAACATGACTGAGGTTTGATTCTGGATCCCTGTGGCCAGGGAACATGACTGAGGCGTGATTCTGGAAAACTGTGGCCTGGGAATATGACTGAGGTTTGATTCTGGAAATCTGTGGCCTGGGTACTTGACTGAGGTTTGATGGCAGAAATCTGTGGACTGGCAACATTACTGAGGTTTGATTGTTGAATCCTGTGCTCTGGAAACATGACTGCGACCTGATACTTGAAACGCATGGCCTGGGAAATTGACATTGGTTTGATTCTGGAACCCTGTGGACTGGGAACATGACTGAGGTTTTATTCTGGAACCCTGTCGCCTGGGAATATAACTGAGGATTGTTTCTGGAACCCGGTGGCCTGGTAACATGACTGAGGCGTGATTCTGGAAAAGTGTGGCCTGGGAATATGACTGAGGTTTGATTCTGGAAATCTGTGGCCTGGGAACTTGACTGAGGTTTGATGGCAGAAATCTGTGGACTGGCAACATTACTGAGGTTTGATTGTAGAACCCTGTGCCCTGGAAACATGACTGCGACCTGATACTTGAAACCCATGGGCTGGGAATTTGACATTGGTTTGATTCTGGAACCCTGTGGCCAGGAACAAGACTGAGGCGTGATTCTGGAATCCTGTTGCCTGGGAACATGACATCTGTTTAGATTGTGGAATACTGGGCCCTGGGAATCTGACTGAGGCTTGGTTTTGGTACCCTATGGACTGGGAACATGACTGAGGTTTTATTCTGGAACCCTGTAGCCTGCGAAAATAACTGAGGATTGTTTCTCGAACCCTGTGGCCTGGGAACATGACATCAGTGGATTCTGGAACCCTGTGGCCTGGGAACATGAGAACGGTTTGATTCTGGAACCCTGTGGCCTGGGAATATGTCTGAGGTTTGATGGTGGAAACCTGTGGCTTGGCAACATGACTGAGGTTTGTTTCTGGAACCCTGTTCCCTGGGAACATGACTGAGGTTTGATTCTGGACACCTTTGTGCTGGGAACATGACTGTGTTCTGATTGTAGAATCATGGGTCCTGCAAACATGACTGAGGTTTGATTCTGAAACCATGTGTCCTGCGAATATGACTGAGGTTTGATATTGGAAATCTTTGGCCTGGGAACTTGACTGAGGTTTGATGGCAGAAACCTGTGGACTGGCAACATGACTGAGGTTTGATTGTAGAACCCTGTGCCCTGGAAACATGACTGTGGCCTGGTAGTGGAAACCCATGGCCTAGGAGTTTGACATTGGTTTGATTCTGGAACGCTGTGGCCTAGGAACATGACTGAGGCGTGATTCTGGAAAAGTGTGGCCTGGGAATATGACTGAAGTTTGATTCTGGAAATCTGTGGCCTGGGAACTTGACTGAGGTTTGATGGCAGAAATCTGTGGACTGGCAACATGACTGAGGTTTGATTGTAGAACCCTGTACCCTGGAAACATGACTGCGACCTGATACTTGAAACCCATGGCCTGGGAACTTGACATTGGTTTGATTCTGGAACCCTGTGGCCAGGAACAAGACTGAGGCGTGATTCTGGAATGCTGTGCCCTGGGAACATGACATCTGTTTAGATTGTGGAATACTGGGCCCTGGGAACCTGACTGAGGCTTGGTTCTGGAACCCTGTGGACAGGGAACTTGACTGAGGTTTTATTCTGGAATCCTGTGGCCTGGGAACATGACATCAGTGGATTCTGGAACCCTGTGGCCGGGGAACATGTCATCAGTGCATTCTGGAACCCTGTGGCCTGGGAACATGAGAACGGTTTGATTCTGGAACCCTGTGGCTTGGGAATATGTCTGAGGTTTGATGGTGGAAACCTGTGGCCTGGCAACATGACTGAGGTTTGTTTCTGGAACCTTGTTCCCTGGGAACATGACTGAGGTTTGCTTCTGGACACCTTTCTCCTGGGAACATGACTGTGGTTTGAGTGTGGAATCCTGTGGCCTGCGAACATGACTGAGGTTTGATTCTGGAACCATGTGTCATGGGAATATGACTGAGCTTTGATTCTGGAAATCTGTGGCCTGGGAACTTGACTGAGGTTTGATGGCAGAAACCTGTGGACTGGCAACATGACTGAGGTTTGATTGTAGAACCCTGTGCCCTGGAAACATGACTGCGACCTGATACTTGAAACCCATGGCTTGGGAACTTGACATTGGTTTGATTCTGGAACCCTGTGGCCAGGGAACATGACTGAGGCGAGATTCTGGAATCCTGTGCCCAGGAAACATGACTGTGGCTTGGTACTGGAAACCCATGGCCTAGGAATTTGACATTGGTTTGATTCTGGAACCCTGTGGCCTGGGAACATGACTGAGGCGTGATTCTGGAATCCTGCGGCCTGGGAACATGACATCTGTTTAGATTATGGAATACTGTGCCCTGGGAACCTGACTGAAAGCTTGGTTCTGGAATCCTGTGGACTGGGAACATGACTGAGGTTTGATTCTGGAACCATGTGGCCTGGGAATATGACTGTGGTTTGATTTTGGAAACCATTGGCCTGTGAACATGACTGATGTTAGATTGAGGAATCCTGGGGCCTGGGAACATGACATCACTTTGGATTCTGGTACCCTGTTGCCTGGGAACATGAAATCGGTTTGATTGTGGAAACCTGTGGTCTGGGAATATGACTGAGGTTTGATGGTGGTATCCTATGGCCTGGCAACATGACTGAGGTTTGATTCTGGATCCCTGGGGCCAGGGAACATGACTGAGGCGTGATTCTGGAAAACTGTGGCCTGGGAATATAACTGAGGTTTGACTCTGGAAATCTGTGGACTGGGAACTTGACTGAGGTTTGATGGCAGAAATCTGTGGACTGGCTACATTACTTAGGTTTGATTGTAGAACCCTGTGCTATGGAAACATGACTGAGACCTGATACTTGAAACGCATGGCCTGGAAAATTGACATTGGTTTGATTCTGGAAACCTGTGGACTGGGAACATGACTGAGGTTTTATTCTGGAACCCTGTAGCCTGGGAATATAACTGAGGATTGTTGCTGGAACCCTGTGGCCTGGGAACATGACTGAGGCGTGATTCTGGAAAAGTGTGGCCTGGGAATATGACTGAGGTTTGATTCTGGAAATCTGTGGCCTGGGAACTTGACTGAGGTTTGATGGCAGAAATCTGTGGACTGGCAACATTACTGAGGTTTGATTGTAGAACCCTGTGCCCTGGAAACATGACTGCGACCTGATACTTGAAACCCATGGCCTGGGAATTTGACATTGGTTTGATTCTGGAACCCTGTGGCCAGGAACAAGACTGAGGCGTGATTCTGGAATGCTGTGCCCTGGGAAAATGAGATCTGTTTAGATTGTGGAATTCTGGGCCCTGGGAACTTGACTGAGGCTTGGTTCTGGAACCCTGTGGACAGGGAACTTGACTGAGGTTTTATTCTGGAATCCTGTGGCCTGGGAACATGACATCAGTGGATTCTGGAACCCTGTGGCCGGGGAACATGACATCAGTGGATTCTGGAACCCTGTGGCCTGGGAACATGAGAACGGTTTGATTCTGGAACACTGTGGCTTGGGAATATGTCTGAGGTTTGATGGTGGAAACCTGTGGCCTGGCAACATGACTGAGGTTTGTTTCTGAAACCCTGTTCCCTGGGAACATGAGTGAGTTTTGCCTCTGGACACCTTTGTCCTGGGAATATGACTGTGGTTTGATTGTGGAACCATGGGTCCTGCAAACATGACTGAGGTTTGATTCTGGAACCATGTGTCCTGGGAATATGACTGAGCTTTGATTCTGGAAATCTGTGGCCTGGGAACTTGACTGAGGTTTGATGGCAGAAATCTGTGGACTGGCAACATGACTGAGGTTTGATTGTAGAACCCTGTGCCCTGGAAACATGACTGCGACCTGATACTTGAAACCCATGGCTTGGGAACTTGACATTGGTTTGATTCTGGAACCCTGTGGCCAGGGAACATGACTGAGGCGAGATTCTGGAATCCTGTGCCCAGGAAACATGACTGTGGCTTGGTACTGGAAACCCATGGCCTAGGAATTTGATATTGGTTTGATTCTGGAACCCTGTGGCCTGGGAACATGACATCTGTTTAGATTATGGAATACTGTGCCCTGGGAACCTGACTGAAAGCTTGGTTCTGGAATCCTGTGGACTGGGAACATGACTGAGGTTTGATTCTGGAACCATGTTGCCTGGGAATATGACTGTGGTTTGATTTTGGAAACCATTGGCCTGTGAACATGACTGATGTTAGATTGAGGAATCCTGGGGCCTGGGAACATGACATCACTTTGGATTCTGGTACCCTGTTGCCTGGGAACATGAAATCGGTTTGATCGTGGAAACCTGTGGTCTGGGAATATGACTGAGGTTTGATGGTGGTACCCTATGGCCTGGCAACATGACTGAGGTTTGATTCTGGATCCCTGTGGCCAGGGAACATGACTGAGGCGTGATTCTGGAAAACTGTGGCCTGGGAATATGACTGAGGTTTGATTCTGGAAATCTGTGGCCTGGGAACTTGACTGAGGTTTGATGGCAGAAATCTGTGGACTGGCAACATTACTGAGGTTTGACTGTTGAACCCTGTGCTCTGGAAACATGACTGCGACCTGATACTTGAAACGCATGGCCTGGGAAATTGACATTGGTTTGATTCTGGAACCCTGTGGACTGGGAACATGACATCTGTTTAGATTGTGGAATACTGGGCCCTGGGAATCTGACTGAGGCTTGGTTTTGGTACCCTGTGGACTGGGAACATGACTGAGGTTTTATTCTGGAACCCTGTAGCCTGCGAAAATAACTGAGGATTGTTTCTCGAACCCTGTCGCCTGGGAACATGACATCAGTGGATTCTGGAACCCTGTGGCCTGGGAACATGAGAACGGTTTGATTCTGGAACCCTGTGGCTTGGGAATATGTCTGAGGTTTGATGGTGGAAACCTGTGGCTTGGCAACATGACTGAGGTTTGTTTCTGGAACCCTGTTCCCTGGGAACATGACTGAGGTTTGATTCTGGACACCTTTGTGCTGGGAACATGACTGTGTTCTGATTGTAGAATCATGGGTCCTGCAAACATGACTGAGGTTTGATCCTGGAACCATGTGTCATGGGAATATGACTGAGCTTTGATTCTGGAAATCTGTGGCCTGGGAACTTGACTGAGGTTTGATGGCAGAAACCTGTGGACTGGCAACATGACTGACGTTTGATTGTAGAACCCTGTGCCCTGGAAACATGACTGCGACCTGATACTTGAAACCCATGGCTTGGGAACTTGACATTGGTTTGATTCTGGATCCCTGTGGCCAGGGAACATGACTGAGGCGAGATTCTGGAATCCTGTGCCCAGGAAACATGACTGTGGCTTGGTACTGGAAACCCATGGCCTAGGAATTTGACATTGGTTTGATTCTGGAACCCTGTGGCCTGAGAACATGACTGAGGCGTGATTCTGGAATCCTGCGGCCTGGGAACATGACATCTGTTTAGATTAAGGAGTACTGTGCCCTGGGAACCTGACTGAAAGCTTGGTTCTGGAATCCTGTGGACTGGGAACATGACTGAGGTTTGATTCTGGAACCATGTGGCCTGGGAATATGACTGTGGTTTGATTTTGGAAATCTTTGGCCTCGGAATTTGACTGAGGTTTGATGTCAGAAACCTGTGGACTGGCAACATGACTGAGGTTTGATTGTAGAACCCTGTGCCCTGGAAACATGACTGTGGCCTGGTAGTGGAAACCCATGGCCTAGGAGTTTGACATTGGTTTGATTCTGGAACGCTGTGGCCTGGGAACATGACCGAGGCGTGATTCTGGAAAAGTGTGGCCTGGGAATATGACTGAAGTTTGATTCTGGAAATCTGTGGCCTGGGAACTTGACTGAGGTTTGATGGCAGAAATCTGTGGACTGGCAACATGACTGAGGTTTGATTGTAGAACCCTGTACCCTGGAAACATGACTGCGACCTGATACTTGAAACCCATGGCCTGGGAACTTGACATTGGTTTGATTCTGGAACCCTGTGGCCAGGAACAAGACTGAGGCGTGATTCTGGAATGCTGTGCCCTGGGAACATGACATCTGTTTAGATTTTGGAATACTGGGCCCTGGGAACCTGACTGAGGCTTGGTTCTGGAACCCTGTGGACAGGGAACTTGACTGAGGTTTTATTCTGGAATCCTGTGGCCTGGGAACATGACATCAGTGGATTCTGGAACCCTGTGGCCTGGGAACATGTCATCAGTGGATTCTGGAACCCTGTGGCCTGGGAACCTGAGAACGGTTTGATTCTGGAACCCTGTGGCTTGGGAATATGTCTGAGGTTTGATGGTGGAAACCTGTGGCCTGGCAACATGACTGAGGTTTGTTTCTGGAACCCTGTTCCCTGGGAACATGACTGAGGTTTGCTTCTGGACACCTTTCTCCTGGGAACATGACTGTGGTTTGATTGTGGAATCCTGTCGCCTGCGAACATGACTGAGGTTTGATTCTGGAACCATGTGTCCTGGGAATATGACTGAGCTTTGATTCTGGAAATCTGTGGCCTGGGAACTTGACTGAGGTTTGATGGCAGAAACCTGTGGACTGGCAACATGACTGAGGTTTGATTGTAGAACCCTGTGCCCTGGAAACATGACTGCGACCTGATACTTGAAACCCATGGCTTGGGAACTTGACATTGGTTTGATTCTGGAACCCTGTGGCCAGGGAACATGACTGAGGCGAGATTCTGGAATCCTGTGCCCAGGAAACATGACTGTGGCTTGGTACTGGAAACCCATGGCCTAGGAATTTGACATTGGTTTGATTCTGGAACCCTGTGGCGTGGGAACATGACTGAGGCGTGATTCTGGAATCCTGCGGCCTGGGAACATGACATCTGTTTAGATTATGGAATACTGTGCCCTGGGAACCTGACTGAAAGCTTGGTTCTGGAATCCTGTGGACTGGGAACATGACTGAGGTTTGATTCTGGAACCATGTGGCCTGGGAATATGACTGTGGTTTGATTTTGGAAACCATGGGCCTGTGAACATGACTGATGTTAGATTGAGGAATCCTGGGGCCTGGGAAGATGACATCACTTTGGATTCTGGTACCCTGTTGCCTGGGAACATGAAATCGGTTTGATTGTGGAAACCTGTGGTCTGGGAATATGACTGAGGTTTGATGGTGGTACCCTATGGCCTGGCAACATGACTGAGGTTTGATTCTGGATCCCTGTGGCCAGGGAACATTACTGAGGCGTGATTCTGGAAAACTGTGGCCTGGGAATATGACTGAGGTTTGATTCTGGAAATCTGTGGCCTGGGAACTTGACTGAGGTTTGATGGCAGAAATCTGTGGACTGGCAACATTACTGAGGTTTGATTGTTGAACCCTGTGCTCTGGAAACATGACTGCGACCTGATACTTGAAACGCATGGCCTGGGAAATTGACATTGGTTTGATTCTGGAACCCTGTGGACTGGGAACATGACTGAGGTTTTATTCTGGAACCCTGTAGCCTGGGAATATACCTGAGGATTGTTTCTGGAACCCGGTGGCCTGGTAACATGACTGAGGCGTGATTCTGGAAAAGTGTGGCCTGGGAATATGACTGAGGTTTGATTCTGGAAATCTGTGGCCTGGGAACTTGACTGAGGTTTGATGGCAGAAATCTGTGGACTGGCAACATTACTGAGGTTTGATTGTATAACCCTGTGCCCTGGAAACATGACTGCGACCTGATACTTGAAACCCATGGCCTGGGAATTTGACATTGGTTTGATTCTGGAACCCTGTGGCCAGGAACAAGACTGAGGCGTGATTCTGGAATCCTGTTGCCTGGGAACATGACATCTGTTTAGATTGTGGAATACTGGGCCCTGGGAATCTGACTGAGGCTTGGTTTTGGTACCCTGTGGACTGGGAACATGACTGAGGTTTTATTCTGGAACCCTGTAGCCTGCGAAAATAACTGAGGATTGTTTCTCGAACCCTGTGGCCTGGGAACATGACATCAGTGGATTCTGGAACCCTGTGGCCTGGGAACATGAGAACGGTTTGATTCTGCAACCCTGTGGCCTGGGAACATGTCTGAGGTTTGATGGTGGAAACCTGTGGCTTGGCAACATGACTGAGGTTTGTTTCTGGAACCCTGTTCCCTGGGAACATGACTGAGGTTTGATTCTGGACACCTTTGTGCTGGGAACATGACTGTGTTCTGATTGTAGAATCATGGGTCCTGCAAACATGACTGAGGTTTGATTCTGAAACCATGTGTCCTGCGAATATGACTGAGGTTTGATATTGGAAATCTTTGGCCTGGGAACTTGACTGAGGTTTGATGGCAGAAACCTGTGGACTGGCAACATGACTGAGGTTTGATTGTAGAACCCTGTGCCCTGGAAACATGACTGTGGCCTGGTAGTGGAAACCCATGGCCTAGGAGTTTGACATTGGTTTGATTCTGGAACGCTGTGGCCTAGGAACATGACTGAGGCGTGATTCTGGAAAAGTGTGGCCTGGGAATATGACTGAAGTTTGATTCTGGAAATCTGTGGCCTGGGAACTTGACTGAGGTTTGATGGCAGAAATCTGTGGACTGGCAACATGACTGAGGTTTGATTGTAGAACCCTGTACCCTGGAAACATGACTGCGACCTGATACTTGAAACCCATGGCCTGGGAACTTGACATTGGTTTGATTCTGGAACCCTGTGGCCCGGAACAAGACTGAGGCGTGATTCTGGAATGCTGTGCCCTGGGAACATGACATCTGTTTAGATTGTGGAATACTGGGCCCTGGGAACCTGACTGAGGCTTGGTTCTGGAACCCTGTGGACAGGGAACTTGACTGAGGTTTTTTTCTGGAATCCTGTGGCCTGGGAACATGACATCAGTGGATTCTGGAACCCTGTGGCCGGGGAACATGTCATCAGTGCATTCTGGAACCCTGTGGCCTGGGAACATGAGAACGGTTTGATTCTGGAACCCTGTGGCTTGGGAATATGTCTGAGGTTTGATGGTGGAAACCTGTGGCCTGGCAACATGACTGAGGTTTGTTTCTGGAACCCTGTTCCCTGGGAACATGACTGAGGTTTGCTTCTGGACACCTTTGTCCTGGGAACATGACTGTGGTTTGATTGTGGAATCCTGTGGCCTGCGAACATGACTGAGGTTTGATTCTGGAACCATGCGTCCTGGGAATATGACTGAGCTTTGATTCTGGAAATCTGTGGCCTGGGAACTTGACTGAGGTTTGATGGCAGAAACCTGTGGACTGGCAACATGACTGAGGTTTGATGTAGAACCCTGTGCCCTGGAAACATGACTGCGACCTGATACTTGAAACCCATGGCTTGGGAACTTGACATTGGTTTGATTCTGGAACCCTGTGGCCAGGGAACATGACTGAGGCGAGATTCTGGAATCCTGTGCCCAGGAAACATGACTGTGGCTTGGTACTGGAAACCCATGGCCTAGGAATTTGACATTGGTTTGATTCTGGAACCCTGTGGCCTGGGAATATGACTGAGTCGTGATTCTGGAATCCTGCGGCCTGGGAACATGACATCTGTTTAGATTATGGAATACTGTGCCCTGGGAACCTGACTAAAAGCTTGGTTCTGGAATCCTGTGGACTGGGAACATGACTGAGGTTTGATTCTGGAACCCTGTAGCCTGGGAATATAACTGAGGATTGTTGCTGGAACCCTGTGGCCTGGGACCATGACTCTGGCGTGATTCTGGAAAAGTGTGGCCTGGGAATGTGACTGAGGTTTGATTCTGGATATCTGTGGCCTGGGAACTTGACTGAGGTTTGATGGCAGAAATCTGTGGACTGGCAACATTACTGAGGTTTGATTGTAGAACCCTGTGCCCTGGAAACATGACTGAGACCTGATACTTGAAACCCATGGCCTGGGAACTTGACATTGGTTTGATTCTGGAACCCTGTGGCCAGGAACAAGACTGAGGCGTGATTCTGGAATGCTGTGCCCTGGGAACATGAGATCTGTTTAGATTGTGGAATTCTGGGCACTGGGAACCTGACTGAGGCTTGGTTCTGGAACCCTGTGGACAGGGAACTTGACTGAGGTTTTATTCTGGAATCCTGTGGCCTGGGAACATGACATCAGTGGATTCTGGAACCCTGTGGCCGGGGAACATGACATCAGTGGATTCTGGAACCCTGTGGCCTGGGAACATGAGAACGGTTTGATTCTGGAACCCTGTGGCTTGGGAATATGTCTGAGGTTTGATGGTGGAAACCTGTGGCCTGGCAACATGACTGAGGTTTGTTTCTGGAACCCTGTTCCCTGGGAACATGACTGAGGTTTGCTTCTGGACACCTTTGTCCTGGGAACATGACTGTGGTTTGATTGTGGAATCCTGTGGCCTGCGAACATGACTGAGGTTTGATTCTGGAACCATGTGTCCTGGGAATATGACTGAGCTTTGATTCTGGAAATCTGTGGCCTGGGAACTTGACTGAGGTTTGATGGCAGAAACCTGTGGACTGGCAACATGACTGAGGTTTGATTGTAGAACCCTGTGCCCTGGAAACATGACTGCGACCTGATACTTGAAACCCATGGCTTGGGAACTTGACATTGGTTTGATTCTTTAACCCTGTGGCCAGGGAACATGACTGAGGCGAGATTCTGGAATCCTGTGCCCAGGAAACATGACTGTGGCTTGGTACTGGAAACCCATGGCCTAGGAATTTGACATTGGTTTGATTCTGGAACCCTGTGGCCTTGGAACATGACTGAGGCGTGATTCTGGAATCCTGCGGCCTGGGAACATGACATCTGTTTAGATTATGGAATACTGTGCCCTGGGAACCTGACTGAAAGCTTGGTTCTGGAATCCTGTGGACTGGGAACATGACTGAGGTTTGATTCTGGAACCATGTGGCCTGGGAATATGACTGTGGTTTGATTTTGGAAACCATTGGCCTGTGAACATGACTGATGTTAGATTGAGGAATCCTGGGGCCTGGGAACATGACATCACTTTGGATTCTGGTACCCTGTTGCCTGGGAACATGAAATCGGTTTGATTGTGGAAACCTGTGGTCTGGGAATATGACTGAGGTTTGATGGTGGTACCCTATGGCCTGGCAACATGACTGAGGTTTGATTCTGGATCCCTGTGGCCAGGGAACATGACTGAGGCGTGATTCTGGAAAACTGTGGCCTGGGAATATGACTGAGGTTTGATTCTGGAAATCTGTGGCCTGGGAACTTGACTGAGGTTTGATGGCAGAAATCTGTGGACTGGCAACATTACTGAGGTTTGACTGTTGAACCCTGTGCTCTGGAAACATGACTGCGACCTGATACTTGAAACGCATGGCCTGGGAAATTGACATTGGTTTGATTCTGGAACCCTGTGGACCGGGAACATGACTGAGTTTTTATTCTGGAACCCTGTAGCCTGGGAATATAACTGAGGATTGTTTCTGGAACCCGGTGGCCTGGTAACATGACTGAGGCGTGATTCTGGAAAAGTGTGGCCTGGGAATATGACTGAGGTTTGATTCTGGAAATCTGTGGCCTGGGAACTTGACTGAGGTTTGATGGCAGAAATCTGTGGACTGGCAACATGACTGAGGTTTGATTGTAGAACCCTGTGCCCTGGAAACATGACTGCGACCTGATACTTGAAACCCATGGCCTGGGAATTTGACATTGGTTTGATTCTGGAACCCTGTGGCCAGGAACAAGACTGAGGCGTGATTCTGGAATCCTGTTGCCTGGGAACATGACATCTGTTTAGATTGTGGAATACTGGGCCCTGGGAATCTGACTGAGGCTTGGTTTTGGTACCCTGTGGACTGGGAACATGACTGAGGTTTTATTCTGGAACCCTGTAGCCTGCGAAAATAACTGAGGATTGTTTCTCGAACCCTGTGGCCTGGGAACATGACATCAGTGGATTCTGGAACCCTGTGGCCTGGGAACATGAGAACGGTTTGATTCTGGAACCCTGTGGCCTGGGAACATGTCTGAGGTTTGATGGTGGAAACCTGTGGCTTGGCAACATGACTGAGGTTTGTTTCTGGAACCCTGTTCCCTGGG
Source organism: Balaenoptera borealis (assembly GCF_965194805.1). Lineage (NCBI taxonomy): Eukaryota > Metazoa > Chordata > Mammalia > Artiodactyla > Balaenopteridae > Balaenoptera > Balaenoptera borealis. Next base: position 43,690,532 of record NC_138878.1, read on the forward strand.
AACATGACTGAGGTTTGATTCTGGACACCTTTGTGCTGGGAACATGACTGTGTTCTTATTGTAGAATCATGGGTCCTGCAAACATGACTGAGGTTTGATTCTGGAACCATGTGTCCTGCGAATATGACTGAGGTTTGATATTGGAAATCTTTGGCCTGGGAACTTGACTGAGGTTTGATGGCAGAAACCTGTGGACTGGCAACATGACTGAGGTTTGATTGTAGAACCCTGTGCCCTGGAAACATGACTGTGGCCTGGTAGTGGAAACCCATGGCCTAGGAGTTTGACATTGGTTTGATTCTGGAACGCTGTGGCCTAGGAACATGACTGAGGCGTGATTCTGGAAAAGTGTGGCCTGGGAATATGACTGAAGTTTGATTCTGGAAATCTGTGGCCTGGGAACTTGACTGAGGTTTGATGGCAGAAATCTGTGGACTGGCAACATGACTGAGGTTTGATTGTAGAACCCTGTACCCTGGAAACATGACTGCGACCTGATACTTGAAACCCATGGCTTGGGAACTTGACATTGGTTTGATTCTGGAACCCTGTGGCCAGGGAACATGACTGAGGCGAGATTCTGGAATCCTGTGCCCAGGAAACATGACTGTGGCTTGGTACTGGAAACCCATGGCCTAGGAATTTGACATTGGTTTGATTCTGGAACCCTGTGGCCTGGGAACATGACTGAGGCGTGATTCTGGAATCCTGCGGCCTGGGAACATGACATCTGTTTAGATTATGGAATACTGTGCCCTGGGAACCTGACTGAAAGCTTGGTTCTGGAATCCTGTGGACTGGGAACATGACTGAGGTTTGATTCTGGAACCATGTGGCCTGGGAATATGACTGTGGTTTGATTTTGGAAACCATGGGCCTGTGAACATGACTGATGTTAGATTGAGGAATCCTGGGGCCTGGGAACATGACATCACTTTGGATTCTGGTACCCTGTTGCCTGGGAACATGAAATCGGTTTGATTGTGGAAACCTGTGGTCTGGGAATATGACTGAGGTTTGATGGTGGTACCCTATGGCCTGGCAACATGACTGAGGTTTGATTCTGGATCCCTGTGGCCAGGGAACATTACTGAGGCGTGATTCTGGAAAACTGTGGCCTGGGAATATGACTGAGGTTTGATTCTGGAAATCTGTGGCCTGGGAACTTGACTGAGGTTTGATGGCAGAAATCTGTGGACTGGCAACATTACTGAGGTTTGATTGTTGAACCCTGTGCTCTGGAAACATGACTGCGACCTGATACTTGAAACGCATGGCCTGGGAAATTGACATTGGTTTGATTCTGGAACCCTGTGGACTGGGAACATGACTGAGGTTTTATTCTGGAACCCTGTAGCCTGGGAATATACCTGAGGATTGTTTCTGGAACCCGGTGGCCTGGTAACATGACTGAGGCGTGATTCTGGAAAAGTGTGGCCTGGGAATATGACTGAGGTTTGATTCTGGAAATCTGTGGCCTGGGAACTTGACTGAGGTTTGATGGCAGAAATCTGTGGACTGGCAACATTACTGAGGTTTGATTGTATAACCCTGTGCCCTGGAAACATGACTGCGACCTGATACTTGAAACCCATGGCCTGGGAATTTGACATTGGTTTGATTCTGGAACCCTGTGGCCAGGAACAAGACTGAGGCGTGATTCTGGAATCCTGTTGCCTGGGAACATGACATCTGTTTAGATTGTGGAATACTGGGCCCTGGGAATCTGACTGAGGCTTGGTTTTGGTACCCTGTGGACTGGGAACATGACTGAGGTTTTATTCTGGAACCCTGTAGCCTGCGAAAATAACTGAGGATTGTTTCTCGAACCCTGTGGCCTGGGAACATGACATCAGTGGATTCTGGAACCCTGTGGCCTGGGAACATGAGAACGGTTTGATTCTGCAACCCTGTGGCCTGGGAACATGTCTGAGGTTTGATGGTGGAAACCTGTGGCTTGGCAACATGACTGAGGTTTGTTTCTGGAACCCTGTTCCCTGGGAACATGACTGAGGTTTGATTCTGGACACCTTTGTGCTGGGAACATGACTGTGTTCTGATTGTAGAATCATGGGTCCTGCAAACATGACTGAGGTTTGATTCTGAAACCATGTGTCCTGCGAATATGACTGAGGTTTGATATTGGAAATCTTTGGCCTGGGAACTTGACTGAGGTTTGATGGCAGAAACCTGTGGACTGGCAACATGACTGAGGTTTGATTGTAGAACCCTGTGCCCTGGAAACATGACTGTGGCCTGGTAGTGGAAACCCATGGCCTAGGAGTTTGACATTGGTTTGATTCTGGAACGCTGTGGCCTAGGAACATGACTGAGGCGTGATTCTGGAAAAGTGTGGCCTGGGAATATGACTGAAGTTTGATTCTGGAAATCTGTGGCCTGGGAACTTGACTGAGGTTTGATGGCAGAAATCTGTGGACTGGCAACATGACTGAGGTTTGATTGTAGAACCCTGTACCCTGGAAACATGACTGCGACCTGATACTTGAAACCCATGGCCTGGGAACTTGACATTGGTTTGATTCTGGAACCCTGTGGCCCGGAACAAGACTGAGGCGTGATTCTGGAATGCTGTGCCCTGGGAACATGACATCTGTTTAGATTGTGGAATACTGGGCCCTGGGAACCTGACTGAGGCTTGGTTCTGGAACCCTGTGGACAGGGAACTTGACTGAGGTTTTTTTCTGGAATCCTGTGGCCTGGGAACATGACATCAGTGGATTCTGGAACCCTGTGGCCGGGGAACATGTCATCAGTGCATTCTGGAACCCTGTGGCCTGGGAACATGAGAACGGTTTGATTCTGGAACCCTGTGGCTTGGGAATATGTCTGAGGTTTGATGGTGGAAACCTGTGGCCTGGCAACATGACTGAGGTTTGTTTCTGGAACCCTGTTCCCTGGGAACATGACTGAGGTTTGCTTCTGGACACCTTTGTCCTGGGAACATGACTGTGGTTTGATTGTGGAATCCTGTGGCCTGCGAACATGACTGAGGTTTGATTCTGGAACCATGCGTCCTGGGAATATGACTGAGCTTTGATTCTGGAAATCTGTGGCCTGGGAACTTGACTGAGGTTTGATGGCAGAAACCTGTGGACTGGCAACATGACTGAGGTTTGATGTAGAACCCTGTGCCCTGGAAACATGACTGCGACCTGATACTTGAAACCCATGGCTTGGGAACTTGACATTGGTTTGATTCTGGAACCCTGTGGCCAGGGAACATGACTGAGGCGAGATTCTGGAATCCTGTGCCCAGGAAACATGACTGTGGCTTGGTACTGGAAACCCATGGCCTAGGAATTTGACATTGGTTTGATTCTGGAACCCTGTGGCCTGGGAATATGACTGAGTCGTGATTCTGGAATCCTGCGGCCTGGGAACATGACATCTGTTTAGATTATGGAATACTGTGCCCTGGGAACCTGACTAAAAGCTTGGTTCTGGAATCCTGTGGACTGGGAACATGACTGAGGTTTGATTCTGGAACCCTGTAGCCTGGGAATATAACTGAGGATTGTTGCTGGAACCCTGTGGCCTGGGACCATGACTCTGGCGTGATTCTGGAAAAGTGTGGCCTGGGAATGTGACTGAGGTTTGATTCTGGATATCTGTGGCCTGGGAACTTGACTGAGGTTTGATGGCAGAAATCTGTGGACTGGCAACATTACTGAGGTTTGATTGTAGAACCCTGTGCCCTGGAAACATGACTGAGACCTGATACTTGAAACCCATGGCCTGGGAACTTGACATTGGTTTGATTCTGGAACCCTGTGGCCAGGAACAAGACTGAGGCGTGATTCTGGAATGCTGTGCCCTGGGAACATGAGATCTGTTTAGATTGTGGAATTCTGGGCACTGGGAACCTGACTGAGGCTTGGTTCTGGAACCCTGTGGACAGGGAACTTGACTGAGGTTTTATTCTGGAATCCTGTGGCCTGGGAACATGACATCAGTGGATTCTGGAACCCTGTGGCCGGGGAACATGACATCAGTGGATTCTGGAACCCTGTGGCCTGGGAACATGAGAACGGTTTGATTCTGGAACCCTGTGGCTTGGGAATATGTCTGAGGTTTGATGGTGGAAACCTGTGGCCTGGCAACATGACTGAGGTTTGTTTCTGGAACCCTGTTCCCTGGGAACATGACTGAGGTTTGCTTCTGGACACCTTTGTCCTGGGAACATGACTGTGGTTTGATTGTGGAATCCTGTGGCCTGCGAACATGACTGAGGTTTGATTCTGGAACCATGTGTCCTGGGAATATGACTGAGCTTTGATTCTGGAAATCTGTGGCCTGGGAACTTGACTGAGGTTTGATGGCAGAAACCTGTGGACTGGCAACATGACTGAGGTTTGATTGTAGAACCCTGTGCCCTGGAAACATGACTGCGACCTGATACTTGAAACCCATGGCTTGGGAACTTGACATTGGTTTGATTCTTTAACCCTGTGGCCAGGGAACATGACTGAGGCGAGATTCTGGAATCCTGTGCCCAGGAAACATGACTGTGGCTTGGTACTGGAAACCCATGGCCTAGGAATTTGACATTGGTTTGATTCTGGAACCCTGTGGCCTTGGAACATGACTGAGGCGTGATTCTGGAATCCTGCGGCCTGGGAACATGACATCTGTTTAGATTATGGAATACTGTGCCCTGGGAACCTGACTGAAAGCTTGGTTCTGGAATCCTGTGGACTGGGAACATGACTGAGGTTTGATTCTGGAACCATGTGGCCTGGGAATATGACTGTGGTTTGATTTTGGAAACCATTGGCCTGTGAACATGACTGATGTTAGATTGAGGAATCCTGGGGCCTGGGAACATGACATCACTTTGGATTCTGGTACCCTGTTGCCTGGGAACATGAAATCGGTTTGATTGTGGAAACCTGTGGTCTGGGAATATGACTGAGGTTTGATGGTGGTACCCTATGGCCTGGCAACATGACTGAGGTTTGATTCTGGATCCCTGTGGCCAGGGAACATGACTGAGGCGTGATTCTGGAAAACTGTGGCCTGGGAATATGACTGAGGTTTGATTCTGGAAATCTGTGGCCTGGGAACTTGACTGAGGTTTGATGGCAGAAATCTGTGGACTGGCAACATTACTGAGGTTTGACTGTTGAACCCTGTGCTCTGGAAACATGACTGCGACCTGATACTTGAAACGCATGGCCTGGGAAATTGACATTGGTTTGATTCTGGAACCCTGTGGACCGGGAACATGACTGAGTTTTTATTCTGGAACCCTGTAGCCTGGGAATATAACTGAGGATTGTTTCTGGAACCCGGTGGCCTGGTAACATGACTGAGGCGTGATTCTGGAAAAGTGTGGCCTGGGAATATGACTGAGGTTTGATTCTGGAAATCTGTGGCCTGGGAACTTGACTGAGGTTTGATGGCAGAAATCTGTGGACTGGCAACATGACTGAGGTTTGATTGTAGAACCCTGTGCCCTGGAAACATGACTGCGACCTGATACTTGAAACCCATGGCCTGGGAATTTGACATTGGTTTGATTCTGGAACCCTGTGGCCAGGAACAAGACTGAGGCGTGATTCTGGAATCCTGTTGCCTGGGAACATGACATCTGTTTAGATTGTGGAATACTGGGCCCTGGGAATCTGACTGAGGCTTGGTTTTGGTACCCTGTGGACTGGGAACATGACTGAGGTTTTATTCTGGAACCCTGTAGCCTGCGAAAATAACTGAGGATTGTTTCTCGAACCCTGTGGCCTGGGAACATGACATCAGTGGATTCTGGAACCCTGTGGCCTGGGAACATGAGAACGGTTTGATTCTGGAACCCTGTGGCCTGGGAACATGTCTGAGGTTTGATGGTGGAAACCTGTGGCTTGGCAACATGACTGAGGTTTGTTTCTGGAACCCTGTTCCCTGGGAACATGACTGAGGTTTGATTCTGGACACCTTTGTGCTGGGAACATGACTGTGTTCTTATTGTAGAATCATGGGTCCTGCAAACATGACTGAGGTTTGATTCTGGAACCATGTGTCCTGCGAATATGACTGAGGTTTGATATTGGAAATCTTTGGCCTGGGAACTTGACTGAGGTTTGATGGCAGAAACCTGTGGACTGGCAACATGACTGAGGTTTGATTGTAGAACCCTGTGCCCTGGAAACATGACTGTGGCCTGGTAGTGGAAACCCATGGCCTAGGAGTTTGACATTGGTTTGATTCTGGAACGCTGTGGCCTAGGAACATGACTGAGGCGTGATTCTGGAAAAGTGTGGCCTGGGAATATGACTGAAGTTTGATTCTGGAAATCTGTGGCCTGGGAACTTGACTGAGGTTTGATGGCAGAAATCTGTGGACTGGCAACATGACTGAGGTTTGATTGTAGAACCCTGTACCCTGGAAACATGACTGCGACCTGATACTTGAAACCCATGGCTTGGGAACTTGACATTGGTTTGATTCTGGAACCCTGTGGCCAGGGAACATGACTGAGGCGAGATTCTGGAATCCTGTGCCCAGGAAACATGACTGTGGCTTGGTACTGGAAACCCATGGCCTAGGAATTTGACATTGGTTTGATTCTGGAACCCTGTGGCCTGGGAACATGACTGAGGCGTGATTCTGGAATCCTGCGGCCTGGGAACATGACATCTGTTTAGATTATGGAATACTGTGCCCTGGGAACCTGACTGAAAGCTTGGTTCTGGAATCCTGTGGACTGGGAACATGACTGAGGTTTGATTCTGGAACCATGTGGCCTGGGAATATGACTGTGGTTTGATTTTGGAAACCATGGGCCTGTGAACATGACTGATGTTAGATTGAGGAATCCTGGGGCCTGGGAACATGACATCACTTTGGATTCTGGTACCCTGTTGCCTGGGAACATGAAATCGGTTTGATTGTGGAAACCTGTGGTCTGGGAATATGACTGAGGTTTGATGGTGGTACCCTATGGCCTGGCAACATGACTGAGGTTTGATTCTGGATCCCTGTGGCCAGGGAACATTACTGAGGCGTGATTCTGGAAAACTGTGGCCTGGGAATATGACTGAGGTTTGATTCTGGAAATCTGTGGCCTGGGAACTTGACTGAGGTTTGATGGCAGAAATCTGTGGACTGGCAACATTACTGAGGTTTGATTGTTGAACCCTGTGCTCTGGAAACATGACTGCGACCTGATACTTGAAACGCATGGCCTGGGAAATTGACATTGGTTTGATTCTGGAACCCTGTGGACTGGGAACATGACTGAGGTTTTATTCTGGAACCCTGTAGCCTGGGAATATACCTGAGGATTGTTTCTGGAACCCGGTGGCCTGGTAACATGACTGAGGCGTGATTCTGGAAAAGTGTGGCCTGGGAATATGACTGAGGTTTGATTCTGGAAATCTGTGGCCTGGGAACTTGACTGAGGTTTGATGGCAGAAATCTGTGGACTGGCAACATTACTGAGGTTTGATTGTATAACCCTGTGCCCTGGAAACATGACTGCGACCTGATACTTGAAACCCATGGCCTGGGAATTTGACATTGGTTTGATTCTGGAACCCTGTGGCCAGGAACAAGACTGAGGCGTGATTCTGGAATCCTGTTGCCTGGGAACATGACATCTGTTTAGATTGTGGAATACTGGGCCCTGGGAATCTGACTGAGGCTTGGTTTTGGTACCCTGTGGACTGGGAACATGACTGAGGTTTTATTCTGGAACCCTGTAGCCTGCGAAAATAACTGAGGATTGTTTCTCGAACCCTGTGGCCTGGGAACATGACATCAGTGGATTCTGGAACCCTGTGGCCTGGGAACATGAGAACGGTTTGATTCTGCAACCCTGTGGCCTGGGAACATGTCTGAGGTTTGATGGTGGAAACCTGTGGCTTGGCAACATGACTGAGGTTTGTTTCTGGAACCCTGTTCCCTGGGAACATGACTGAGGTTTGATTCTGGACACCTTTGTGCTGGGAACATGACTGTGTTCTGATTGTAGAATCATGGGTCCTGCAAACATGACTGAGGTTTGATTCTGAAACCATGTGTCCTGCGAATATGACTGAGGTTTGATATTGGAAATCTTTGGCCTGGGAACTTGACTGAGGTTTGATGGCAGAAACCTGTGGACTGGCAACATGACTGAGGTTTGATTGTAGAACCCTGTGCCCTGGAAACATGACTGTGGCCTGGTAGTGGAAACCCATGGCCTAGGAGTTTGACATTGGTTTGATTCTGGAACGCTGTGGCCTAGGAACATGACTGAGGCGTGATTCTGGAAAAGTGTGGCCTGGGAATATGACTGAAGTTTGATTCTGGAAATCTGTGGCCTGGGAACTTGACTGAGGTTTGATGGCAGAAATCTGTGGACTGGCAACATGACTGAGGTTTGATTGTAGAACCCTGTACCCTGGAAACATGACTGCGACCTGATACTTGAAACCCATGGCCTGGGAACTTGACATTGGTTTGATTCTGGAACCCTGTGGCCCGGAACAAGACTGAGGCGTGATTCTGGAATGCTGTGCCCTGGGAACATGACATCTGTTTAGATTGTGGAATACTGGGCCCTGGGAACCTGACTGAGGCTTGGTTCTGGAACCCTGTGGACAGGGAACTTGACTGAGGTTTTTTTCTGGAATCCTGTGGCCTGGGAACATGACATCAGTGGATTCTGGAACCCTGTGGCCGGGGAACATGTCATCAGTGCATTCTGGAACCCTGTGGCCTGGGAACATGAGAACGGTTTGATTCTGGAACCCTGTGGCTTGGGAATATGTCTGAGGTTTGATGGTGGAAACCTGTGGCCTGGCAACATGACTGAGGTTTGTTTCTGGAACCCTGTTCCCTGGGAACATGACTGAGGTTTGCTTCTGGACACCTTTGTCCTGGGAACATGACTGTGGTTTGATTGTGGAATCCTGTGGCCTGCGAACATGACTGAGGTTTGATTCTGGAACCATGCGTCCTGGGAATATGACTGAGCTTTGATTCTGGAAATCTGTGGCCTGGGAACTTGACTGAGGTTTGATGGCAGAAACCTGTGGACTGGCAACATGACTGAGGTTTGATGTAGAACCCTGTGCCCTGGAAACATGACTGCGACCTGATACTTGAAACCCATGGCTTGGGAACTTGACATTGGTTTGATTCTGGAACCCTGTGGCCAGGGAACATGACTGAGGCGAGATTCTGGAATCCTGTGCCCAGGAAACATGACTGTGGCTTGGTACTGGAAACCCATGGCCTAGGAATTTGACATTGGTTTGATTCTGGAACCCTGTGGCCTGGGAATATGACTGAGTCGTGATTCTGGAATCCTGCGGCCTGGGAACATGACATCTGTTTAGATTATGGAATACTGTGCCCTGGGAACCTGACTAAAAGCTTGGTTCTGGAATCCTGTGGACTGGGAACATGACTGAGGTTTGATTCTGGAACCCTGTAGCCTGGGAATATAACTGAGGATTGTTGCTGGAACCCTGTGGCCTGGGACCATGACTCTGGCGTGATTCTGGAAAAGTGTGGCCTGGGAATGTGACTGAGGTTTGATTCTGGATATCTGTGGCCTGGGAACTTGACTGAGGTTTGATGGCAGAAATCTGTGGACTGGCAACATTACTGAGGTTTGATTGTAGAACCCTGTGCCCTGGAAACATGACTGAGACCTGATACTTGAAACCCATGGCCTGGGAACTTGACATTGGTTTGATTCTGGAACCCTGTGGCCAGGAACAAGACTGAGGCGTGATTCTGGAATGCTGTGCCCTGGGAACATGAGATCTGTTTAGATTGTGGAATTCTGGGCACTGGGAACCTGACTGAGGCTTGGTTCTGGAACCCTGTGGACAGGGAACTTGACTGAGGTTTTATTCTGGAATCCTGTGGCCTGGGAACATGACATCAGTGGATTCTGGAACCCTGTGGCCGGGGAACATGACATCAGTGGATTCTGGAACCCTGTGGCCTGGGAACATGAGAACGGTTTGATTCTGGAACCCTGTGGCTTGGGAATATGTCTGAGGTTTGATGGTGGAAACCTGTGGCCTGGCAACATGACTGAGGTTTGTTTCTGGAACCCTGTTCCCTGGGAACATGACTGAGGTTTGCTTCTGGACACCTTTGTCCTGGGAACATGACTGTGGTTTGATTGTGGAATCCTGTGGCCTGCGAACATGACTGAGGTTTGATTCTGGAACCATGTGTCCTGGGAATATGACTGAGCTTTGATTCTGGAAATCTGTGGCCTGGGAACTTGACTGAGGTTTGATGGCAGAAACCTGTGGACTGGCAACATGACTGAGGTTTGATTGTAGAACCCTGTGCCCTGGAAACATGACTGCGACCTGATACTTGAAACCCATGGCTTGGGAACTTGACATTGGTTTGATTCTTTAACCCTGTGGCCAGGGAACATGACTGAGGCGAGATTCTGGAATCCTGTGCCCAGGAAACATGACTGTGGCTTGGTACTGGAAACCCATGGCCTAGGAATTTGACATTGGTTTGATTCTGGAACCCTGTGGCCTTGGAACATGACTGAGGCGTGATTCTGGAATCCTGCGGCCTGGGAACATGACATCTGTTTAGATTATGGAATACTGTGCCCTGGGAACCTGACTGAAAGCTTGGTTCTGGAATCCTGTGGACTGGGAACATGACTGAGGTTTGATTCTGGAACCATGTGGCCTGGGAATATGACTGTGGTTTGATTTTGGAAACCATTGGCCTGTGAACATGACTGATGTTAGATTGAGGAATCCTGGGGCCTGGGAACATGACATCACTTTGGATTCTGGTACCCTGTTGCCTGGGAACATGAAATCGGTTTGATTGTGGAAACCTGTGGTCTGGGAATATGACTGAGGTTTGATGGTGGTACCCTATGGCCTGGCAACATGACTGAGGTTTGATTCTGGATCCCTGTGGCCAGGGAACATGACTGAGGCGTGATTCTGGAAAACTGTGGCCTGGGAATATGACTGAGGTTTGATTCTGGAAATCTGTGGCCTGGGAACTTGACTGAGGTTTGATGGCAGAAATCTGTGGACTGGCAACATTACTGAGGTTTGACTGTTGAACCCTGTGCTCTGGAAACATGACTGCGACCTGATACTTGAAACGCATGGCCTGGGAAATTGACATTGGTTTGATTCTGGAACCCTGTGGACCGGGAACATGACTGAGTTTTTATTCTGGAACCCTGTAGCCTGGGAATATAACTGAGGATTGTTTCTGGAACCCGGTGGCCTGGTAACATGACTGAGGCGTGATTCTGGAAAAGTGTGGCCTGGGAATATGACTGAGGTTTGATTCTGGAAATCTGTGGCCTGGGAACTTGACTGAGGTTTGATGGCAGAAATCTGTGGACTGGCAACATGACTGAGGTTTGATTGTAGAACCCTGTGCCCTGGAAACATGACTGCGACCTGATACTTGAAACCCATGGCCTGGGAATTTGACATTGGTTTGATTCTGGAACCCTGTGGCCAGGAACAAGACTGAGGCGTGATTCTGGAATCCTGTTGCCTGGGAACATGACATCTGTTTAGATTGTGGAATACTGGGCCCTGGGAATCTGACTGAGGCTTGGTTTTGGTACCCTGTGGACTGGGAACATGACTGAGGTTTTATTCTGGAACCCTGTAGCCTGCGAAAATAACTGAGGATTGTTTCTCGAACCCTGTGGCCTGGGAACATGACATCAGTGGATTCTGGAACCCTGTGGCCTGGGAACATGAGAACGGTTTGATTCTGGAACCCTGTGGCCTGGGAACATGTCTGAGGTTTGATGGTGGAAACCTGTGGCTTGGCAACATGACTGAGGTTTGTTTCTGGAACCCTGTTCCCTGGGAACATGACTGAGGTTTGATTCTGGACACCTTTGTGCTGGGAACATGACTGTGTTCTTATTGTAGAATCATGGGTCCTGCAAACATGACTGAGGTTTGATTCTGGAACCATGTGTCCTGCGAATATGACTGAGGTTTGATATTGGAAATCTTTGGCCTGGGAACTTGACTGAGGTTTGATGGCAGAAACCTGTGGACTGGCAACATGACTGAGGTTTGATTGTAGAACCCTGTGCCCTGGAAACATGACTGTGGCCTGGTAGTGGAAACCCATGGCCTAGGAGTTTGACATTGGTTTGATTCTGGAACGCTGTGGCCTAGGAACATGACTGAGGCGTGATTCTGGAAAAGTGTGGCCTGGGAATATGACTGAAGTTTGATTCTGGAAATCTGTGGCCTGGGAACTTGACTGAGGTTTGATGGCAGAAATCTGTGGACTGGCAACATGACTGAGGTTTGATTGTAGAACCCTGTACCCTGGAAACATGACTGCGACCTGATACTTGAAACCCATGGCTTGGGAACTTGACATTGGTTTGATTCTGGAACCCTGTGGCCAGGGAACATGACTGAGGCGAGATTCTGGAATCCTGTGCCCAGGAAACATGACTGTGGCTTGGTACTGGAAACCCATGGCCTAGGAATTTGACATTGGTTTGATTCTGGAACCCTGTGGCCTGGGAACATGACTGAGGCGTGATTCTGGAATCCTGCGGCCTGGGAACATGACATCTGTTTAGATTATGGAATACTGTGCCCTGGGAACCTGACTGAAAGCTTGGTTCTGGAATCCTGTGGACTGGGAACATGACTGAGGTTTGATTCTGGAACCATGTGGCCTGGGAATATGACTGTGGTTTGATTTTGGAAACCATTGGCCTGTGAACATGACTGATGTTAGATTGAGGGATCCTGGGGCCTGGGAACATGACATCACTTTGGATTCTGGTACCCTGTTGCCTGGGAACATGAAATCGGTTTGATTGTGGAAACCTGTGGTCTGGGAATATGACTGAGGTTTGATGGTGGTATCCTATGGCCTGGCAACATGACTGAGGTTTGATTCTGGATCCCTGGGGCCAGGGAACATGACTGAGGCGTGATTCTGGAAAACTGTGGCCTGGGAATATGACTGAGGTTTGACTCTGGAAATCTGTGGCCTGGGAACTTGACTGAGGTTTGATGGCAGAAACCTGTGGACTGGCAACATGACTGAGGTTTGATTGTAGAACCCTGTGCCCTGGAAACATGACTGTGGCCTGGTAGTGGAAACCCATGGCCTAGGAGTTTGACATTGGTTTGATTCTGGAACGCTGTGGGCTGGGAACATGACTGAGGCGTGATTCTGGAAAAGTGTGGCCTGGGAATATGACTGAAGTTTGATTCTGGAAATCTGTGGCCTGGGAACTTGACTGAGGTTTGATGGCAGAAATCTGTGGACTGGCAACATGACTGAGGTTTGATTGTAGAACCCTGTGCCCTGGAAACATGACTGCGACCTGATACTTGAAACCCATGGCCTGGGAACTTGACATTGGTTTGATTCTGGAACCCTGTGGCCAGGAACAAGACTGAGGCGTGATTCTGGAATGCTGTGCCCTGGGAACATGACATCTGTTTAGATTGTGGAATACTGGGCCCTGGGAACCTGACTGAGGCTTGGTTCTGGAACCCTGTGGACAGGGAACTTGACTGAGGTTTTATTCTGGAATCCTGTGGCCTGGGAACATGACATCAGTGGATTCTGGAACCCTGTGGCCGGGGAACATGTCATCAGTGCATTCTGGAACCCTGTGGCCTGGGAACATGAGAACGGTTTGATTCTGGAACCCTGTGGCTTGGGAATATGTCTGAGGTTTGATGGTGGAAACCTGTGGCCTGGCAACATGACTGAGGTTTGTTTCTGGAACCCTGTTCCCTGGGAACATGACTGAGGTTTGCTTCTGGACACCTTTCTCCTGGGAACATGACTGTGGTTTGATTGTGGAATCCTGTGGCCTGCGAACATGACTGAGGTTTGATTCTGGAACCATGTGTCCTGGGAATATGACTGAGCTTTGATTCTGGAAATCTGTGGCCTGGGAACTTGACTGAGGTTTGATGGCAGAAACCTGTGGACTGGCAACATGACTGAGGTTTGATTGTAGAACCCTGTACCCTGGAAACATGACTGCGACCTGATACTTGAAACCCATGGCTTGGGAACTTGACATTGGTTTGATTCTTTAACCCTGTGGCCAGGGAACATGACTGAGGCGAGATTCTGGAATCCTGTGCCCAGGAAACATGACTGTGGCTTGGTACTGGAAACCCATGGCCTAGGAATTTGACATTGGTTTGATTCTGGAACCCTGTGGCCTTGGAATATGACTGAGGCGTGATTCTGGAATCCTGCGGCCTGGGAACATGACATCTGTTTAGATTATGGAATACTGTGCCCTGGGAACCTGACTGAAAGCTTGGTTCTGGAATCCTGTGGACTGGGAACATGACTGAGGTTTGATTCTGGAACCATGTGGCCTGGGAATATGACTGTGGTTTGATTTTGGAAACCATTGGCCTGTGAACATGACTGATGTTAGATTGAGGAATCCTGGGGCCTGGGAACATGACATCACTTTGGATTCTGGTACCCTGTTGCCTGGGAACATGAAATCGGTTTGATTGTGGAAACCTGTGGTCTGGGAATATGACTGAGGTTTGATGGTGGTACCCTATGGCCTGGCAACATGACTGAGGTTTGATTCTGGATCCCTGTGGCCAGGGAACATGACTGAGGCGTGATTCTGGAAAACTGTGGCCTGGGAATATGACTGAGGTTTGATTCTGGAAATCTGTGGCCTGGGTACTTGACTGAGGTTTGATGGCAGAAATCTGTGGACTGGCAACATTACTGAGGTTTGACTGTTGAACCCTGTGCTCTGGAAACATGACTGCGACCTGATACTTGAAACGCATGGCCTGGGAAATTGACATTGGTTTGATTCTGGAACCCTGTGGACCGGGAACATGACTGAGTTTTTATTCTGGAACCCTGTAGCCTGGGAATATAACTGAGGATTGTTTCTGGAACCCGGTGGCCTGGTAACATGACTGAGGCGTGATTCTGGAAAAGTGTGGCCTGGGAATATGACTGAGGTTTGATTCTGGAAATCTGTGGCCTGGGAACTTGACTGAGGTTTGATGGCAGAAATCTGTGGACTGGCAACATGACTGAGGTTTGATTGTAGAACCCTGTGCCCTGGAAACATGACTGCGACCTGATACTTGAAACCCATGGCCTGGGAATTTGACATTGGTTTGATTCTGGAACCCTGTGGCCAGGAACAAGACTGAGGCGTGATTCTGGAATCCTGTTGCCTGGGAACATGACATCTGTTTAGATTGTGGAATACTGGGCCCTGGGAATCTGACTGAGGCTTGGTTTTGGTACCCTGTGGACTGGGAACATGACTGAGGTTTTATTCTGGAACCCTGTAGCCTGCGAAAATAACTGAGGATTGTTTCTCGAACCCTGTGGCCTGGGAACATGACATCAGTGGATTCTGGAACCCTGTGGCCTGGGAACATGAGAACGGTTTGATTCTGGAACCCTGTGGCCTGGGAACATGTCTGAGGTTTGATGGTGGAAACCTGTGGCTTGGCAACATGACTGAGGTTTGTTTCTGGAACCCTGTTCCCTGGGAACATGACTGAGGTTTGATTCTGGACACCTTTGTGCTGGGAACATGACTGTGTTCTTATTGTAGAATCATGGGTCCTGCAAACATGACTGAGGTTTGATTCTGGAACCATGTGTCCTGCGAATATGACTGAGGTTTGATATTGGAAATCTTTGGCCTGGGAACTTGACTGAGGTTTGATGGCAGAAACCTGTGGACTGGCAACATGACTGAGGTTTGATTGTAGAACCCTGTGCCCTGGAAACATGACTGTGGCCTGGTAGTGGAAACCCATGGCCTAGGAGTTTGACATTGGTTTGATTCTGGAACGCTGTGGCCTAGGAACATGACTGAGGCGTGATTCTGGAAAAGTGTGGCCTGGGAATATGACTGAAGTTTGATTCTGGAAATCTGTGGCCTGGGAACTTGACTGAGGTTTGATGGCAGAAATCTGTGGACTGGCAACATGACTGAGGTTTGATTGTAGAACCCTGTACCCTGGAAACATGACTGCGACCTGATACTTGAAACCCATGGCTTGGGAACTTGACATTGGTTTGATTCTGGAACCCTGTGGCCAGGGAACATGACTGAGGCGAGATTCTGGAATCCTGTGCCCAGGAAACATGACTGTGGCTTGGTACTGGAAACCCATGGCCTAGGAATTTGACATTGGTTTGATTCTGGAACCCTGTGGCCTGGGAACATGACTGAGGCGTGATTCTGGAATCCTGCGGCCTGGGAACATGACATCTGTTTAGATTATGGAATACTGTGCCCTGGGAACCTGACTGAAAGCTTGGTTCTGGAATCCTGTGGACTGGGAACATGACTGAGGTTTGATTCTGGAACCATGTGGCCTGGGAATATGACTGTGGTTTGATTTTGGAAACCATTGGCCTGTGAACATGACTGATGTTAGATTGAGGGATCCTGGGGCCTGGGAACATGACATCACTTTGGATTCTGGTACCCTGTTGCCTGGGAACATGAAATCGGTTTGATTGTGGAAACCTGTGGTCTGGGAATATGACTGAGGTTTGATGGTGGTATCCTATGGCCTGGCAACATGACTGAGGTTTGATTCTGGATCCCTGGGGCCAGGGAACATGACTGAGGCGTGATTCTGGAAAACTGTGGCCTGGGAATATGACTGAGGTTTGACTCTGGAAATCTGTGGCCTGGGAACTTGACTGAGGTTTGATGGCAGAAACCTGTGGACTGGCAACATGACTGAGGTTTGATTGTAGAACCCTGTGCCCTGGAAACATGACTGTGGCCTGGTAGTGGAAACCCATGGCCTAGGAGTTTGACATTGGTTTGATTCTGGAACGCTGTGGGCTGGGAACATGACTGAGGCGTGATTCTGGAAAAGTGTGGCCTGGGAATATGACTGAAGTTTGATTCTGGAAATCTGTGGCCTGGGAACTTGACTGAGGTTTGATGGCAGAAATCTGTGGACTGGCAACATGACTGAGGTTTGATTGTAGAACCCTGTGCCCTGGAAACATGACTGCGACCTGATACTTGAAACCCATGGCCTGGGAACTTGACATTGGTTTGATTCTGGAACCCTGTGGCCAGGAACAAGACTGAGGCGTGATTCTGGAATGCTGTGCCCTGGGAACATGACATCTGTTTAGATTGTGGAATACTGGGCCCTGGGAACCTGACTGAGGCTTGGTTCTGGAACCCTGTGGACAGGGAACTTGACTGAGGTTTTATTCTGGAATCCTGTGGCCTGGGAACATGACATCAGTGGATTCTGGAACCCTGTGGCCGGAGAACATGTCATCAGTGCATTCTGGAACCCTGTGGCCTGGGAACATGAGAACGGTTTGATTCTGGAACCCTGTGGCTTGGGAATATGTCTGAGGTTTGATGGTGGAAACCTGTGGCCTGGCAACATGACTGAGGTTTGTTTCTGGAACCCTGTTCCCTGGGAACATGACTGAGGTTTGCTTCTGGACACCTTTCTCCTGGGAACATGACTGTGGTTTGATTGTGGAATCCTGTGGCCTGCGAACATGACTGAGGTTTGATTCTGGAACCATGTGTCCTGGGAATATGACTGAGCTTTGTTTCTGGAAATCTGTGGCCTGGGAACTTGACTGAGGTTTGATGGCAGAAACCTGTGGACTGGCAACATGACTGAGGTTTGATTGTAGAACCCTGTACCCTGGAAACATGACTGCGACCTGATACTTGAAACCCATGGCTTGGGAACTTGACATTGGTTTGATTCTTTAACCCTGTGGCCAGGGAACATGACTGAGGCGAGATTCTGGAATCCTGTGCCCAGGAAACATGACTGTGGCTTGGTACTGGAAACCCATGGCCTAGGAATTTGACATTGGTTTGATTCTGGAACCCTGTGGCCTTGGAATATGACTGAGGCGTGATTCTGGAATCCTGCGGCCTGGGAACATGACATCTGTTTAGATTATGGAATACTGTGCCCTGGGAACCTGACTGAAAGCTTGGTTCTGGAATCCTGTGGACTGGGAACATGACTGAGGTTTGATTCTGGAACCATGTGGCCTGGGAATATGACTGTGGTTTGATTTTGGAAACCATTGGCCTGTGAACATGACTGATGTTAGATTGAGGAATCCTGGGGCCTGGGAACATGACATCACTTTGGATTCTGGTACCCTGTTGCCTGGGAACATGAAATCGGTTTGATTGTGGAAACCTGTGGTCTGGGAATATGACTGAGGTTTGATGGTGGTACCCTATGGCCTGGCAACATGACTGAGGTTTGATTCTGGATCCCTGTGGCCAGGGAACATGACTGAGGCGTGATTCTGGAAAACTGTGGCCTGGGAATATGACTGAGGTTTGATTCTGGAAATCTGTGGCCTGGGTACTTGACTGAGGTTTGATGGCAGAAATCTGTGGACTGGCAACATTACTGAGGTTTGATTGTTGAATCCTGTGCTCTGGAAACATGACTGCGACCTGATACTTGAAACGCATGGCCTGGGAAATTGACATTGGTTTGATTCTGGAACCCTGTGGACTGGGAACATGACTGAGGTTTTATTCTGGAACCCTGTCGCCTGGGAATATAACTGAGGATTGTTTCTGGAACCCGGTGGCCTGGTAACATGACTGAGGCGTGATTCTGGAAAAGTGTGGCCTGGGAATATGACTGAGGTTTGATTCTGGAAATCTGTGGCCTGGGAACTTGACTGAGGTTTGATGGCAGAAATCTGTGGACTGGCAACATTACTGAGGTTTGATTGTAGAACCCTGTGCCCTGGAAACATGACTGCGACCTGATACTTGAAACGCATGGCCTGGGAAATTGACATTGGTTTGATTCTGGAACCCTGTGGCCAGGAACAAGACTGAGGCGTGATTCTGGAATCCTGTTGCCTGGGAACATGACATCTGTTTAGATTGTGGAATACTGGGCCCTGGGAATCTGACTGAGGCTTGGTTTTGGTACCCTATGGACTGGGAACATGACTGAGGTTTTATTCTGGAACCCTGTAGCCTGCGAAAATAACTGAGGATTGTTTCTCGAACCCTGTGGCCTGGGAACATGACATCAGTGGATTCTGGAACCCTGTGGCCTGGGAACATGAGAACGGTTTGATTCTGGAACCCTGTGGCCTGGGAATATGTCTGAGGTTTGATGGTGGAAACCTGTGGCTTGGCAACATGACTGAGGTTTGTTTCTGGAACCCTGTTCCCTGGGAACATGACTGAGGTTTGATTCTGGACACCTTTGTGCTGGGAACATGACTGTGTTCTGATTGTAGAATCATGGGTCCTGCAAACATGACTGAGGTTTGATTCTGGAACCATGTGTCCTGCGAATATGACTGAGGTTTGATATTGGAAATCTTTGGCCTGGGAACTTGACTGAGGTTTGATGGCAGAAACCTGTGGACTGGCAAAATGACTGAGGTTTGATTGTAGAACCCTGTGCCCTGGAAACATGACTGTGGCCTGGTAGTGGAAACCCATGGCCTAGGAGTATGACATTGGTTTGATTCTGGAACGCTGTGGCCTAGGAACATGACTGAGGCGTGATTCTGGAAAAGTGTGGCCTGGGAATATGACTTAAGTTTGATTCTGGAAATCTGTGGCCTGGGAACTTGACTGAGGTTTGATGGCAGAAATCTGTGGACTGGCAACATGACTGAGATTTGATTGTAGAACCCTGTACCCTGGAAACATGACTGAGACCTGATACTTGAAACCCATGGCCTGGGAACTTGACATTGGTTTGATTCTGGAACCCTGTGGCCAGGAACAAGACTGAGGCGTGATTCTGGAATGCTGTGCCCTGGGAACATGACATCTGTTTAGATTGTGGAATACTGGGCCCTGGGAACCTGACTGAGGCTTGGTTCTGGAACCGTGTGGACAGGGAACTTGACTGAGGTTTTAGTCTGGAATCCTGTGGCCTGGGAACATGACATCAGTGGATTCTGGAACCCTGTGGCCGGGGAACATGTCATCAGTGGATTCTGGAACCCTGTGGCCTGGGAACATGAGAACGGTTTGATTCTGGAACCCTGTGGCTTGGGAATATGTCTGAGGTTTGATGGTGGAAACCTGTGGCCTGGCAACATGACTGAGGTTTGTTTCTGGAACCCTGTTCCCTGGGAACATGACTGAGGTTTGCTTCTGGACACCTTTCTCCTGGGAACATGACTGTGGTTTGATTGTGGAATCCTGTGGCCTGCGAACATGACTGAGGTTTGATTCTGGAACCATGTGTCCTGGGAATATGACTGAGCTTTGATTCTGGAAATCTGTGGCCTGGGAACTTGACTGAGGTTTGATGGCAGAAACCTGTGGACTGGCAACATGACTGAGGTTTGATTGTAGAACCCTGTACCCTGGAAACATGACTGCGACCTGATACTTGAAACCCATGGCTTGGGAACTTGACATTGGTTTGATTCTTTAACCCTGTGGCCAGGGAACATGACTGAGGCGAGATTCTGGAATCCTGTGCCCAGGAAACATGACTGTGGCTTGGTACTGGAAACCCATGGCCTAGGAATTTGACATTGGTTTGATTCTGGAACCCTTTGGCCTTGGAATATGACTGAGGCGTGATTCTGGAATCCTGCGGCCTGGGAACATGACATCTGTTTAGATTATGGAATACTGTGCCCTGGGAACCTGACTGAAAGCTTGGTTCTGGAATCCTGTGGACTGGGAACATGACTGAGGTTTGATTCTGGAACCATGTGGCCTGGGAATATGACTGTGGTTTGATTTTGGAAACCATTGGCCTGTGAACATGACTGATGTTAGATTGAGGAATCCTGGGGCCTGGGAACATGACATCACTTTGGATTCTGGTACCCTGTTGCCTGGGAACATGAAATCGGTTTGATTGTGGAAACCTGTGGTCTGGGAATATGACTGAGGTTTGATGGTGGTACCCTATGGCCTGGCAACATGACTGAGGTTTGATTCTGGATCCCTGTGGCCAGGGAACATGACTGAGGCGTGATTCTGGAAAACTGTGGCCTGGGAATATGACTGAGGTTTGATTCTGGAAATCTGTGGCCTGGGTACTTGACTGAGGTTTGATGGCAGAAATCTGTGGACTGGCAACATTACTGAGGTTTGATTGTTGAATCCTGTGCTCTGGAAACATGACTGCGACCTGATACTTGAAACGCATGGCCTGGGAAATTGACATTGGTTTGATTCTGGAACCCTGTGGACTGGGAACATGACTGAGGTTTTATTCTGGAACCCTGTCGCCTGGGAATATAACTGAGGATTGTTTCTGGAACCCGGTGGCCTGGTAACATGACTGAGGCGTGATTCTGGAAAAGTGTGGCCTGGGAATATGACTGAGGTTTGATTCTGGAAATCTGTGGCCTGGGAACTTGACTGAGGTTTGATGGCAGAAATCTGTGGACTGGCAACATTACTGAGGTTTGATTGTAGAACCCTGTGCCCTGGAAACATGACTGCGACCTGATACTTGAAACCCATGGGCTGGGAATTTGACATTGGTTTGATTCTGGAACCCTGTGGCCAGGAACAAGACTGAGGCGTGATTCTGGAATCCTGTTGCCTGGGAACATGACATCTGTTTAGATTGTGGAATACTGGGCCCTGGGAATCTGACTGAGGCTTGGTTTTGGTACCCTATGGACTGGGAACATGACTGAGGTTTTATTCTGGAACCCTGTAGCCTGCGAAAATAACTGAGGATTGTTTCTCGAACCCTGTGGCCTGGGAACATGACATCAGTGGATTCTGGAACCCTGTGGCCTGGGAACATGAGAACGGTTTGATTCTGGAACCCTGTGGCCTGGGAATATGTCTGAGGTTTGATGGTGGAAACCTGTGGCTTGGCAACATGACTGAGGTTTGTTTCTGGAACCCTGTTCCCTGGGAACATGACTGAGGTTTGATTCTGGACACCTTTGTGCTGGGAACATGACTGTGTTCTGATTGTAGAATCATGGGTCCTGCAAACATGACTGAGGTTTGATTCTGGAACCATGTGTCCTGCGAATATGACTGAGGTTTGATATTGGAAATCTTTGGCCTGGGAACTTGACTGAGGTTTGATGGCAGAAACCTGTGGACTGGCAAAATGACTGAGGTTTGATTGTAGAACCCTGTGCCCTGGAAACATGACTGTGGCCTGGTAGTGGAAACCCATGGCCTAGGAGTATGACATTGGTTTGATTCTGGAACGCTGTGGCCTAGGAACATGACTGAGGCGTGATTCTGGAAAAGTGTGGCCTGGGAATATGACTTAAGTTTGATTCTGGAAATCTGTGGCCTGGGAACTTGACTGAGGTTTGATGGCAGAAATCTGTGGACTGGCAACATGACTGAGATTTGATTGTAGAACCCTGTACCCTGGAAACATGACTGAGACCTGATACTTGAAACCCATGGCCTGGGAACTTGACATTGGTTTGATTCTGGAACCCTGTGGCCAGGAACAAGACTGAGGCGTGATTCTGGAATGCTGTGCCCTGGGAACATGACATCTGTTTAGATTGTGGAATACTGGGCCCTGGGAACCTGACTGAGGCTTGGTTCTGGAACCCTGTGGACAGGGAACTTGACTGAGGTTTTATTCTGGAATCCTGTGGCCTGGGAACATGACATCAGTGGATTCTGGAACCCTGTGGCCGGGGAACATGTCATCAGTGGATTCTGGAACCCTGTGGCCTGGGAACATGAGAACGGTTTGATTCTGGAACCCTGTGGCTTGGGAATATGTCTGAGGTTTGATGGTGGAAACCTGTGGCCTGGCAACATGACTGAGGTTTGTTTCTGGAACCCTGTTCCCTGGGAACATGACTGAGGTTTGCTTCTGGACACCTTTCTCCTGGGAACATGACTGTGGTTTGATTGTGGAATCCTGTGGCCTGCGAACATGACTGAGGTTTGATTCTGGAACCATGTGTCCTGGGAATATGACTGAGCTTTGATTCTGGAAATCTGTGGCCTGGGAACTTGACTGAGGTTTGATGGCAGAAACCTGTGGACTGGCAACATGACTGAGGTTTGATTGTAGAACCCTGTGCCCTGGAAACATGACTGCGACCTGATACTTGAAACCCATGGGCTGGGAATTTGACATTGGTTTGATTCTGGAACCCTGTGGCCAGGAACAAGACTGAGGCGTGATTCTGGAATCCTGTTGCCTGGGAACATGACATCTGTTTAGATTGTGGAATACTGGGCCCTGGGAATCTGACTGAGGCTTGGTTTTGGTACCCTATGGACTGGGAACATGACTGAGGTTTTATTCTGGAACCCTGTAGCCTGCGAAAATAACTGAGGATTGTTTCTCGAACCCTGTGGCCTGGGAACATGACATCAGTGGATTCTGGAACCCTGTGGCCTGGGAACATGAGAACGGTTTGATTCTGGAACCCTGTGGCCTGGGAATATGTCTGAGGTTTGATGGTGGAAACCTGTGGCTTGGCAACATGACTGAGGTTTGTTTCTGGAACCCTGTTCCCTGGGAACATGACTGAGGTTTGATTCTGGACACCTTTGTGCTGGGAACATGACTGTGTTCTGATTGTAGAATCATGGGTCCTGCAAACATGACTGAGGTTTGATTCTGGAACCATGTGTCCTGCGAATATGACTGAGGTTTGATATTGGAAATCTTTGGCCTGGGAACTTGACTGAGGTTTGATGGCAGAAACCTGTGGACTGGCAAAATGACTGAGGTTTGATTGTAGAACCCTGTGCCCTGGAAACATGACTGTGGCCTGGTAGTGGAAACCCATGGCCTAGGAGTATGACATTGGTTTGATTCTGGAACGCTGTGGCCTAGGAACATGACTGAGGCGTGATTCTGGAAAAGTGTGGCCTGGGAATATGACTTAAGTTTGATTCTGGAAATCTGTGGCCTGGGAACTTGACTGAGGTTTGATGGCAGAAATCTGTGGACTGGCAACATGACTGAGATTTGATTGTAGAACCCTGTACCCTGGAAACATGACTGAGACCTGATACTTGAAACCCATGGCCTGGGAACTTGACATTGGTTTGATTCTGGAACCCTGTGGCCAGGAACAAGACTGAGGCGTGATTCTGGAATGCTGTGCCCTGGGAACATGACATCTGTATAGATTGTGGAATACTGGGCCCTGGGAACCTGACTGAGGCTTGGTTCTGGAACCGTGTGGACAGGGAACTTGACTGAGGTTTTAGTCTGGAATCCTGTGGCCTGGGAACATGACATCAGTGGATTCTGGAACCCTGTGGCCGGGGAACATGTCATCAGTGGATTCTGGAACCCTGTGGCCTGGGAACATGAGAACGGTTTGATTCTGGAACCCTGTGGCTTGGGAATATGTCTGAGGTTTGATGGTGGAAACCTGTGGCCTGGCAACATGACTGAGGTTTGTTTCTGGAACCCTGTTCCCTGGGAACATGACTGAGGTTTGCTTCTGGACACCTTTCTCCTGGGAACATGACTGTGGTTTGATTGTGGAATCCTGTGGCCTGCGAACATGACTGAGGTTTGATTCTGGAACCATGTGTCCTGGGAATATGACTGAGCTTTGATTCTGGAAATCTGTGGCCTGGGAACTTGACTGAGGTTTGATGGCAGAAACCTGTGGACTGGCAACATGACTGAGGTTTGATTGTAGAACCCTGTACCCTGGAAACATGACTGCGACCTGATACTTGAAACCCATGGCTTGGGAACTTGACATTGGTTTGATTCTTTAACCCTGTGGCCAGGGAACATGACTGAGGCGAGATTCTGGAATCCTGTGCCCAGGAAACATGACTGTGGCTTGGTACTGGAAACCCATGGCCTAGGAATTTGACATTGGTTTGATTCTGGAACCCTTTGGCCTTGGAATATGACTGAGGCTTGATTCTGGAATCCTGCGGCCTGGGAACATGACATCTGTTTAGATTATGGAATACTGTGCCCTGGGAACCTGACTGAAAGCTTGGTTCTGGAATCCTGTGGACTGGGAACATGACTGAGGTTTGATTCTGGAACCATGTGGCCTGGGAATATGACTGTGGTTTGATTTTGGAAACCATTGGCCTGTGAACATGACTGATGTTAGATTGAGGAATCCTGGGGCCTGGGAACATGACATCACTTTGGATTCTGGTACCCTGTTGCCTGGGAACATGAAATCGGTTTGATTGTGGAAACCTGTGGTCTGGGAATATGACTGAGGTTTGATGGTGGTACCCTATGGCCTGGCAACATGACTGAGGTTTGATTCTGGATCCCTGTGGCCAGGGAACATGACTGAGGCGTGATTCTGGAAAACTGTGGCCTGGGAATATGACTGAGGTTTGATTCTGGAAATCTGTGGCCTGGGTACTTGACTGAGGTTTGATGGCAGAAATCTGTGGACTGGCAACATTACTGAGGTTTGATTGTTGAATCCTGTGCTCTGGAAACATGACTGCGACCTGATACTTGAAACGCATGGCCTGGGAAATTGACATTGGTTTGATTCTGGAACCCTGTGGACTGGGAACATGACTGAGGTTTTATTCTGGAACCCTGTCGCCTGGGAATATAACTGAGGATTGTTTCTGGAACCCGGTGGCCTGGTAACATGACTGAGGCGTGATTCTGGAAAAGTGTGGCCTGGGAATATGACTGAGGTTTGATTCTGGAAATCTGTGGCCTGGGAACTTGACTGAGGTTTGATGGCAGAAATCTGTGGACTGGCAACATTACTGAGGTTTGATTGTAGAACCCTGTGCCCTGGAAACATGACTGCGACCTGATACTTGAAACCCATGGCCTGGGAATTTGACATTGGTTTGATTCTGGAACCCTGTGGCCAGGAACAAGACTGAGGCGTGATTCTGGAATCCTGTTGCCTGGGAACATGACATCTGTTTAGATTGTGGAATACTGGGCCCTGGGAATCTGACTGAGGCTTGGTTTTGGTACCCTATGGACTGGGAACATGACTGAGGTTTTATTCTGGAACCCTGTAGCCTGCGAAAATAACTGAGGATTGTTTCTCGAACCCTGTGGCCTGGGAACATGACATCAGTGGATTCTGGAACCCTGTGGCCTGGGAACATGAGAACGGTTTGATTCTGGAACCCTGTGGCCTGGGAATATGTCTGAGGTTTGATGGTGGAAACCTGTGGCTTGGCAACATGACTGAGGTTTGTTTCTGGAACCCTGTTCCCTGGGAACATGACTGAGGTTTGATTCTGGACACCTTTGTGCTGGGAACATGACTGTGTTCTGATTGTAGAATCATGGGTCCTGCAAACATGACTGAGGTTTGATTCTGGAACCATGTGTCCTGCGAATATGACTGAGGTTTGATATTGGAAATCTTTGGCCTGGGAACTTGACTGAGGTTTGATGGCAGAAACCTGTGGACTGGCAAAATGACTGAGGTTTGATTGTAGAACCCTGTGCCCTGGAAACATGACTGTGGCCTGGTAGTGGAAACCCATGGCCTAGGAGTATGACATTGGTTTGATTCTGGAACGCTGTGGCCTAGGAACATGACTGAGGCGTGATTCTGGAAAAGTGTGGCCTGGGAATATGACTTAAGTTTGATTCTGGAAATCTGTGGCCTGGGAACTTGACTGAGGTTTGATGGCAGAAATCTGTGGACTGGCAACATGACTGAGATTTGATTGTAGAACCCTGTACCCTGGAAACATGACTGAGACCTGATACTTGAAACCCATGGCCTGGGAACTTGACATTGGTTTGATTCTGGAACCCTGTGGCCAGGAACAAGACTGAGGCGTGATTCTGGAATGCTGTGCCCTGGGAACATGACATCTGTTTAGATTGTGGAATACTGGGCCCTGGGAACCTGACTGAGGCTTGGTTCTGGAACCCTGTGGACAGGGAACTTGACTGAGGTTTTATTCTGGAATCCTGTGGCCTGGGAACATGACATCAGTGGATTCTGGAACCCTGTGGCCGGGGAACATGTCATCAGTGGATTCTGGAACCCTGTGGCCTGGGAACATGAGAACGGTTTGATTCTGGAACCCTGTGGCTTGGGAATATGTCTGAGGTTTGATGGTGGAAACCTGTGGCCTGGCAACATGACTGAGGTTTGTTTCTGGAACCCTGTTCCCTGGGAACATGACTGAGGTTTGCTTCTGGACACCTTTCTCCTGGGAACATGACTGTGGTTTGATTGTGGAATCCTGTGGCCTGCGAACATGACTGAGGTTTGATTCTGGAACCATGTGTCCTGGGAATATGACTGAGCTTTGATTCTGGAAATCTGTGGCCTGGGAACTTGACTGAGGTTTGATGGCAGAAACCTGTGGACTGGCAACATGACTGAGGTTTGATTGTAGAACCCTGTACCCTGGAAACATGACTGAGACCTGATACTTGAAACCCATGGCTTGGGAACTTGACATTGGTTTGATTCTTTAACCCTGTGGCCAGGGAACATGACTGAGGCGAGATTCTGGAATCCTGTGCCCAGGAAACATGACTGTGGCTTGGTACTGGAAACCCATGGCCTAGGAATTTGACATTGGTTTGATTCTGGAACCCTGTGGCCTGGGAACATGACTGAGGCGTGATTCTGGAATCCTGCGGCCTGGGAACATGACATCTGTTTAGATTATGGAATACTGTGCCCTGGGAACCTGACTGAAAGCTTGGTTCTGGAATCCTGTGGACTGGGAACATGACTGAGGTTTGATTCTGGAACCATGTGGCCTGGGAATATGACTGTGGTTTGATTTTGGAAACCATTGGCCTGTGAACATGACTGATGTTAGATTGAGGAATCCTGGGGCCTGGGAACATGACATCACTTTGGATTCTGGTACCCTGTTGCCTGGGAACATGAAATCGGTTTGATTGTGGAAACCTGTGGTCTGGGAATATGACTGAGGTTTGATGGTGGTACCCTATGGCCTGGCAACATGACTGAGGTTTGATTCTGGATCCCTGTGGCCAGGGAACATGACTGAGGCGTGATTCTGGAAAACTGTGGCCTGGGAATATGACTGAGGTTTGATTCTGGAAATCTGTGGCCTGGGTACTTGACTGAGGTTTGATGGCAGAAATCTGTGGACTGGCAACATTACTGAGGTTTGATTGTTGAATCCTGTGCTCTGGAAACATGACTGCGACCTGATACTTGAAACGCATGGCCTGGGAAATTGACATTGGTTTGATTCTGGAACCCTGTGGACTGGGAACATGACTGAGGTTTTATTCTGGAACCCTGTCGCCTGGGAATATAACTGAGGATTGTTTCTGGAACCCGGTGGCCTGGTAACATGACTGAGGCGTGATTCTGGAAAAGTGTGGCCTGGGAATATGACTGAGGTTTGATTCTGGAAATCTGTGGCCTGGGAACTTGACTGAGGTTTGATGGCAGAAATCTGTGGACTGGCAACATTACTGAGGTTTGATTGTAGAACCCTGTGCCCTGGAAACATGACTGCGACCTGATACTTGAAACCCATGGGCTGGGAATTTGACATTGGTTTGATTCTGGAACCCTGTGGCCAGGAACAAGACTGAGGCGTGATTCTGGAATCCTGTTGCCTGGGAACATGACATCTGTTTAGATTGTGGAATACTGGGCCCTGGGAATCTGACTGAGGCTTGGTTTTGGTACCCTATGGACTGGGAACATGACTGAGGTTTTATTCTGGAACCCTGTAGCCTGCGAAAATAACTGAGGATTGTTTCTCGAACCCTGTGGCCTGGGAACATGACATCAGTGGATTCTGGAACCCTGTGGCCTGGGAACATGAGAACGGTTTGATTCTGGAACCCTGTGGCCTGGGAATATGTCTGAGGTTTGATGGTGGAAACCTGTGGCTTGGCAACATGACTGAGGTTTGTTTCTGGAACCCTGTTCCCTGGGAACATGACTGAGGTTTGATTCTGGACACCTTTGTGCTGGGAACATGACTGTGTTCTGATTGTAGAATCATGGGTCCTGCAAACATGACTGAGGTTTGATTCTGGAACCATGTGTCCTGCGAATATGACTGAGGTTTGATATTGGAAATCTTTGGCCTGGGAACTTGACTGAGGTTTGATGGCAGAAAACTGTGGACTGGCAAAATGACTGAGGTTTGATTGTAGAACCCTGTGCCCTGGAAACATGACTGTGGCCTGGTAGTGGAAACCCATGGCCTAGGAGTATGACATTGGTTTGATTCTGGAACGCTGTGGCCTAGGAACATGACTGAGGCGTGATTCTGGAAAAGTGTGGCCTGGGAATATGACTTAAGTTTGATTCTGGAAATCTGTGGCCTGGGAACTTGACTGAGGTTTGATGGCAGAAATCTGTGGACTGGCAACATGACTGAGATTTGATTGTAGAACCCTGTACCCTGGAAACATGACTGAGACCTGATACTTGAAACCCATGGCCTGGGAACTTGACATTGGTTTGATTCTGGAACCCTGTGGCCAGGAACAAGACTGAGGCGTGATTCTGGAATGCTGTGCCCTGGGAACATGACATCTGTTTAGATTGTGGAATACTGGGCCCTGGGAACCTGACTGAGGCTTGGTTCTGGAACCCTGTGGACAGGGAACTTGACTGAGGTTTTATTCTGGAATCCTGTGGCCTGGGAACATGACATCAGTGGATTCTGGAACCCTGTGGCCGGGGAACATGTCATCAGTGGATTCTGGAACCCTGTGGCCTGGGAACATGAGAACGGTTTGATTCTGGAACCCTGTGGCTTGGGAATATGTCTGAGGTTTGATGGTGGAAACCTGTGGCCTGGCAACATGACTGAGGTTTGTTTCTGGAACCCTGTTCCCTGGGAACATGACTGAGGTTTGCTTCTGGACACCTTTCTCCTGGGAACATGACTGTGGTTTGATTGTGGAATCCTGTGGCCTGCGAACATGACTGAGGTTTGATTCTGGAACCATGTGTCCTGGGAATATGACTGAGCTTTGATTCTGGAAATCTGTGGCCTGGGAACTTGACTGAGGTTTGATGGCAGAAACCTGTGGACTGGCAACATGACTGAGGTTTGATTGTAGAACCCTGTACCCTGGAAACATGACTGAGACCTGATACTTGAAACCCATGGCTTGGGAACTTGACATTGGTTTGATTCTTTAACCCTGTGGCCAGGGAACATGACTGAGGCGAGATTCTGGAATCCTGTGCCCAGGAAACATGACTGTGGCTTGGTACTGGAAACCCATGGCCTAGGAATTTGACATTGGTTTGATTCTGGAACCCTGTGGCCTTGGAATATGACTGAGGCGTGATTCTGGAATCCTGCGGCCTGGGAACATGACATCTGTTTAGATTATGGAATACTGTGCCCTGGGAACCTGACTGAAAGCTTGGTTCTGGAATCCTGTGGACTGGGAACATGACTGAGGTTTGATTCTGGAACCATGTGGCCTGGGAATATGACTGTGGTTTGATTTTGGAAACCATTGGCCTGTGAACATGACTGATGTTAGATTGAGGAATCCTGGGGCCTGGGAACATGACATCACTTTGGATTCTGGTACCCTGTTGCCTGGGAACATGAAATCGGTTTGATTGTGGAAACCTGTGGTCTGGGAATATGACTGAGGTTTGATGGTGGTACCCTATGGCCTGGCAACATGACTGAGGTTTGATTCTGGATCCCTGTGGCCAGGGAACATGACTGAGGCGTGATTCTGGAAAACTGTGGCCTGGGAATATGACTGAGGTTTGATTCTGGAAATCTGTGGCCTGGGTACTTGACTGAGGTTTGATGGCAGAAATCTGTGGACTGGCAACATTACTGAGGTTTGATTGTTGAATCCTGTGCTCTGGAAACATGACTGCGACCTGATACTTGAAACGCATGGCCTGGGAAATTGACATTGGTTTGATTCTGGAACCCTGTGGACTGGGAACATGACTGAGGTTTTATTCTGGAACCCTGTCGCCTGGGAATATAACTGAGGATTGTTTCTGGAACCCGGTGGCCTGGTAACATGACTGAGGCGTGATTCTGGAAAAGTGTGGCCTGGGAATATGACTGAGGTTTGATTCTGGAAATCTGTGGCCTGGGAACTTGACTGAGGTTTGATGGCAGAAATCTGTGGACTGGCAACATTACTGAGGTTTGATTGTAGAACCCTGTGCCCTGGAAACATGACTGCGACCTGATACTTGAAACCCATGGCCTGGGAATTTGACATTGGTTTGATTCTGGAACCCTGTGGCCAGGAACAAGACTGAGGCGTGATTCTGGAATCCTGTTGCCTGGGAACATGACATCTGTTTAGATTGTGGAATACTGGGCCCTGGGAATCTGACTGAGGCTTGGTTTTGGTACCCTATGGACTGGGAACATGACTGAGGTTTTATTCTGGAACCCTGTAGCCTGCGAAAATAACTGAGGATTGTTTCTCGAACCCTGTGGCCTGGGAACATGACATCAGTGGATTCTGGAACCCTGTGGCCTGGGAACATGAGAACGGTTTGATTCTGGAACCCTGTGGCCTGGGAATATGTCTGAGGTTTGATGGTGGAAACCTGTGGCTTGGCAACATGACTGAGGTTTGTTTCTGGAACCCTGTTCCCTGGGAACATGACTGAGGTTTGATTCTGGACACCTTTGTGCTGGGAACATGACTGTGTTCTGATTGTAGAATCATGGGTCCTGCAAACATGACTGAGGTTTGATTCTGGAACCATGTGTCCTGCGAATATGACTGAGGTTTGATATTGGAAATCTTTGGCCTGGGAACTTGACTGAGGTTTGATGGCAGAAACCTGTGGACTGGCAAAATGACTGAGGTTTGATTGTAGAACCCTGTGCCCTGGAAACATGACTGTGGCCTGGTAGTGGAAACCCATGGCCTAGGAGTATGACATTGGTTTGATTCTGGAACGCTGTGGCCTAGGAACATGACTGAGGCGTGATTCTGGAAAAGTGTGGCCTGGGAATATGACTTAAGTTTGATTCTGGAAATCTGTGGCCTGGGAACTTGACTGAGGTTTGATGGCAGAAATCTGTGGACTGGCAACATGACTGAGATTTGATTGTAGAACCCTGTACCCTGGAAACATGACTGAGACCTGATACTTGAAACCCATGGCCTGGGAACTTGACATTGGTTTGATTCTGGAACCCTGTGGCCAGGAACAAGACTGAGGCGTGATTCTGGAATGCTGTGCCCTGGGAACATGACATCTGTTTAGATTGTGGAATACTGGGCCCTGGGAACCTGACTGAGGCTTGGTTCTGGAACCCTGTGGACAGGGAACTTGACTGAGGTTTTATTCTGGAATCCTGTGGCCTGGGAACATGACATCAGTGGATTCTGGAACCCTGTGGCCGGGGAACATGTCATCAGTGGATTCTGGAACCCTGTGGCCTGGGAACATGAGAACGGTTTGATTCTGGAACCCTGTGGCTTGGGAATATGTCTGAGGTTTGATGGTGGAAACCTGTGGCCTGGCAACATGACTGAGGTTTGTTTCTGGAACCCTGTTCCCTGGGAACATGACTGAGGTTTGCTTCTGGACACCTTTCTCCTGGGAACATGACTGTGGTTTGATTGTGGAATCCTGTGGCCTGCGAACATGACTGAGGTTTGATTCTGGAACCATGTGTCCTGGGAATATGACTGAGCTTTGATTCTGGAAATCTGTGGCCTGGGAACTTGACTGAGGTTTGATGGCAGAAACCTGTGGACTGGCAACATGACTGAGGTTTGATTGTAGAACCCTGTACCCTGGAAACATGACTGAGACCTGATACTTGAAACCCATGGCTTGGGAACTTGACATTGGTTTGATTCTTTAACCCTGTGGCCAGGGAACATGACTGAGGCGAGATTCTGGAATCCTGTGCCCAGGAAACATGACTGTGGCTTGGTACTGGAAACCCATGGCCTAGGAATTTGACATTGGTTTGATTCTGGAACCCTGTGGCCTGGGAACATGACTGAGGCGTGATTCTGGAATCCTGCGGCCTGGGAACATGACATCTGTTTAGATTATGGAATACTGTGCCCTGGGAACCTGACTGAAAGCTTGGTTCTGGAATCCTGTGGACTGGGAACATGACTGAGGTTTGATTCTGGAACCATGTGGCCTGGGAATATGACTGTGGTTTGATTTTGGAAACCATTGGCCTGTGAACATGACTGATGTTAGATTGAGGGATCCTGGGGCCTGGGAACATGACATCACTTTGGATTCTGGTACCCTGTTGCCTGGGAACATGAAATCGGTTTGATTGTGGAAACCTGTGGTCTGGGAATATGACTGAGGTTTGATGGTGGTATCCTATGGCCTGGCAACATGACTGAGGTTTGATTCTGGATCCCTGGGGCCAGGGAACATGACTGAGGCGTGATTCTGGAAAACTGTGGCCTGGGAATATGACTGAGGTTTGACTCTGGAAATCTGTGGCCTGGGAACTTGACTGAGGTTTGATGGCAGAAACCTGTGGACTGGCAACATGACTGAGGTTTGATTGTAGAACCCTGTGCCCTGGAAACATGACTGTGGCCTGGTAGTGGAAACCCATGGCCTAGGAGTTTGACATTGGTTTGATTCTGGAACGCTGTGGCCTGGGAACATGACTGAGGCGTGATTCTGGAAAAGTGTGGCCTGGGAATATGACTGAAGTTTGATTCTGGAAATCTGTGGCCTGGGAACTTGACTGAGGTTTGATGGCAGAAATCTGTGGACTGGCAACATGACTGAGGTTTGATTGTAGAACCCTGTGCCCTGGAAACATGACTGCGACCTGATACTTGAAACCCATGGCCTGGGAACTTGACATTGGTTTGATTCTGGAACCCTGTGGCCAGGAACAAGACTGAGGCCTGATTCTGGAATGCTGTGCCCTGGGAACATGACATCTGTTTAGATTGTGGAATACTGGGCCCTGGGAACCTGACTGAGGCTTGGTTCTGGAACCCTGTGGACAGGGAACTTGACTGAGGTTTTATTCTGGAATCCTGTGGCCTGGGAACATGACATCAGTGGATTCTGGAACCCTGTGGCCGGGGAACATGTCATCAGTGCATTCTGGAACCCTGTGGCCTGGGAACATGAGAACGGTTTGATTCTGGAACCCTGTGGCTTGGGAATATGTCTGAGGTTTGATGGTGGAAACCTGTGGCCTGGCAACATGACTGAGGTTTGTTTCTGGAACCCTGTTCCCTGGGAACATGACTGAGGTTTGCTTCTGGACACCTTTCTCCTGGGAACATGACTGTGGTTTGATTGTGGAATCCTGTGGCCTGCGAACATGACTGAGGTTTGATTCTGGAACCATGTGTCCTGGGAATATGACTGAGCTTTGATTCTGGAAATCTGTGGCCTGGGAACTTGACTGAGGTTTGATGGCAGAAACCTGTGGACTGGCAACATGACTGAGGTTTGATTGTAGAACCCTGTACCCTGGAAACATGACTGCGACCTGATACTTGAAACCCATGGCTTGGGAACTTGACATTGGTTTGATTCTTTAACCCTGTGGCCAGGGAACATGACTGAGGCGAGATTCTGGAATCCTGTGCCCAGGAAACATGACTGTGGCTTGGTACTGGAAACCCATGGCCTAGGAATTTGACATTGGTTTGATTCTGGAACCCTGTGGCCTTGGAATATGACTGAGGCGTGATTCTGGAATCCTGCGGCCTGGGAACATGACATCTGTTTAGATTATGGAATACTGTGCCCTGGGAACCTGACTGAAAGCTTGGTTCTGGAATCCTGTGGACTGGGAACATGACTGAGGTTTGATTCTGGAACCATGTGGCCTGGGAATATGACTGTGGTTTGATTTTGGAAACCATTGGCCTGTGAACATGACTGATGTTAGATTGAGGAATCCTGGGGCCTGGGAACATGACATCACTTTGGATTCTGGTACCCTGTTGCCTGGGAACATGAAATCGGTTTGATTGTGGAAACCTGTGGTCTGGGAATATGACTGAGGTTTGATGGTGGTACCCTATGGCCTGGCAACATGACTGAGGTTTGATTCTGGATCCCTGTGGCCAGGGAACATGACTGAGGCGTGATTCTGGAAAACTGTGGCCTGGGAATATGACTGAGGTTTGATTCTGGAAATCTGTGGCCTGGGTACTTGACTGAGGTTTGATGGCAGAAATCTGTGGACTGGCAACATTACTGAGGTTTGATTGTTGAATCCTGTGCTCTGGAAACATGACTGCGACCTGATACTTGAAACGCATGGCCTGGGAAATTGACATTGGTTTGATTCTGGAACCCTGTGGACTGGGAACATGACTGAGGTTTTATTCTGGAACCCTGTCGCCTGGGAATATAACTGAGGATTGTTTCTGGAACCCGGTGGCCTGGTAACATGACTGAGGCGTGATTCTGGAAAAGTGTGGCCTGGGAATATGACTGAGGTTTGATTCTGGAAATCTGTGGCCTGGGAACTTGACTGAGGTTTGATGGCAGAAATCTGTGGACTGGCAACATTACTGAGGTTTGATTGTAGAACCCTGTGCCCTGGAAACATGACTGCGACCTGATACTTGAAACCCATGGGCTGGGAATTTGACATTGGTTTGATTCTGGAACCCTGTGGCCAGGAACAAGACTGAGGCGTGATTCTGGAATCCTGTTGCCTGGGAACATGACATCTGTTTAGATTGTGGAATACTGGGCCCTGGGAATCTGACTGAGGCTTGGTTTTGGTACCCTATGGACTGGGAACATGACTGAGGTTTTATTCTGGAACCCTGTAGCCTGCGAAAATAACTGAGGATTGTTTCTCGAACCCTGTGGCCTGGGAACATGACATCAGTGGATTCTGGAACCCTGTGGCCTGGGAACATGAGAACGGTTTGATTCTGGAACCCTGTGGCCTGGGAATATGTCTGAGGTTTGATGGTGGAAACCTGTGGCTTGGCAACATGACTGAGGTTTGTTTCTGGAACCCTGTTCCCTGGGAACATGACTGAGGTTTGATTCTGGACACCTTTGTGCTGGGAACATGACTGTGTTCTGATTGTAGAATCATGGGTCCTGCAAACATGACTGAGGTTTGATTCTGGAACCATGTGTCCTGCGAATATGACTGAGGTTTGATATTGGAAATCTTTGGCCTGGGAACTTGACTGAGGTTTGATGGCAGAAACCTGTGGACTGGCAAAATGACTGAGGTTTGATTGTAGAACCCTGTGCCCTGGAAACATGACTGTGGCCTGGTAGTGGAAACCCATGGCCTAGGAGTATGACATTGGTTTGATTCTGGAACGCTGTGGCCTAGGAACATGACTGAGGCGTGATTCTGGAAAAGTGTGGCCTGGGAATATGACTTAAGTTTGATTCTGGAAATCTGTGGCCTGGGAACTTGACTGAGGTTTGATGGCAGAAATCTGTGGACTGGCAACATGACTGAGATTTGATTGTAGAACCCTGTACCCTGGAAACATGACTGAGACCTGATACTTGAAACCCATGGCCTGGGAACTTGACATTGGTTTGATTCTGGAACCCTGTGGCCAGGAACAAGACTGAGGCGTGATTCTGGAATGCTGTGCCCTGGGAACATGACATCTGTTTAGATTGTGGAATACTGGGCCCTGGGAACCTGACTGAGGCTTGGTTCTGGAACCCTGTGGACAGGGAACTTGACTGAGGTTTTATTCTGGAATCCTGTGGCCTGGGAACATGACATCAGTGGATTCTGGAACCCTGTGGCCGGGGAACATGTCATCAGTGCATTCTGGAACCCTGTGGCCTGGGAACATGAGAACGGTTTGATTCTGGAACCCTGTGGCTTGGGAATATGTCTGAGGTTTGATGGTGGAAACCTGTGGCCTGGCAACATGACTGAGGTTTGTTTCTGGAACCCTGTTCCCTGGGAACATGACTGAGGTTTGCTTCTGGACACCTTTCTCCTGGGAACATGACTGTGGTTTGATTGTGGAATCCTGTGGCCTGCGAACATGACTGAGGTTTGATTCTGGAACCATGTGTCCTGGGAATATGACTGAGCTTTGATTCTGGAAATCTGTGGCCTGGGAACTTGACTGAGGTTTGATGGCAGAAACCTGTGGACTGGCAACATGACTGAGGTTTGATTGTAGAACCCTGTACCCTGGAAACATGACTGCGACCTGATACTTGAAACCCATGGCTTGGGAACTTGACATTGGTTTGATTCTTTAACCCTGTGGCCAGGGAACATGACTGAGGCGAGATTCTGGAATCCTGTGCCCAGGAAACATGACTGTGGCTTGGTACTGGAAACCCATGGCCTAGGAATTTGACATTGGTTTGATTCTGGAACCCTGTGGCCTTGGAATATGACTGAGGCGTGATTCTGGAATCCTGCGGCCTGGGAACATGACATCTGTTTAGATTATGGAATACTGTGCCCTGGGAACCTGACTGAAAGCTTGGTTCTGGAATCCTGTGGACTGGGAACATGACTGAGGTTTGATTCTGGAACCATGTGGCCTGGGAATATGACTGTGGTTTG
This sequence comes from Balaenoptera borealis, assembly GCF_965194805.1. NCBI lineage: Eukaryota > Metazoa > Chordata > Mammalia > Artiodactyla > Balaenopteridae > Balaenoptera > Balaenoptera borealis. The sequence goes on from NC_138878.1 coordinate 43,727,955, forward strand.
ATTTTGGAAACCATTGGCCTGTGAACATGACTGATGTTAGATTGAGGAATCCTGGGGCCTGGGAACATGACATCACTTTGGATTCTGGTACCCTGTTGCCTGGGAACATGAAATCGGTTTGATTGTGGAAACCTGTGGTCTGGGAATATGACTGAGGTTTGATGGTGGTACCCTATGGCCTGGCAACATGACTGAGGTTTGATTCTGGATCCCTGTGGCCAGGGAACATGACTGAGGCGTGATTCTGGAAAACTGTGGCCTGGGAATATGACTGAGGTTTGATTCTGGAAATCTGTGGCCTGGGTACTTGACTGAGGTTTGATGGCAGAAATCTGTGGACTGGCAACATTACTGAGGTTTGATTGTTGAATCCTGTGCTCTGGAAACATGACTGCGACCTGATACTTGAAACGCATGGCCTGGGAAATTGACATTGGTTTGATTCTGGAACCCTGTGGACTGGGAACATGACTGAGGTTTTATTCTGGAACCCTGTCGCCTGGGAATATAACTGAGGATTGTTTCTGGAACCCGGTGGCCTGGTAACATGACTGAGGCGTGATTCTGGAAAAGTGTGGCCTGGGAATATGACTGAGGTTTGATTCTGGAAATCTGTGGCCTGGGAACTTGACTGAGGTTTGATGGCAGAAATCTGTGGACTGGCAACATTACTGAGGTTTGATTGTAGAACCCTGTGCCCTGGAAACATGACTGCGACCTGATACTTGAAACCCATGGCCTGGGAATTTGACATTGGTTTGATTCTGGAACCCTGTGGCCAGGAACAAGACTGAGGCGTGATTCTGGAATCCTGTTGCCTGGGAACATGACATCTGTTTAGATTGTGGAATACTGGGCCCTGGGAATCTGACTGAGGCTTGGTTTTGGTACCCTATGGACTGGGAACATGACTGAGGTTTTATTCTGGAACCCTGTAGCCTGCGAAAATAACTGAGGATTGTTTCTCGAACCCTGTGGCCTGGGAACATGACATCAGTGGATTCTGGAACCCTGTGGCCTGGGAACATGAGAACGGTTTGATTCTGGAACCCTGTGGCCTGGGAATATGTCTGAGGTTTGATGGTGGAAACCTGTGGCTTGGCAACATGACTGAGGTTTGTTTCTGGAACCCTGTTCCCTGGGAACATGACTGAGGTTTGATTCTGGACACCTTTGTGCTGGGAACATGACTGTGTTCTGATTGTAGAATCATGGGTCCTGCAAACATGACTGAGGTTTGATTCTGGAACCATGTGTCCTGCGAATATGACTGAGGTTTGATATTGGAAATCTTTGGCCTGGGAACTTGACTGAGGTTTGATGGCAGAAACCTGTGGACTGGCAAAATGACTGAGGTTTGATTGTAGAACCCTGTGCCCTGGAAACATGACTGTGGCCTGGTAGTGGAAACCCATGGCCTAGGAGTATGACATTGGTTTGATTCTGGAACGCTGTGGCCTAGGAACATGACTGAGGCGTGATTCTGGAAAAGTGTGGCCTGGGAATATGACTTAAGTTTGATTCTGGAAATCTGTGGCCTGGGAACTTGACTGAGGTTTGATGGCAGAAATCTGTGGACTGGCAACATGACTGAGATTTGATTGTAGAACCCTGTACCCTGGAAACATGACTGAGACCTGATACTTGAAACCCATGGCCTGGGAACTTGACATTGGTTTGATTCTGGAACCCTGTGGCCAGGAACAAGACTGAGGCGTGATTCTGGAATGCTGTGCCCTGGGAACATGACATCTGTTTAGATTGTGGAATACTGGGCCCTGGGAACCTGACTGAGGCTTGGTTCTGGAACCCTGTGGACAGGGAACTTGACTGAGGTTTTATTCTGGAATCCTGTGGCCTGGGAACATGACATCAGTGGATTCTGGAACCCTGTGGCCGGGGAACATGTCATCAGTGGATTCTGGAACCCTGTGGCCTGGGAACATGAGAACGGTTTGATTCTGGAACCCTGTGGCTTGGGAATATGTCTGAGGTTTGATGGTGGAAACCTGTGGCCTGGCAACATGACTGAGGTTTGTTTCTGGAACCCTGTTCCCTGGGAACATGACTGAGGTTTGCTTCTGGACACCTTTCTCCTGGGAACATGACTGTGGTTTGATTGTGGAATCCTGTGGCCTGCGAACATGACTGAGGTTTGATTCTGGAACCATGTGTCCTGGGAATATGACTGAGCTTTGATTCTGGAAATCTGTGGCCTGGGAACTTGACTGAGGTTTGATGGCAGAAACCTGTGGACTGGCAACATGACTGAGGTTTGATTGTAGAACCCTGTACCCTGGAAACATGACTGAGACCTGATACTTGAAACCCATGGCTTGGGAACTTGACATTGGTTTGATTCTTTAACCCTGTGGCCAGGGAACATGACTGAGGCGAGATTCTGGAATCCTGTGCCCAGGAAACATGACTGTGGCTTGGTACTGGAAACCCATGGCCTAGGAATTTGACATTGGTTTGATTCTGGAACCCTGTGGCCTGGGAACATGACTGAGGCGTGATTCTGGAATCCTGCGGCCTGGGAACATGACATCTGTTTAGATTATGGAATACTGTGCCCTGGGAACCTGACTGAAAGCTTGGTTCTGGAATCCTGTGGACTGGGAACATGACTGAGGTTTGATTCTGGAACCATGTGGCCTGGGAATATGACTGTGGTTTGATTTTGGAAACCATTGGCCTGTGAACATGACTGATGTTAGATTGAGGGATCCTGGGGCCTGGGAACATGACATCACTTTGGATTCTGGTACCCTGTTGCCTGGGAACATGAAATCGGTTTGATTGTGGAAACCTGTGGTCTGGGAATATGACTGAGGTTTGATGGTGGTATCCTATGGCCTGGCAACATGACTGAGGTTTGATTCTGGATCCCTGGGGCCAGGGAACATGACTGAGGCGTGATTCTGGAAAACTGTGGCCTGGGAATATGACTGAGGTTTGACTCTGGAAATCTGTGGCCTGGGAACTTGACTGAGGTTTGATGGCAGAAACCTGTGGACTGGCAACATGACTGAGGTTTGATTGTAGAACCCTGTGCCCTGGAAACATGACTGTGGCCTGGTAGTGGAAACCCATGGCCTAGGAGTTTGACATTGGTTTGATTCTGGAACGCTGTGGCCTGGGAACATGACTGAGGCGTGATTCTGGAAAAGTGTGGCCTGGGAATATGACTGAAGTTTGATTCTGGAAATCTGTGGCCTGGGAACTTGACTGAGGTTTGATGGCAGAAATCTGTGGACTGGCAACATGACTGAGGTTTGATTGTAGAACCCTGTGCCCTGGAAACATGACTGCGACCTGATACTTGAAACCCATGGCCTGGGAACTTGACATTGGTTTGATTCTGGAACCCTGTGGCCAGGAACAAGACTGAGGCCTGATTCTGGAATGCTGTGCCCTGGGAACATGACATCTGTTTAGATTGTGGAATACTGGGCCCTGGGAACCTGACTGAGGCTTGGTTCTGGAACCCTGTGGACAGGGAACTTGACTGAGGTTTTATTCTGGAATCCTGTGGCCTGGGAACATGACATCAGTGGATTCTGGAACCCTGTGGCCGGGGAACATGTCATCAGTGCATTCTGGAACCCTGTGGCCTGGGAACATGAGAACGGTTTGATTCTGGAACCCTGTGGCTTGGGAATATGTCTGAGGTTTGATGGTGGAAACCTGTGGCCTGGCAACATGACTGAGGTTTGTTTCTGGAACCCTGTTCCCTGGGAACATGACTGAGGTTTGCTTCTGGACACCTTTCTCCTGGGAACATGACTGTGGTTTGATTGTGGAATCCTGTGGCCTGCGAACATGACTGAGGTTTGATTCTGGAACCATGTGTCCTGGGAATATGACTGAGCTTTGATTCTGGAAATCTGTGGCCTGGGAACTTGACTGAGGTTTGATGGCAGAAACCTGTGGACTGGCAACATGACTGAGGTTTGATTGTAGAACCCTGTACCCTGGAAACATGACTGCGACCTGATACTTGAAACCCATGGCTTGGGAACTTGACATTGGTTTGATTCTTTAACCCTGTGGCCAGGGAACATGACTGAGGCGAGATTCTGGAATCCTGTGCCCAGGAAACATGACTGTGGCTTGGTACTGGAAACCCATGGCCTAGGAATTTGACATTAGTTTGATTCTGGAACCCTGTGGCCTTGGAATATGACTGAGGCGTGATTCTGGAATCCTGCGGCCTGGGAACATGACATCTGTTTAGATTATGGAATACTGTGCCCTGGGAACCTGACTGAAAGCTTGGTTCTGGAATCCTGTGGACTGGGAACATGACTGAGGTTTGATTCTGGAACCATGTGGCCTGGGAATATGACTGTGGTTTGATTTTGGAAACCATTGGCCTGTGAACATGACTGATGTTAGATTGAGGAATCCTGGGGCCTGGGAACATGACATCACTTTGGATTCTGGTACCCTGTTGCCTGGGAACATGAAATCGGTTTGATTGTGGAAACCTGTGGTCTGGGAATATGACTGAGGTTTGATGGTGGTACCCTATGGCCTGGCAACATGACTGAGGTTTGATTCTGGATCCCTGTGGCCAGGGAACATGACTGAGGCGTGATTCTGGAAAACTGTGGCCTGGGAATATGACTGAGGTTTGATTCTGGAAATCTGTGGCCTGGGTACTTGACTGAGGTTTGATGGCAGAAATCTGTGGACTGGCAACATTACTGAGGTTTGATTGTTGAATCCTGTGCTCTGGAAACATGACTGCGACCTGATACTTGAAACGCATGGCCTGGGAAATTGACATTGGTTTGATTCTGGAACCCTGTGGACTGGGAACATGACTGAGGTTTTATTCTGGAACCCTGTCGCCTGGGAATATAACTGAGGATTGTTTCTGGAACCCGGTGGCCTGGTAACATGACTGAGGCGTGATTCTGGAAAAGTGTGGCCTGGGAATATGACTGAGGTTTGATTCTGGAAATCTGTGGCCTGGGAACTTGACTGAGGTTTGATGGCAGAAATCTGTGGACTGGCAACATTACTGAGGTTTGATTGTAGAACCCTGTGCCCTGGAAACATGACTGCGACCTGATACTTGAAACCCATGGGCTGGGAATTTGACATTGGTTTGATTCTGGAACCCTGTGGCCAGGAACAAGACTGAGGCGTGATTCTGGAATCCTGTTGCCTGGGAACATGACATCTGTTTAGATTGTGGAATACTGGGCCCTGGGAATCTGACTGAGGCTTGGTTTTGGTACCCTATGGACTGGGAACATGACTGAGGTTTTATTCTGGAACCCTGTAGCCTGCGAAAATAACTGAGGATTGTTTCTCGAACCCTGTGGCCTGGGAACATGACATCAGTGGATTCTGGAACCCTGTGGCCTGGGAACATGAGAACGGTTTGATTCTGGAACCCTGTGGCCTGGGAATATGTCTGAGGTTTGATGGTGGAAACCTGTGGCTTGGCAACATGACTGAGGTTTGTTTCTGGAACCCTGTTCCCTGGGAACATGACTGAGGTTTGATTCTGGACACCTTTGTGCTGGGAACATGACTGTGTTCTGATTGTAGAATCATGGGTCCTGCAAACATGACTGAGGTTTGATTCTGGAACCATGTGTCCTGCGAATATGACTGAGGTTTGATATTGGAAATCTTTGGCCTGGGAACTTGACTGAGGTTTGATGGCAGAAACCTGTGGACTGGCAAAATGACTGAGGTTTGATTGTAGAACCCTGTGCCCTGGAAACATGACTGTGGCCTGGTAGTGGAAACCCATGGCCTAGGAGTATGACATTGGTTTGATTCTGGAACGCTGTGGCCTAGGAACATGACTGAGGCGTGATTCTGGAAAAGTGTGGCCTGGGAATATGACTTAAGTTTGATTCTGGAAATCTGTGGCCTGGGAACTTGACTGAGGTTTGATGGCAGAAATCTGTGGACTGGCAACATGACTGAGATTTGATTGTAGAACCCTGTACCCTGGAAACATGACTGAGACCTGATACTTGAAACCCATAGCCTGGGAACTTGACATTGGTTTGATTCTGGAACCCTGTGGCCAGGAACAAGACTGAGGCGTGATTCTGGAATGCTGTGCCCTGGGAACATGACATCTGTTTAGATTGTGGAATACTGGGCCCTGGGAACCTGACTGAGGCTTGGTTCTGGAACCCTGTGGACAGGGAACTTGACTGAGGTTTTATTCTGGAATCCTGTGGCCTGGGAACATGACATCAGTGGATTCTGGAACCCTGTGGCCGGGGAACATGTCATCAGTGGATTCTGGAACCCTGTGGCCTGGGAACATGAGAACGGTTTGATTCTGGAACCCTGTGGCTTGGGAATATGTCTGAGGTTTGATGGTGGAAACCTGTGGCCTGGCAACATGACTGAGGTTTGTTTCTGGAACCCTGTTCCCTGGGAACATGACTGAGGTTTGCTTCTGGACACCTTTCTCCTGGGAACATGACTGTGGTTTGATTGTGGAATCCTGTGGCCTGCGAACATGACTGAGGTTTGATTCTGGAACCATGTGTCCTGGGAATATGACTGAGCTTTGATTCTGGAAATCTGTGGCCTGGGAACTTGACTGAGGTTTGATGGCAGAAACCTGTGGACTGGCAACATGACTGAGGTTTGATTGTAGAACCCTGTACCCTGGAAACATGACTGAGACCTGATACTTGAAACCCATGGCTTGGGAACTTGACATTGGTTTGATTCTTTAACCCTGTGGCCAGGGAACATGACTGAGGCGAGATTCTGGAATCCTGTGCCCAGGAAACATGACTGTGGCTTGGTACTGGAAACCCATGGCCTAGGAATTTGACATTGGTTTGATTCTGGAACCCTGTGGCCTGGGAACATGACTGAGGCGTGATTCTGGAATCCTGCGGCCTGGGAACATGACATCTGTTTAGATTATGGAATACTGTGCCCTGGGAACCTGACTGAAAGCTTGGTTCTGGAATCCTGTGGACTGGGAACATGACTGAGGTTTGATTCTGGAACCATGTGGCCTGGGAATATGACTGTGGTTTGATTTTGGAAACCATTGGCCTGTGAACATGACTGATGTTAGATTGAGGAATCCTGGGGCCTGGGAACATGACATCACTTTGGATTCTGGTACCCTGTTGCCTGGGAACATGAAATCGGTTTGATTGTGGAAACCTGTGGTCTGGGAATATGACTGAGGTTTGATGGTGGTACCCTATGGCCTGGCAACATGACTGAGGTTTGATTCTGGATCCCTGTGGCCAGGGAACATGACTGAGGCGTGATTCTGGAAAACTGTGGCCTGGGAATATGACTGAGGTTTGATTCTGGAAATCTGTGGCCTGGGAACTTGACTGAGGTTTGATGGCAGAAATCTGTGGACTGGCAACATTACTGAGGTTTGATTGTTGAACCCTGTGTCCTGGAAACATGACTGCGACCTGATACTTGAAACGCATGGCCTGGGAAATTGACATTGGTTTGATTCTGGAACCCTGTGGCCAGGAACAAGACTGAGGCGTGATTCTGGAATCCTGTTGCCTGGGAACATGACATCTGTTTAGATTGTGGAATACTGGGCCCTGGGAATCTGACTGAGGCTTGGTTTTGGTACCCTGTGGACTGGGAACATGACTGAGGTTTTATTCTGGAACCCTGTAGCCTGCGAAAATAACTGAGGATTGTTTCTCGAACCCTGTGGCCTGGGAACATGACATCAGTGGATTCTGGAACCCTGTGGCCTGGGAACATGAGAACGGTTTGATTCTGGAACCCTGTGGCCTGGGAATATGTCTGAGGTTTGATGGTGGAAACCTGTGGCTTGGCAACATGACTGAGGTTTGTTTCTGGAACCCTGTTCCCTGGGAACATGACTGAGGTTTGATTCTGGACACCTTTGTGCTGGGAACATGACTGTGTTCTTATTGTAGAATCATGGGTCCTGCAAACATGACTGAGGTTTGATTCTGGAACCATGTGTCCTGCGAATATGACTGAGGTTTGATATTGGAAATCTTTGGCCTGGGAACTTGACTGAGGTTTGATGGCAGAAACCTGTGGACTGGCAACATGACTGAGGTTTGATTGTAGAACCCTGTGCCCTGGAAACATGACTGTGGCCTGGTAGTGGAAACCCATGGCCTAGGAGTTTGACATTGGTTTGATTGTGGAACGCTGTGGCCTAGGAACATGACTGAGGCGTGATTCTGGAAAAGTGTGGCCTGGGAATATGACTGAAGTTTGATTCTGGAAATCTGTGGCCTGGGAACTTGACTGAGGTTTGATGGCAGAAATCTGTGGACTGGCAACATGACTGAGGTTTGATTGTAGAACCCTGTACCCTGGAAACATGACTGCGACCTGATACTTGAAACCCATGGCTTGGGAACTTGACATTGGTTTGATTCTGGAACCCTGTGGCCAGGGAACATGACTGAGGCGAGATTCTGGAATCCTGTGCCCAGGAAACATGACTGTGGCTTGGTACTGGAAACCCATGGCCTAGGAATTTGACATTGGTTTGATTCTGGAACCCTGTGGCCTGGGAACATGACTGAGGCGTGATTCTGGAATCCTGCGGCCTGGGAACATGACATCTGTTTAGATTATGGAATACTGTGCCCTGGGAACCTGACTGAAAGCTTGGTTCTGGAATCCTGTGGACTGGGAACATGACTGAGGTTTGATTCTGGAACCATGTGGCCTGGGAATATGACTGTGGTTTGATTTTGGAAACCATTGGCCTGTGAACATGACTGATGTTAGATTGAGGGATCCTGGGGCCTGGGAACATGACATCACTTTGGATTCTGGTACCCTGTTGCCTGGGAACATGAAATCGGTTTGATTGTGGAAACCTGTGGTCTGGGAATATGACTGAGGTTTGATGGTGGTATCCTATGGCCTGGCAACATGACTGAGGTTTGATTCTGGATCCCTGGGGCCAGGGAACATGACTGAGGCGTGATTCTGGAAAACTGTGGCCTGGGAATATGACTGAGGTTTGACTCTGGAAATCTGTGGCCTGGGAACTTGACTGAGGTTTGATGGCAGAAACCTGTGGACTGGCAACATGACTGAGGTTTGATTGTAGAACCCTGTGCCCTGGAAACATGAATGTGGCCTGGTAGTGGAAACCCATGGCCTAGGAGTTTGACATTGGTTTGATTCTGGAACGCTGTGGCCTGGGAACATGACTGAGGCGTGATTCTGGAAAAGTGTGGCCTGGGAATATGACTGAAGTTTGATTCTGGAAATCTGTGGCCTGGGAACTTGACTGAGGTTTGATGGCAGAAATCTGTGGACTGGCAACATGACTGAGGTTTGATTGTAGAACCCTGTGCCCTGGAAACATGACTGCGACCTGATACTTGAAACCCATGGCCTGGGAACTTGACATTGGTTTGATTCTGGAACCCTGTGGCCAGGAACAAGACTGAGGCCTGATTCTGGAATGCTGTGCCCTGGGAACATGACATCTGTTTAGATTGTGGAATACTGGGCCCTGGGAACCTGACTGAGGCTTGGTTCTGGAACCCTGTGGACAGGGAACTTGACTGAGGTTTTATTCTGGAATCCTGTGGCCTGGGAACATGACATCAGTGGATTCTGGAACCCTGTGGCCGGGGAACATGTCATCAGTGGATTCTGGAACCCTGTGGCCTGGGAACATGAGAACGGTTTGATTCTGGAACCCTGTGGCTTGGGAATATGTCTGAGGTTTGATGGTGGAAACCTGTGGCCTGGCAACATGACTGAGGTTTGTTTCTGGAACCCTGTTCCCTGGGAACATGACTGAGGTTTGCTTCTGGACATCTTTCTCCTGGGAACATGACTGAGGTTTGATTCTGGAACCATGTGTCCTGGGAATATGACTGAGCTTTGATTCTGGAAATCTGTGGCCTGGGAACTTGACTGAGGTTTGATGGCAGAAACCTGTGGACTGGCAACATGACTGAGGTTTGATTGTAGAACCCTGTACCCTGGAAACATGACTGCGACCTGATACTTGAAACCCATGGCTTGGGAACTTGACATTGGTTTGATTCTTTAACCCTGTGGCCAGGGAACATGACTGAGGCGAGATTCTGGAATCCTGTGCCCAGGAAACATGACTGTGGCTTGGTACTGGAAACCCATGGCCTAGGAATTTGACATTGGTTTGATTCTGGAACCCTGTGGCCTTGGAATATGACTGAGGCGTGATTCTGGAATCCTGCGGCCTGGGAACATGACATCTGTTTAGATTATGGAATACTGTGCCCTGGGAACCTGACTGAAAGCTTGGTTCTGGAATCCTGTGGACTGGGAACATGACTGAGGTTTGATTCTGGAACCATGTGGCCTGGGAATATGACTGTGGTTTGATTTTGGAAACCATTGGCCTGTGAACATGACTGATGTTAGATTGAGGAATCCTGGGGCCTGGGAACATGACATCACTTTGGATTCTGGTACCCTGTTGCCTGGGAACATGAAATCGGTTTGATTGTGGAAACCTGTGGTCTGGGAATATGACTGAGGTTTGATGGTGGTACCCTATGGCCTGGCAACATGACTGAGGTTTGATTCTGGATCCCTGTGGCCAGGGAACATGACTGAGGCGTGATTCTGGAAAACTGTGGCCTGGGAATATGACTGAGGTTTGATTCTGGAAATCTGTGGCCTGGGTACTTGACTGAGGTTTGATGGCAGAAATCTGTGGACTGGCAACATTACTGAGGTTTGATTGTTGAATCCTGTGCTCTGGAAACATGACTGCGACCTGATACTTGAAACGCATGGCCTGGGAAATTGACATTGGTTTGATTCTGGAACCCTGTGGACTGGGAACATGACTGAGGTTTTATTCTGGAACCCTGTCGCCTGGGAATATAACTGAGGATTGTTTCTGGAACCCGGTGGCCTGGTAACATGACTGAGGCGTGATTCTGGAAAAGTGTGGCCTGGGAATATGACTGAGGTTTGATTCTGGAAATCTGTGGCCTGGGAACTTGACTGAGGTTTGATGGCAGAAATCTGTGGACTGGCAACATGACTGAGGTTTGATTGTAGAACCCTGTGCCCTGGAAACATGACTGCGACCTGATACTTGAAACCCATGGGCTGGGAATTTGACATTGGTTTGATTCTGGAACCCTGTGGCCAGGAACAAGACTGAGGCGTGATTCTGGAATCCTGTTGCCTGGGAACATGACATCTGTTTAGATTGTGGAATACTGGGCCCTGGGAATCTGACTGAGGCTTGGTTTTGGTACCCTATGGACTGGGAACATGACTGAGGTTTTATTCTGGAACCCTGTAGCCTGCGAAAATAACTGAGGATTGTTTCTCGAACCCTGTGGCCTGGGAACATGACATCAGTGGATTCTGGAACCCTGTGGCCTGGGAACATGAGAACGGTTTGATTCTGGAACCCTGTGGCCTGGGAATATGTCTGAGGTTTGATGGTGGAAACCTGTGGCTTGGCAACATGACTGAGGTTTGTTTCTGGAACCCTGTTCCCTGGGAACATGACTGAGGTTTGATTCTGGACACCTTTGTGCTGGGAACATGACTGTGTTCTGATTGTAGAATCATGGGTCCTGCAAACATGACTGAGGTTTGATTCTGGAACCATGTGTCCTGCGAATATGACTGAGGTTTGATATTGGAAATCTTTGGCCTGGGAACTTGACTGAGGTTTGATGGCAGAAACCTGTGGACTGGCAAAATGACTGAGGTTTGATTGTAGAACCCTGTGCCCTGGAAACATGACTGTGGCCTGGTAGTGGAAACCCATGGCCTAGGAGTATGACATTGGTTTGATTCTGGAACGCTGTGGCCTAGGAACATGACTGAGGCGTGATTCTGGAAAAGTGTGGCCTGGGAATATGACTTAAGTTTGATTCTGGAAATCTGTGGCCTGGGAACTTGACTGAGGTTTGATGGCAGAAATCTGTGGACTGGCAACATGACTGAGATTTGATTGTAGAACCCTGTACCCTGGAAACATGACTGAGACCTGATACTTGAAACCCATGGCCTGGGAACTTGACATTGGTTTGATTCTGGAACCCTGTGGCCAGGAACAAGACTGAGGCGTGATTCTGGAATGCTGTGCCCTGGGAACATGACATCTGTTTAGATTGTGGAATACTGGGCCCTGGGAACCTGACTGAGGCTTGGTTCTGGAACCCTGTGGACAGGGAACTTGACTGAGGTTTTATTCTGGAATCCTGTGGCCTGGGAACATGACATCAGTGGATTCTGGAACCCTGTGGCCGGGGAACATGTCATCAGTGCATTCTGGAACCCTGTGGCCTGGGAACATGAGAACGGTTTGATTCTGGAACCCTGTGGCTTGGGAATATGTCTGAGGTTTGATGGTGGAAACCTGTGGCCTGGCAACATGACTGAGGTTTGTTTCTGGAACCCTGTTCCCTGGGAACATGACTGAGGTTTGCTTCTGGACACCTTTCTCCTGGGAACATGACTGTGGTTTGATTGTGGAATCCTGTGGCCTGCGAACATGACTGAGGTTTGATTCTGGAACCATGTGTCCTGGGAATATGACTGAGCTTTGATTCTGGAAATCTGTGGCCTGGGAACTTGACTGAGGTTTGATGGCAGAAACCTGTGGACTGGCAACATGACTGAGGTTTGATTGTAGAACCCTGTACCCTGGAAACATGACTGCGACCTGATACTTGAAACCCATGGCTTGGGAACTTGACATTGGTTTGATTCTTTAACCCTGTGGCCAGGGAACATGACTGAGGCGAGATTCTGGAATCCTGTGCCCAGGAAACATGACTGTGGCTTGGTACTGGAAACCCATGGCCTAGGAATTTGACATTGGTTTGATTCTGGAACCCTGTGGCCTTGGAATATGACTGAGGCGTGATTCTGGAATCCTGCGGCCTGGGAACATGACATCTGTTTAGATTATGGAATACTGTGCCCTGGGAACCTGACTGAAAGCTTGGTTCTGGAATCCTGTGGACTGGGAACATGACTGAGGTTTGATTCTGGAACCATGTGGCCTGGGAATATGACTGTGGTTTGATTTTGGAAACCATTGGCCTGTGAACATGACTGATGTTAGATTGAGGAATCCTGGGGCCTGGGAACATGACATCACTTTGGATTCTGGTACCCTGTTGCCTGGGAACATGAAATCGGTTTGATTGTGGAAACCTGTGGTCTGGGAATATGACTGAGGTTTGATGGTGGTACCCTATGGCCTGGCAACATGACTGAGGTTTGATTCTGGATCCCTGTGGCCAGGGAACATGACTGAGGCGTGATTCTGGAAAACTGTGGCCTGGGAATATGACTGAGGTTTGATTCTGGAAATCTGTGGCCTGGGTACTTGACTGAGGTTTGATGGCAGAAATCTGTGGACTGGCAACATTACTGAGGTTTGATTGTTGAATCCTGTGCTCTGGAAACATGACTGCGACCTGATACTTGAAACGCATGGCCTGGGAAATTGACATTGGTTTGATTCTGGAACCCTGTGGACTGGGAACATGACTGAGGTTTTATTCTGGAACCCTGTCGCCTGGGAATATAACTGAGGATTGTTTCTGGAACCCGGTGGCCTGGTAACATGACTGAGGCGTGATTCTGGAAAAGTGTGGCCTGGGAATATGACTGAGGTTTGATTCTGGAAATCTGTGGCCTGGGAACTTGACTGAGGTTTGATGGCAGAAACCTGTGGACTGGCAACATGACTGAGGTTTGATTGTAGAACCCTGTGCCCTGGAAACATGACTGTGGCCTGGTAGTGGAAACCCATGGCCTAGGAGTATGACATTGGTTTGATTCTGGAACGCTGTGGCCTAGGAACATGACTGAGGCGTGATTCTGGAAAAGTGTGGCCTGGGAATATGACTTAAGTTTGATTCTGGAAATCTGTGGCCTGGGAACTTGACTGAGGTTTGATGGCAGAAATCTGTGGACTGGCAACATGACTGAGATTTGATTGTAGAACCCTGTACCCTGGAAACATGACTGAGACCTGATACTTGAAACCCATGGCCTGGGAACTTGACATTGGTTTGATTCTGGAACCCTGTGGCCAGGAACAAGACTGAGGCGTGATTCTGGAATGCTGTGCCCTGGGAACATGACATCTGTTTAGATTGTGGAATACTGGGCCCTGGGAACCTGACTGAGGCTTGGTTCTGGAACCCTGTGGACAGGGAACTTGACTGAGGTTTTATTCTGGAATCCTGTGGCCTGGGAACATGACATCAGTGGATTCTGGAACCCTGTGGCCGGGGAACATGTCATCAGTGGATTCTGGAACCCTGTGGCCTGGGAACATGAGAACGGTTTGATTCTGGAACCCTGTGGCTTGGGAATATGTCTGAGGTTTGATGGTGGAAACCTGTGGCCTGGCAACATGACTGAGGTTTGTTTCTGGAACCCTGTTCCCTGGGAACATGACTGAGGTTTGCTTCTGGACACCTTTCTCCTGGGAACATGACTGTGGTTTGATTGTGGAATCCTGTGGCCTGCGAACATGACTGAGGTTTGATTCTGGAACCATGTGTCCTGGGAATATGACTGAGCTTTGATTCTGGAAATCTGTGGCCTGGGAACTTGACTGAGGTTTGATGGCAGAAACCTGTGGACTGGCAACATGACTGAGGTTTGATTGTAGAACCCTGTACCCTGGAAACATGACTGCGACCTGATACTTGAAACCCATGGCTTGGGAACTTGACATTGGTTTGATTCTTTAACCCTGTGGCCAGGGAACATGACTGAGGCGAGATTCTGGAATCCTGTGCCCAGGAAACATGACTGTGGCTTGGTACTGGAAACCCATGGCCTAGGAATTTGACATTGGTTTGATTCTGGAACCCTGTGGCCTGGGAACATGACTGAGGCGTGATTCTGGAATCCTGCGGCCTGGGAACATGACATCTGTTTAGATTATGGAATACTGTGCCCTGGGAACCTGACTGAAAGCTTGGTTCTGGAATCCTGTGGACTGGGAACATGACTGAGGTTTGATTCTGGAACCATGTGGCCTGGGAATATGACTGTGGTTTGATTTTGGAAACCATTGGCCTGTGAACATGACTGATGTTAGATTGAGGAATCCTGGGGCCTGGGAACATGACATCACTTTGGATTCTGGTACCCTGTTGCCTGGGAACATGAAATCGGTTTGATTGTGGAAACCTGTGGTCTGGGAATATGACTGAGGTTTGATGGTGGTACCCTATGGCCTGGCAACATGACTGAGGTTTGATTCTGGATCCCTGTGGCCAGGGAACATGACTGAGGCGTGATTCTGGAAAACTGTGGCTTGGGAATATGACTGAGGTTTGATTCTGGAAATCTGTGGCCTGGGAACTTGACTGAGGTTTGATGGCAGAAATCTGTGGACTGGCAACATTACTGAGGTTTGATTGTAGAACCCTGTGCCCTGGAAACATGACTGCGACCTGATACTTGAAACCCATGGCCTGGGAATTTGACATTGGTTTGATTCTGGAACCCTGTGGCCAGGAACAAGACTGAGGTGTGATTCTGGAATCCTGTTGCCTGGGAACATGACATCTGTTTAGATTGTGGAATACTGGGCCCTGGGAATCTGACTGAGGCTTGGTTTTGGTACCCTGTGGACTGGGAACATGACTGAGGTTTTATTCTGGAACCCTGTAGCCTGCGAAAATAACTGAGGATTGTTTCTCGAACCCTGTGTCCTGGGAACATGACATCAGTGGATTCTGGAACCCTGTGGCCTGGGAACATGAGAACGGTTTGATTCTGGAACCCTGTGGCCTGGGAACATGTCTGAGGTTTGATGGTGGAAACCTGTGGCTTGGCAACATGACTGAGGTTTGTTTCTGGAACCCTGTTCCCTGGGAACATGACTGAGGTTTGATTCTGGACACCTTTGTGCTGGGAACATGACTGTGTTCTGATTGTAGAATCATGGGTCCTGCAAACATGACTGAGGTTTGATTCTGGAACCATGTGTCCTGCGAATATGACTGAGGTTTGATATTGGAAATCTTTGGCCTGGGAACTTGACTGAGGTTTGATGGCAGAAACCTGTGGACTGGCAACATGACTGAGGTTTGATTGTAGAACCCTGTGCCCTGGAAACATGACTGTGGCCTGGTAGTGGAAACCCATGGCCTAGGAGTTTGACATTGGTTTGATTCTGGAACGCTGTGGCCTGGGAACATGACTGAGGCGTGATTCTGGAAAAGTGTGGCCTGGGAATATGACTGAAGTTTGATTCTGGACATCTGTGGCCTGGGAACTTGACTGAGGTTTGATGGCAGAAATCTGTGGACTGGCTACATTACTTAGGTTTGATTGTAGAACCCTGTGCTATGGAAACATGACTGAGACCTGATACTTGAAACGCATGGCCTGGGAAATTGACATTGGTTTGATTCTGGAACCCTGTGGACTGGGAACATGACTGAGGTTTTATTCTGGAACCCTGTAGCCTGGGAATATAACTGAGGATTGTTGCTGGAACCCTGTGGCCTGGGAACATGATTGAGGCGTGATTCTGGAAAAGTGTGGCCTGGGAATATGACTGAGGTTTGATTCTGGAAATCTGTGGCCTGGGAACTTGACTGAGGTTTGATTCTGGAACCATGTGGCCTGGGAATATGACTGTGGTTTGATTTTGGAAATCTTTGGCCTGGGAACTTGACTGAGGTTTGATGGCAGAAACCTGTGGACTGGCAACATGACTGAGGTTTGATTGTAGAACCCTGTGCCCTGGAAACATGACTGTGGCCTGGTAGTGGAAACCCATGGCCTAGGATTTTGACATTGGTTTGATTCTGGAACGCTGTGGCCAGGAACAAGACTGAGGCGTGATTCTGGAATGCTGTGCCCTGGGAACATGGCATCTGTTTAGATTGTGGAATACTGGGCCCTGGGATCCTGACTGAGGCTTGGTTCTGGAACCCTGTGGACAGGGAACTTGACTGAGGTTTTATTCTGGAATCCTGTGGCCTGGGAACATGACATCAGTGGATTCTGGAACCCTGTGGCCGGGGAACATGTCATCAGTGGATTCTGGAACCCTGTGGCCTGGGAACATGAGAACGGTTTGGTTCTGGAACCCTGTGGCTTGGGAATATGTCTGAGGTTTGATGGTGGAAACCTGTGGCCTGGCAACATGACTGAGGTTTGTTTCTGGAACCCTGTTCCCTGGGAACATGACTGAGGTTTGCTTCTGGACACCTTTCTCCTGGGAACATGACTGTGGTTTGATTGTGGAATCCTGTGGCCTGCGAACATGACTGAGGTTTGATTCTAGAACCATGTGTCCTGGGAATATGACTGAGCTTTGATTCTGGAAATCTGTGGCCTGGGAACTTGACTGACGTTTGATGGCAGAAACCTGTGGACTGGCAACATGACTGAGGTTTGATTGTAGAACCCTGTACCCTGGAAACATGACTGAGACCTGATACTTGAAACCCATGGCTTGGGAACTTGACATTGGTTTGATTCTTTAACCCTGTGGCCAGGGAACATGACTGAGGCGAGATTCTGGAATCCTGTGCCCAGGAAACATGACTGTGGCTTGGTACTGGAAACCCATGGCCTAGGAATTTGACATTGGTTTGATTCTGGAACCCTGTGGCCTGGGAACATGACTGAGGCGTGATTCTGGAATCCTGCGGCCTGGGAACATGACATCTGTTTAGATTATGGAATACTGTGCCCTGGGAACCTGACTGAAAGCTTGGTTCTGGAATCCTGTGGACTGGGAACATGACTGAGGTTTGATTCTGGAACCATGTGGCCTGGGAATATGACTGTGGTTTGATTTTGGAAACCATTGGCCTGTGAACATGACTGATGTTAGATTGAGGAATCCTGGGGCCTGGGAACATGACATCACTTTGGATTCTGGTACCCTGTTGCCTGGGAACATGAAATCGGTTTGATTGTGGAAACCTGTGGTCTGGGAATATGACTGAGGTTTGATGGTGGTACCCTATGGCCTGGCAACATGACTGAGGTTTGATTCTGGATCCCTGTGGCCAGAGAACATGACTGAGGCGTGATTCTGGAAAACTGTGGCCTGGGAATATGACTGAGGTTTGATTCTGGAAATCTGTGGCCTGGGAACTTGACTGAGGTTTGATGGCAGAAATCTGTGGACTGGCAACATTACTGAGGTTTGATTGTTGAACCCTGTGCTCTGGAAACATGACTGCGACCTGATACTTGAAACGCATGGCCTGGGAAATTGACATTGGTTTGATTCTGGAACCCTGTGGACCGGGAACATGACTGAGGTTTTATTCTGGAACCCTGTAGCCTGGGAATATAACTGAGGATTGTTTCTGGAACCCGGTGGCCTGGTAACATGACTGAGGCATGATTCTGGAAAAGTGTGGCCTGGGAATATGACTGAGGTTTGATTCTGGAAATCTGTGGCCTGGGAACTTGACTGAGGTTTGATGGCAGAAATCTGTGGACTGGCAACATGACTGAGGTTTGATTGTAGAACCCTGTGCCCTGGAAACATGACTGCGACCTGATACTTGAAACCTATGGCCTGGGAATTTGACATTGGTTTGATTCTGGAACCCTGTGGCCAGGAACAAGACTGAGGTGTGATTCTGGAATCCTGTTGCCTGGGAACATGACATCTGTTTAGATTGTGGAATACTGGGCCCTGGGAATCTGACTGAGGCTTGGTTTTGGTACCCTGTGGACTGGGAACATGACTGAGGTTTTATTCTGGAACCCTGTAGCCTGCGAAAATAACTGAGGATTGTTTCTCGAACCCTGTGGCCTGGGAACATGACATCAGTGGATTCTGGAACCCTGTGGCCTGGGAACATGAGAACGGTTTGATTCTGCAACCCTGTGGCCTGGGAACATGTCTGAGGTTTGATGGTGGAAACCTGTGGCTTGGCAACATGACTGAGGTTTGTTTCTGGAACCCTGTTCCCTGGGAACATGACTGAGGTTTGATTCTGGACACCTTTGTGCTGGGAACATGACTGTGTTCTGATTGTAGAATCATGGGTCCTGCAAACATGACTGAGGTTTGATTCTGGAACCATGTGTCCTGCGAATATGACTGAGGTTTGATATTGGAAATCTGTGGCCTGGGAACTTGACTGAGGTTTGATGGCAGAAACCTGTGGACTGGCAACATGACTGAGGTTTGATTGTAGAACCCTGTGCCCTGGAAACATGACTGTGGCCTGGTAGTGGAAACCCATGGCCTAGGAGTTTGACATTGGTTTGATTCTGGAACGCTGTGGCCTGGGAACATGACTGAAGCGTGATTCTGGAAAAGTGTGGCCTGGGAATATGACTGAAGTTTGAGTCTGGAAATCTGTGGCCTGGGAACTTGACTGAGGTTTGATGGCAGAAATCTTTGGACTGGCAACATGACTGAGGTTTGATTGTAGAACCCTGTACCCTGGAAACATGACTGAGACCTGATACTTGAAACCCATGGCCTGGGAACTTGACATTGGTTTGATTCTGGAACCCTGTGGCCAGGAACAAGACTGAGGCGTGATTCTGGAATGCTGTGCCCTGGGAACATGACATCTGTTTAGATTGTGGAATACTGGGCCCTGGGAACCTGACTGAGGCTTGGTTCTGGAACCCTGTGGACAGGGAACTTGACTGAGGTTTTATTCTGGAATCCTGTGGCCTGGGAACATGACATCAGTGGATTCTGGAACCCTGTGGCCGGGGAACATGTCATCAGTGGATGCTGGAACCCTGTGGCCTGGGAACATGAGAACGGTTTGATTCTGGAACCCTGTGGCTTGGGAATATGTCTGAGGTTTGATGGTGGAAACCTGTGGCCTGGCAACATGACTGAGGTTTGTTTCTGGAACCTTGTTCCCTGGGAACATGACTGAGGTTTGCTTCTGGACACCTTTCTCCTGGGAACATGACTGTGGTTTGAGTGTGGAATCCTGTGGCCTGCGAACATGACTGAGGTTTGATTCTGGAACCATGTGTCATGGGAATATGACTGAGCTTTGATTCTGGAAATCTGTGGCCTGGGAACTTGACTGAGGTTTGATGGCAGAAACCTGTGGACTGGCAACATGACTGAGGTTTGATTGTAGAACC
Organism: Balaenoptera borealis; assembly: GCF_965194805.1. NCBI lineage: Eukaryota > Metazoa > Chordata > Mammalia > Artiodactyla > Balaenopteridae > Balaenoptera > Balaenoptera borealis. The sequence continues at coordinate 43,748,049 of NC_138878.1, forward strand.
CTGTGCCCTGGAAACATGACTGCGACCTGATACTTGAAACCCATGGCTTGGGAACTTGACATTGGTTTGATTCTGGAACCCTGTGGCCAGGGAACATGACTGAGGCGAGATTCTGGAATCCTGTGCCCAGGAAACATGACTGTGGCTTGGTACTGGAAACCCATGGCCTAGGAATTTGACATTGGTTTGATTCTGGAACCCTGTGGCCTGGGAACATGACTGAGGCGTGATTCTGGAATCCTGCGGCCTGGGAACATGACATCTGTTTAGATTATGGAATACTGTGCCCTGGGAACCTGACTGAAAGCTTGGTTCTGGAATCCTGTGGACTGGGAACATGACTGAGGTTTGATTCTGGAACCATGTGGCCTGGGAATATGACTGTGGTTTGATTTTGGAAACCATTGGCCTGTGAACATGACTGATGTTAGATTGAGGAATCCTGGGGCCTGGGAACATGACATCACTTTGGATTCTGGTACCCTGTTGCCTGGGAACATGAAATCGGTTTGATTGTGGAAACCTGTGGTCTGGGAATATGACTGAGGTTTGATGGTGGTATCCTATGGCCTGGCAACATGACTGAGGTTTGATTCTGGATCCCTGGGGCCAGGGAACATGACTGAGGCGTGATTCTGGAAAACTGTGGCCTGGGAATATAACTGAGGTTTGACTCTGGAAATCTGTGGCCTGGGAACTTGACTGAGGTTTGATGGCAGAAATCTGTGGACTGGCTACATTACTTAGGTTTGATTGTAGAACCCTGTGCTATGGAAACATGACTGACACCTGATACTTGAAACGCATGGCCTGGAAAATTGACATTGGTTTGATTCTGGAAACCTGTGGACTGGGAACATGACTGAGGTTTTATTCTGGAACCCTGTAGCCTGGGAATATAACTGAGGATTGTTGCTGGAACCCTGTGGCCTGGGAACATGACTGAGGCGTGATTCTGGAAAAGTGTGGCCTGGGAATATGACTGAGGTTTGATTCTGGAAATCTGTGGCCTGGGAACTTGACTGAGGTTTGATGGCAGAAATCTGTGGACTGGCAACATTACTGAGGTTTGATTGTAGAACCCTGTGCCCTGGAAACATGACTGCGACCTGATACTTGAAACCCATGGCCTGGGAATTTGACATTGGTTTGATTCTGGAACCCTGTGGCCAGGAACAAGACTGAGGCGTGATTCTGGAATGCTGTGCCCTGGGAAAATGAGATCTGTTTAGATTGTGGAATTCTGGGCCCTGGGAACTTGACTGAGGCTTGGTTCTGGAACCCTGTGGACAGGGAACTTGACTGAGGTTTTATTCTGGAATCCTGTGGCCTGGGAACATGACATCAGTGGATTCTGGAACCCTGTGGCCGGGGAACATGACATCAGTGGATTCTGGAACCCTGTGGCCTGGGAACATGAGAACGGTTTGATTCTGGAACACTGTGGCTTGGGAATATGTCTGAGGTTTGATGGTGGAAACCTGTGGCCTGGCAACATGACTGAGGTTTGTTTCTGAAACCCTGTTCCCTGGGAACATGAGTGAGTTTTGCCTCTGGACACCTTTGTCCTGGGAATATGACTGTGGTTTGATTGTGGAACCATGGGTCCTGCAAACATGACTGAGGTTTGATTCTGGAACCATGTGTCCTGGGAATATGACTGAGCTTTGATTCTGGAAATCTGTGGCCTGGGAACTTGACTGAGGTTTGATGGCAGAAATCTGTGGACTGGCAACATGACTGAGGTTTGATTGTAGAACCCTTTGCCCTGGAAACATGACTGCGACCTGATACTTGAAACCCATGGCTTGGGAACTTGACATTGGTTTGATTCTGGAACCCTGTGGCCAGGGAACATGACTGAGGCGAGATTCTGGAATCCTGTGCCCAGGAAACATGACTGTGGCTTGGTACTGGAAACCCATGGCCTAGGAATTTGATATTGGTTTGATTCTGGAACCCTGTGGCCTGGGAACATGACATCTGTTTAGATTATGGAATACTGTGCCCTGGGAACCTGACTGAAAGCTTGGTTCTGGAATCCTGTGGACTGGGAACATGACTGAGGTTTGATTCTGGAACCATGTTGCCTGGGAATATGACTGTGGTTTGATTTTGGAAACCATTGGCCTGTGAACATGACTGATGTTAGATTGAGGAATCCTGGGGCCTGGGAACATGACATCACTTTGGATTCTGGTACCCTGTTGCCTGGGAACATGAAATCGGTTTGATCGTGGAAACCTGTGGTCTGGGAATATGACTGAGGTTTGATGGTGGTACCCTATGGCCTGGCAACATGACTGAGGTTTGATTCTGGATCCCTGTGGCCAGGGAACATGACTGAGGCGTGATTCTGGAAAACTGTGGCCTGGGAATATGACTGAGGTTTGATTCTGGAAATCTGTGGCCTGGGAACTTGACTGAGGTTTGATGGCAGAAATCTGTGGACTGGCAACATTACTGAGGTTTGACTGTTGAACCCTGTGCTCTGGAAACATGACTGCGACCTGATACTTGAAACGCATGGCCTGGGAAATTGACATTGGTTTGATTCTGGAACCCTGTGGACTGGGAACATGACATCTGTTTAGATTGTGGAATACTGGGCCCTGGGAATCTGACTGAGGCTTGGTTTTGGTACCCTGTGGACTGGGAACATGACTGAGGTTTTATTCTGGAACCCTGTAGCCTGCGAAAATAACTGAGGATTGTTTCTCGAACCCTGTGGCCTGGGAACATGACATCAGTGGATTCTGGAACCCTGTGGCCTGGGAACATGAGAACGGTTTGATTCTGGAACCCTGTGGCTTGGGAATATGTCTGAGGTTTGATGGTGGAAACCTGTGGCTTGGCAACATGACTGAGGTTTGTTTCTGGAACCCTGTTCCCTGGGAACATGACTGAGGTTTGATTCTGGACACCTTTGTGCTGGGAACATGACTGTGTTCTGATTGTAGAATCATGGGTCCTGCAAACATGACTGAGGTTTGATCCTGGAACCATGTGTCATGGGAATATGACTGAGCTTTGATTCTGGAAATCTGTGGCCTGGGAACTTGACTGAGGTTTGATGGCAGAAACCTGTGGACTGGCAACATGACTGAGGTTTGATTGTAGAACCCTGTGCCCTGGAAACATGACTGCGACCTGATACTTGAAACCCATGGCTTGGGAACTTGACATTGGTTTGATTCTGGATCCCTGTGGCCAGGGAACATGACTGAGGCGAGATTCTGGAATCCTGTGCCCAGGAAACATGATTGTGGCTTGGTACTGGAAACCCATGGCCTAGGAATTTGACATTGGTTTGATTCTGGAACCCTGTGGCCTGAGAACATGACTGAGGCGTGATTCTGGAATCCTGCGGCCTGGGAACATGACATCTGTTTAGATTAAGGAATACTGTGCCCTGGGAACCTGACTGAAAGCTTGGTTCTGGAATCCTGTGGACTGGGAACATGACTGAGGTTTGATTCTGGAACCATGTGGCCTGGGAATATGACTGTGGTTTGATTTTGGAAATCTTTGGCCTCGGAACTTGACTGAGGTTTGATGTCAGAAACCTGTGGACTGGCAACATGACTGAGGTTTGATTGTAGAACCCTGTGCCCTGGAAACATGACTGTGGCCTGGTAGTGGAAACCCATGGCCTAGGAGTTTGACATTGGTTTGATTCTGGAACGCTGTGGCCTGGGAACATGACCGAGGCGTGATTCTGGAAAAGTGTGGCCTGGGAATATGACTGAAGTTTGATTCTGGAAATCTGTGGCCTGGGAACTTGACTGAGGTTTGATGGCAGAAATCTGTGGACTGGCAACATGACTGAGGTTTGATTGTAGAACCCTGTACCCTGGAAACATGACTGCGACCTGATACTTGAAACCCGTGGCCTGGGAACTTGACATTGGTTTGATTCTGGAACCCTGTGGCCAGGAACAAGACTGAGGCGTGATTCTGGAATGCTGTGCCCTGGGAACATGACATCTGTTTAGATTTTGGAATACTGGGCCCTGGGAACCTGACTGAGGCTTGGTTCTGGAACCCTGTGGACAGGGAACTTGACTGAGGTTTTATTCTGGAATCCTGTGGCCTGGGAACATGACATCAGTGGATTCTGGAACCCTGTGGCCGGGGAACATGTCATCAGTGGATTCTGGAACCCTGTGGCCTGGGAACCTGAGAACGGTTTGATTCTGGAACCCTGTGGCTTGGGAATATGTCTGAGGTTTGATGGTGGAAACCTGTGGCCTGGCAACATGACTGAGGTTTGTTTCTGGAACCCTGTTCCCTGGGAACATGACTGAGGTTTGCTTCTGGACACCTTTCTCCTGGGAACATGACTGTGGTTTGATTGTGGAATCCTGTCGCCTGCGAACATGACTGAGGTTTGATTCTGGAACCATGTGTCCTGGGAATATGACTGAGCTTTGATTCTGGAAATCTGTGGCCTGGGAACTTGACTGAGGTTTGATGGCAGAAACCTGTGGACTGGCAACATGACTGAGGTTTGATTGTAGAACCCTGTGCCCTGGAAACATGACTGCGACCTGATACTTGAAACCCATGGCTTGGGAACTTGACATTGGTTTGATTCTGGAACCCTGTGGCCAGGGAACATGACTGAGGCGAGATTCTGGAATCCTGTGCCCAGGAAACATGACTGTGGCTTGGTACTGGAAACCCATGGCCTAGGAATTTGACATTGGTTTGATTCTGGAACCCTGTGGCCTGGGAACATGACTGAGGCGTGATTCTGGAATCCTGCGGCCTGGGAACATGACATCTGTTTAGATTATGGAATACTGTGCCCTGGGAACCTGACTGAAAGCTTGGTTCTGGAATCCTGTGGACTGGGAACATGACTGAGGTTTGATTCTGGAACCATGTGGCCTGGGAATATGACTGTGGTTTGATTTTGGAAACCATGGGCCTGTGAACATGACTGATGTTAGATTGAGGAATCCTGGGGCCTGGGAAGATGATATCACTTTGGATTCTGGTACCCTGTTGCCTGGGAACATGAAATCGGTTTGATTGTGGAAACCTGTGGTCTGGGAATATGACTGAGGTTTGATGGTGGTACCCTATGGCCTGGCAACATGACTGAGGTTTGATTCTGGATCCCTGTGGCCAGGGAACATGACTGAGGCGTGATTCTGGAAAACTGTGGCCTGGGAATATGACTGAGGTTTGATTCTGGAAATCTGTGGCCTGGGAACTTGACTGAGGTTTGATGGCAGAAATCTGTGGACTGGCAACATTACTGAGGTTTGATTGTTGAACCCTGTGCTCTGGAAACATGACTGCGACCTGATACTTGAAACGCATGGCCTGGGAAATTGACATTGGTTTGATTCTGGAACCCTGTGGACTGGGAACATGACTGAGGTTTTATTCTGGAACCCTGTAGCCTGGGAATATACCTGAGGATTGTTTCTGGAACCCGGTGGCCTGGTAACATGACTGAGGCGTGATTCTGGAAAAGTGTGGCCTGGGAATATGACTGAGGTTTGATTCTGGAAATCTGTGGCCTGGGAACTTGACTGAGGTTTGATGGCAGAAATCTGTGGACTGGCAACATGACTGAGGTTTGATTGTAGAACCCTGTGCCCTGGAAACATGACTGCGACCTGATACTTGAAACCCATGGCCTGGGAATTTGACATTGGTTTGATTCTGGAACCCTGTGGCCAGGAACAAGACTGAGGCGTGATTCTGGAATCCTGTTGCCTGGGAACATGACATCTGTTTAGATTGTGGAATACTGGGCCCTGGGAATCTGACTGAGGCTTGGTTTTGGTACCCTGTGGACTGGGAACATGACTGAGGTTTTATTCTGGAACCCTGTAGCCTGCGAAAATAACTGAGGATTGTTTCTCGAACCCTGTGGCCTGGGAACATGACATCAGTGGATTCTGGAACCCTGTGGCCTGGGAACATGAGAACGGTTTGATTCTGCAACCCTGTGGCCTGGGAACATGTCTGAGGTTTGATGGTGGAAACCTGTGGCTTGGCAACATGACTGAGGTTTGTTTCTGGAACCCTGTTCCCTGGGAACATGACTGAGGTTTGATTCTGGACACCTTTGTGCTGGGAACATGACTGTGTTCTGATTGTAGAATCATGGGTCCTGCAAACATGACTGAGGTTTGATTCTGAAACCATGTGTCCTGCGAATATGACTGAGGTTTGATATTGGAAATCTTTGGCCTGGGAACTTGACTGAGGTTTGATGGCAGAAACCTGTGGACTGGCAACATGACTGAGGTTTGATTGTAGAACCCTGTGCCCTGGAAACATGACTGTGGCCTGGTAGTGGAAACCCATGGCCTAGGAGTTTGACATTGGTTTGATTCTGGAACGCTGTGGCCTAGGAACATGACTGAGGCGTGATTCTGGAAAAGTGTGGCCTGGGAATATGACTGAAGTTTGATTCTGGAAATCTGTGGCCTGGGAACTTGACTGAGGTTTGATGGCAGAAATCTGTGGACTGGCAACATGACTGAGGTTTGATTGTAGAACCCTGTACCCTGGAAACATGACTGCGACCTGATACTTGAAACCCATGGCCTGGGAACTTGACATTGGTTTGATTCTGGAACCCTGTGGCCCGGAACAAGACTGAGGCGTGATTCTGGAATGCTGTGCCCTGGGAACATGACATCTGTTTAGATTGTGGAATACTGGGCCCTGGGAACCTGACTGAGGCTTGGTTCTGGAACCCTGTGGACAGGGAACTTGACTGAGGTTTTATTCTGGAATCCTGTGGCCTGGGAACATGACATCAGTGGATTCTGGAACCCTGTGGCCGGGGAACATGTCATCAGTGGATTCTGGAACCCTGTGGCCTGGGAACATGAGAACGGTTTGATTCTGGAACCCTGTGGCTTGGGAATATGTCTGAGGTTTGATGGTGGAAACCTGTGGCCTGGCAACATGACTGAGGTTTGTTTCTGGAACCCTGTTCCCTGGGAACATGACTGAGGTTTGCTTCTGGACACCTTTGTCCTGGGAACATGACTGTGGTTTGATTGTGGAATCCTGTGGCCTGCGAACATGACTGAGGTTTGATTCTGGAACCATGCGTCCTGGGAATATGACTGAGCTTTGATTCTGGAAATCTGTGGCCTGGGAACTTGACTGAGGTTTGATGGCAGAAACCTGTGGACTGGCAACATGACTGAGGTTTGATGTAGAACCCTGTGCCCTGGAAACATGACTGCGACCTGATACTTGAAACCCATGGCTTGGGAACTTGACATTGGTTTGATTCTGGAACCCTGTGGCCAGGGAACATGACTGAGGCGAGATTCTGGAATCCTGTGCCCAGGAAACATGACTGTGGCTTGGTACTGGAAACCCATGGCCTAGGAATTTGACATTGGTTTGATTCTGGAACCCTGTGGCCTGGGAATATGACTGAGTCGTGATTCTGGAATCCTGCGGCCTGGGAACATGACATCTGTTTAGATTATGGAATACTGTGCCCTGGGAACCTGACTGAAAGCTTGGTTCTGGAATCCTGTGGACTGGGAACATGACTGAGGTTTGATTCTGGAACCCTGTAGCCTGGGAATATAACTGAGGATTGTTGCTGGAACCCTGTGGCCTGGGACCATGACTCTGGCGTGATTCTGGAAAAGTGTGGCCTGGGAATGTGACTGAGGTTTGATTCTGGATATCTGTGGCCTGGGAACTTGACTGAGGTTTGATGGCAGAAATCTGTGGACTGGCAACATTACTGAGGTTTGATTGTAGAACCCTGTGCCCTGGTAACATGACTGAGACCTGATACTTGAAACCCATGGCCTGGGAACTTGACATTGGTTTGATTCTGGAACCCTGTGGCCAGGAACAAGACTGAGGCGTGATTCTGGAATGCTGTGCCCTGGGAACATGAGATCTGTTTAGATTGTGGAATTCTGGGCACTGGGAACCTGACTGAGGCTTGGTTCTGGAACCCTGTGGACAGGGAACTTGACTGAGGTTTGATTCTGGAACCATGTGGCCTGGGAATATGACTGTGGTTTGATTTTGGAAACCATTGGCCTGTGAACATGACTGATGTTAGATTGAGGAATCCTGGGGCCTGGGAACATGACATCACTTTGGATTCTGGTACCCTGTTGCCTGGGAACATGAAATCGGTTTGATTGTGGAAACCTGTGGTCTGGGAATATGACTGAGGTTTGATGGTGGTACCCTATGGCCTGGCAACATGACTGAGGTTTGATTCTGGATCCCTGTGGCCAGGGAACATGACTGAGGCGTGATTCTGGAAAACTGTGGCCTGGGAATATGACTGAGGTTTGATTCTGGAAATCTGTGGCCTGGGAACTTGACTGAGGTTTGATGGCAGAAATCTGTGGACTGGCAACATTACTGAGGTTTGATTGTTGAACCCTGTGCTCTGGAAACATGACTGCGACCTGATACTTGAAACGCATGGCCTGGGAAATTGACATTGGTTTGATTCTGGAACCCTGTGGACCGGGAACATGACTGAGTTTTTATTCTGGAACCCTGTAGCCTGGGAATATAACTGAGGATTGTTTCTGGAACCCGGTGGCCTGGTAACATGACTGAGGCGTGATTCTGGAAAAGTGTGGCCTGGGAATATGACTGAGGTTTGATTCTGGAAATCTGTGGCCTGGGAACTTGACTGAGGTTTGATGGCAGAAATCTGTGGACTGGCAACATGACTGAGGTTTGATTGTAGAACCCTGTGCCCTGGAAACATGACTGCGACCTGATACTTGAAACCCATGGCCTGGGAATTTGACATTGGTTTGATTCTGGAACCCTGTGGCCAGGAACAAGACTGAGGCGTGATTCTGGAATCCTGTTGCCTGGGAACATGACATCTGTTTAGATTGTGGAATACTGGGCCCTGGGAATCTGACTGAGGCTTGGTTTTGGTACCCTGTGGACTGGGAACATGACTGAGGTTTTATTCTGGAACCCTGTAGCCTGCGAAAATAACTGAGGATTGTTTCTCGAACCCTGTGGCCTGGGAACATGACATCAGTGGATTCTGGAACCCTGTGGCCTGGGAACATGAGAACGGTTTGATTCTGGAACCCTGTGGCCTGGGAACATGTCTGAGGTTTGATGGTGGAAACCTGTGGCTTGGCAACATGACTGAGGTTTGTTTCTGGAACCCTGTTCCCTGGGAACATGACTGAGGTTTGATTCTGGACACCTTTGTGCTGGGAACATGACTGTGTTCTGATTGTAGAATCATGGGTCCTGCAAACATGACTGAGGTTTGATTCTGGAACCATGTGTCCTGCGAATATGACTGAGGTTTGATATTGGAAATCTTTGGCCTGGGAACTTGACTGAGGTTTGATGGCAGAAACCTGTGGACTGGCAACATGACTGAGGTTTGATTGTAGAACCCTGTGCCCTGGAAACATGACTGTGGCCTGGTAGTGGAAACCCAAGGCCTAGGAGTTTGACATTGGTTTGATTCTGGAACGCTGTGGCCTAGGAACATGACTGAGGCGTGATTCTGGAAAAGTGTGGCCTGGGAATATGACTGAAGTTTGATTCTGGAAATCTGTGGCCTGGGAACTTGACTGAGGTTTGATGGCAGAAATCTGTGGACTGGCAACATGACTGAGGTTTGATTGTAGAACCCTGTACCCTGGAAACATGACTGCGACCTGATACTTGAAACCCATGGCTTGGGAACTTGACATTGGTTTGATTCTGGAACCCTGTGGCCAGGGAACATGACTGAGGCGAGATTCTGGAATCCTGTGCCCAGGAAACATGACTGTGGCTTGGTACTGGAAACCCATGGCCTAGGAATTTGACATTGGTTTGATTCTGGAACCCTGTGGCCTGGGAACATGACTGAGGCGTGATTCTGGAATCCTGCGGCCTGGGAACATGACATCTGTTTAGATTATGGAATACTGTGCCCTGGGAACCTGACTGAAAGCTTGGTTCTGGAATCCTGTGGACTGGGAACATGACTGAGGTTTGATTCTGGAACCATGTGGCCTGGGAATATGACTGTGGTTTGATTTTGGAAACCATTGGCCTGTGAACATGACTGATGTTAGATTGAGGGATCCTGGGGCCTGGGAACATGACATCACTTTGGATTCTGGTACCCTGTTGCCTGGGAACATGAAATCGGTTTGATTGTGGAAACCTGTGGTCTGGGAATATGACTGAGGTTTGATGGTGGTATCCTATGGCCTGGCAACATGACTGAGGTTTGATTCTGGATCCCTGGGGCCAGGGAACATGACTGAGGCGTGATTCTGGAAAACTGTGGCCTGGGAATATGACTGAGGTTTGACTCTGGAAATCTGTGGCCTGGGAACTTGACTGAGGTTTGATGGCAGAAACCTGTGGACTGGCAACATGACTGAGGTTTGATTGTAGAACCCTGTGCCCTGGAAACATGACTGTGGCCTGGTAGTGGAAACCCATGGCCTAGGAGTTTGACATTGGTTTGATTCTGGAACGCTGTGGCCTGGGAACATGACTGAGGCGTGATTCTGGAAAAGTGTGGCCTGGGAATATGACTTAAGTTTGATTCTGGAAATCTGTGGCCTGGGAACTTGACTGAGGTTTGATGGCAGAAATCTGTGGACTGGCAACATGACTGAGGTTTGATTGTAGAACCCTGTGCCCTGGAAACATGACTGCGACCTGATACTTGAAACCCATGGCCTGGGAACTTGACATTGGTTTGATTCTGGAACCCTGTGGCCAGGAACAAGACTGAGGCGTGATTCTGGAATGCTGTGCCCTGGGAACATGACATCTGTTTAGATTGTGGAATACTGGGCCCTGGGAACCTGACTGAGGCTTGGTTCTGGAACCCTGTGGACAGGGAACTTGACTGAGGTTTTATTCTGGAATCCTGTGGCCTGGGAACATGTCATCAGTGCATTCTGGAACCCTGTGGCCTGGGAACATGAGAACGGTTTGATTCTGGAACCCTGTGGCTTGGGAATATGTCTGAGGTTTGATGGTGGAAACCTGTGGCCTGGCAACATGACTGAGGTTTGTTTCTGGAACCCTGTTCCCTGGGAACATGACTGAGGTTTGCTTCTGGACACCTTTCTCCTGGGAACATGACTGTGGTTTGATTGTGGAATCCTGTGGCCTGCGAACATGACTGAGGTTTGATTCTGGAACCATGTGTCCTGGGAATATGACTGAGCTTTGATTCTGGAAATCTGTGGCCTGGGAACTTGACTGAGGTTTGATGGCAGAAATCTGTGGACTGGCAACATTACTGAGGTTTGATTGTTGAACCCTGTGCTCTGGAAACATGACTGCGACCTGATACTTGAAACGCATGGCCTGGGAAATTGACATTGGTTTGATTCTGGAACCCTGTGGACTGGGAACATGACTGAGGTTTTATTCTGGAACCCTGTAGCCTGGGAATATACCTGAGGATTGTTTCTGGAACCCGGTGGCCTGGTAACATGACTGAGGCGTGATTCTGGAAAAGTGTGGCCTGGGAATATGACTGAGGTTTGATTCTGGAAATCTGTGGCCTGGGAACTTGACTGAGGTTTGATGGCAGAAATCTGTGGACTGGCAACATGACTGAGGTTTGATTGTAGAACCCTGTGCCCTGGAAACATGACTGCGACCTGATACTTGAAACCCATGGCCTGGGAATTTGACATTGGTTTGATTCTGGAACCCTGTGGCCAGGAACAAGACTGAGGCGTGATTCTGGAATCCTGTTGCCTGGGAACATGACATCTGTTTAGATTGTGGAATACTGGGCCCTGGGAATCTGACTGAGGCTTGGTTTTGGTACCCTGTGGACTGGGAACATGACTGAGGTTTTATTCTGGAACCCTGTAGCCTGCGAAAATAACTGAGGATTGTTTCTCGAACCCTGTGGCCTGGGAACATGACATCAGTGGATTCTGGAACCCTGTGGCCTGGGAACATGAGAACGGTTTGATTCTGCAACCCTGTGGCCTGGGAACATGTCTGAGGTTTGATGGTGGAAACCTGTGGCTTGGCAACATGACTGAGGTTTGTTTCTGGAACCCTGTTCCCTGGGAACATGACTGAGGTTTGATTCTGGACACCTTTGTGCTGGGAACATGACTGTGTTCTGATTGTAGAATCATGGGTCCTGCAAACATGACTGAGGTTTGATTCTGAAACCATGTGTCCTGCGAATATGACTGAGGTTTGATATTGGAAATCTTTGGCCTGGGAACTTGACTGAGGTTTGATGGCAGAAACCTGTGGACTGGCAACATGACTGAGGTTTGATTGTAGAACCCTGTGCCCTGGAAACATGACTGTGGCCTGGTAGTGGAAACCCATGGCCTAGGAGTTTGACATTGGTTTGATTCTGGAACGCTGTGGCCTAGGAACATGACTGAGGCGTGATTCTGGAAAAGTGTGGCCTGGGAATATGACTGAAGTTTGATTCTGGAAATCTGTGGCCTGGGAACTTGACTGAGGTTTGATGGCAGAAATCTGTGGACTGGCAACATGACTGAGGTTTGATTGTAGAACCCTGTACCCTGGAAACATGACTGCGACCTGATACTTGAAACCCATGGCCTGGGAACTTGACATTGGTTTGATTCTGGAACCCTGTGGCCCGGAACAAGACTGAGGCGTGATTCTGGAATGCTGTGCCCTGGGAACATGACATCTGTTTAGATTGTGGAATACTGGGCCCTGGGAACCTGACTGAGGCTTGGTTCTGGAACCCTGTGGACAGGGAACTTGACTGAGGTTTTATTCTGGAATCCTGTGGCCTGGGAACATGACATCAGTGGATTCTGGAACCCTGTGGCCGGGGAACATGTCATCAGTGGATTCTGGAACCCTGTGGCCTGGGAACATGAGAACGGTTTGATTCTGGAACCCTGTGGCTTGGGAATATGTCTGAGGTTTGATGGTGGAAACCTGTGGCCTGGCAACATGACTGAGGTTTGTTTCTGGAACCCTGTTCCCTGGGAACATGACTGAGGTTTGCTTCTGGACACCTTTGTCCTGGGAACATGACTGTGGTTTGATTGTGGAATCCTGTGGCCTGCGAACATGACTGAGGTTTGATTCTGGAACCATGCGTCCTGGGAATATGACTGAGCTTTGATTCTGGAAATCTGTGGCCTGGGAACTTGACTGAGGTTTGATGGCAGAAACCTGTGGACTGGCAACATGACTGAGGTTTGATGTAGAACCCTGTGCCCTGGAAACATGACTGCGACCTGATACTTGAAACCCATGGCTTGGGAACTTGACATTGGTTTGATTCTGGAACCCTGTGGCCAGGGAACATGACTGAGGCGAGATTCTGGAATCCTGTGCCCAGGAAACATGACTGTGGCTTGGTACTGGAAACCCATGGCCTAGGAATTTGACATTGGTTTGATTCTGGAACCCTGTGGCCTGGGAATATGACTGAGTCGTGATTCTGGAATCCTGCGGCCTGGGAACATGACATCTGTTTAGATTATGGAATACTGTGCCCTGGGAACCTGACTGAAAGCTTGGTTCTGGAATCCTGTGGACTGGGAACATGACTGAGGTTTGATTCTGGAACCCTGTAGCCTGGGAATATAACTGAGGATTGTTGCTGGAACCCTGTGGCCTGGGACCATGACTCTGGCGTGATTCTGGAAAAGTGTGGCCTGGGAATGTGACTGAGGTTTGATTCTGGATATCTGTGGCCTGGGAACTTGACTGAGGTTTGATGGCAGAAATCTGTGGACTGGCAACATTACTGAGGTTTGATTGTAGAACCCTGTGCCCTGGAAACATGACTGAGACCTGATACTTGAAACCCATGGCCTGGGAACTTGACATTGGTTTGATTCTGGAACCCTGTGGCCAGGAACAAGACTGAGGCGTGATTCTGGAATGCTGTGCCCTGGGAACATGAGATCTGTTTAGATTGTGGAATTCTGGGCACTGGGAACCTGACTGAGGCTTGGTTCTGGAACCCTGTGGACAGGGAACTTGACTGAGGTTTGATTCTGGAACCATGTGGCCTGGGAATATGACTGTGGTTTGATTTTGGAAACCATTGGCCTGTGAACATGACTGATGTTAGATTGAGGAATCCTGGGGCCTGGGAACATGACATCACTTTGGATTCTGGTACCCTGTTGCCTGGGAACATGAAATCGGTTTGATTGTGGAAACCTGTGGTCTGGGAATATGACTGAGGTTTGATGGTGGTACCCTATGGCCTGGCAACATGACTGAGGTTTGATTCTGGATCCCTGTGGCCAGGGAACATGACTGAGGCGTGATTCTGGAAAACTGTGGCCTGGGAATATGACTGAGGTTTGATTCTGGAAATCTGTGGCCTGGGAACTTGACTGAGGTTTGATGGCAGAAATCTGTGGACTGGCAACATTACTGAGGTTTGATTGTTGAACCCTGTGCTCTGGAAACATGACTGCGACCTGATACTTGAAACGCATGGCCTGGGAAATTGACATTGGTTTGATTCTGGAACCCTGTGGACCGGGAACATGACTGAGTTTTTATTCTGGAACCCTGTAGCCTGGGAATATAACTGAGGATTGTTTCTGGAACCCGGTGGCCTGGTAACATGACTGAGGCGTGATTCTGGAAAAGTGTGGCCTGGGAATATGACTGAGGTTTGATTCTGGAAATCTGTGGCCTGGGAACTTGACTGAGGTTTGATGGCAGAAATCTGTGGACTGGCAACATGACTGAGGTTTGATTGTAGAACCCTGTGCCCTGGAAACATGACTGCGACCTGATACTTGAAACCCATGGCCTGGGAATTTGACATTGGTTTGATTCTGGAACCCTGTGGCCAGGAACAAGACTGAGGCGTGATTCTGGAATCCTGTTGCCTGGGAACATGACATCTGTTTAGATTGTGGAATACTGGGCCCTGGGAATCTGACTGAGGCTTGGTTTTGGTACCCTGTGGACTGGGAACATGACTGAGGTTTTATTCTGGAACCCTGTAGCCTGCGAAAATAACTGAGGATTGTTTCTCGAACCCTGTGGCCTGGGAACATGACATCAGTGGATTCTGGAACCCTGTGGCCTGGGAACATGAGAACGGTTTGATTCTGGAACCCTGTGGCCTGGGAACATGTCTGAGGTTTGATGGTGGAAACCTGTGGCTTGGCAACATGACTGAGGTTTGTTTCTGGAACCCTGTTCCCTGGGAACATGACTGAGGTTTGATTCTGGACACCTTTGTGCTGGGAACATGACTGTGTTCTGATTGTAGAATCATGGGTCCTGCAAACATGACTGAGGTTTGATTCTGGAACCATGTGTCCTGCGAATATGACTGAGGTTTGATATTGGAAATCTTTGGCCTGGGAACTTGACTGAGGTTTGATGGCAGAAACCTGTGGACTGGCAACATGACTGAGGTTTGATTGTAGAACCCTGTGCCCTGGAAACATGACTGTGGCCTGGTAGTGGAAACCCAAGGCCTAGGAGTTTGACATTGGTTTGATTCTGGAACGCTGTGGCCTAGGAACATGACTGAGGCGTGATTCTGGAAAAGTGTGGCCTGGGAATATGACTGAAGTTTGATTCTGGAAATCTGTGGCCTGGGAACTTGACTGAGGTTTGATGGCAGAAATCTGTGGACTGGCAACATGACTGAGGTTTGATTGTAGAACCCTGTACCCTGGAAACATGACTGCGACCTGATACTTGAAACCCATGGCTTGGGAACTTGACATTGGTTTGATTCTGGAACCCTGTGGCCAGGGAACATGACTGAGGCGAGATTCTGGAATCCTGTGCCCAGGAAACATGACTGTGGCTTGGTACTGGAAACCCATGGCCTAGGAATTTGACATTGGTTTGATTCTGGAACCCTGTGGCGTGGGAACATGACTGAGGCGTGATTCTGGAATCCTGCGGCCTGGGAACATGACATCTGTTTAGATTATGGAATACTGTGCCCTGGGAACCTGACTGAAAGCTTGGTTCTGGAATCCTGTGGACTGGGAACATGACTGAGGTTTGATTCTGGAACCATGTGGCCTGGGAATATGACTGTGGTTTGATTTTGGAAACCATGGGCCTGTGAACATGACTGATGTTAGATTGAGGGATCCTGGGGCCTGGGAACATGACATCACTTTGGATTCTGGTACCCTGTTGCCTGGGAACATGAAATCGGTTTGATTGTGGAAACCTGTGGTCTGGGAATATGACTGAGGTTTGATGGTGGTACCCTATGGCCTGGCAACATGACTGAGGTTTGATTCTGGATCCCTGTGGCCAGGGAACATGACTGAGGCGTGATTCTGGAAAACTGTGGCCTGGGAATATGACTGAGGTTTGACTCTGGAAATCTGTGGCCTGGGAACTTGACTGAGGTTTGATGGCAGAAACCTGTGGACTGGCAACATGACTGAGGTTTGATTGTAGAACCCTGTGCCCTGGAAACATGACTGTGGCCTGGTAGTGGAAACCCATGGCCTAGGAGTTTGACATTGGTTTGATTCTGGAACGCTGTGGCCTGGGAACATGACTGAGGCGTGATTCTGGAAAAGTGTGGCCTGGGAATATGACTTAAGTTTGATTCTGGAAATCTGTGGCCTGGGAACTTGACTGAGGTTTGATGGCAGAAATCTGTGGACTGGCAACATGACTGAGGTTTGATTGTAGAACCCTGTGCCCTGGAAACATGACTGCGACCTGATACTTGAAACCCATGGCCTGGGAACTTGACATTGGTTTGATTCTGGAACCCTGTGGCCAGGAACAAGACTGAGGCGTGATTCTGGAATGCTGTGCCCTGGGAACATGACATTTGTTTAGATTGTGGAATACTGGGCCCTGGGAACCTGACTGAGGCTTGGTTCTGGAACCCTGTGGACAGGGAACTTGACTGAGGTTTTATTCTGGAATCCTGTGGCCTGGGAACATGTCATCAGTGCATTCTGGAACCCTGTGGCCTGGGAACATGAGAACGGTTTGATTCTGGAACCCTGTGGCTTGGGAATATGTCTGAGGTTTGATGGTGGAAACCTGTGGCCTGGCAACATGACTGAGGTTTGTTTCTGGAACCCTGTTCCCTGGGAACATGACTGAGGTTTGCTTCTGGACACCTTTCTCCTGGGAACATGACTGTGGTTTGATTGTGGAATCCTGTGGCCTGCGAACATGACTGAGGTTTGATTCTGGAACCATGTGTCCTGGGAATATGACTGAGCTTTGATTCTGGAAATCTGTGGCCTGGGAACTTGACTGAGGTTTGATGGCAGAAACCTGTGGACTGGCAACATGACTGAGGTTTGATTGTAGAACCCTGTACCCTGGAAACATGACTGCGACCTGATACTTGAAACCCATGGCTTGGGAACTTGACATTGGTTTGATTCTTTAACCCTGTGGCCAGGGAACATGACTGAGGCGAGATTCTGGAATCCTGTGCCCAGGAAACATGACTGTGGCTTGGTACTGGAAACCCATGGCCTAGGAATTTGACATTGGTTTGATTCTGGAACCCTGTGGCCTTGGAATATGACTGAGGCGTGATTCTGGAATCCTGCGGCCTGGGAACATGACATCTGTTTAGATTATGGAATACTGTGCCCTGGGAACCTGACTGAAAGCTTGGTTCTGGAATCCTGTGGACTGGGAACATGACTGAGGTTTGATTCTGGAACCATGTGGCCTGGGAATATGACTGTGGTTTGATTTTGGAAACCATTGGCCTGTGAACATGACTGATGTTAGATTGAGGAATCCTGGGGCCTGGGAACATGACATCACTTTGGATTCTGGTACCCTGTTGCCTGGGAACATGAAATCGGTTTGATTGTGGAAACCTGTGGTCTGGGAATATGACTGAGGTTTGATGGTGGTACCCTATGGCCTGGCAACATGACTGAGGTTTGATTCTGGATCCCTGTGGCCAGGGAACATGACTGAGGCGTGATTCTGGAAAACTGTGGCCTGGGAATATGACTGAGGTTTGATTCTGGAAATCTGTGGCCTGGGTACTTGACTGAGGTTTGATGGCAGAAATCTGTGGACTGGCAACATTACTGAGGTTTGATTGTTGAATCCTGTGCTCTGGAAACATGACTGCGACCTGATACTTGAAACGCATGGCCTGGGAAATTGACATTGGTTTGATTCTGGAACCCTGTGGACTGGGAACATGACTGAGGTTTTATTCTGGAACCCTGTAGCCTGGGAATATAACTGAGGATTGTTTCTGGAACCCGGTGGCCTGGTAACATGACTGAGGCGTGATTCTGGAAAAGTGTGGCCTGGGAATATGACTGAGGTTTGATTCTGGAAATCTGTGGCCTGGGAACTTGACTGAGGTTTGATGGCAGAAATCTGTGGACTGGCAACATTACTGAGGTTTGATTGTAGAACCCTGTGCCCTGGAAACATGACTGCGACCTGATACTTGAAACCCATGGGCTGGGAATTTGACATTGGTTTGATTCTGGAACCCTGTGGCCAGGAACAAGACTGAGGCGTGATTCTGGAATCCTGTTGCCTGGGAACATGACATCTGTTTAGATTGTGGAATACTGGGCCCTGGGAATCTGACTGAGGCTTGGTTTTGGTACCCTATGGACTGGGAACATGACTGAGGTTTTATTCTGGAACCCTGTAGCCTGCGAAAATAACTGAGGATTGTTTCTCGAACCCTGTGGCCTGGGAACATGACATCAGTGGATTCTGGAACCCTGTGGCCTGGGAACATGAGAACGGTTTGATTCTGGAACCCTGTGGCCTGGGAATATGTCTGAGGTTTGATGGTGGAAACCTGTGGCTTGGCAACATGACTGAGGTTTGTTTCTGGAACCCTGTTCCCTGGGAACATGACTGAGGTTTGATTCTGGACACCTTTGTGCTGGGAACATGACTGTGTTCTGATTGTAGAATCATGGGTCCTGCAAACATGACTGAGGTTTGATTCTGGAACCATGTGTCCTGCGAATATGACTGAGGTTTGATATTGGAAATCTTTGGCCTGGGAACTTGACTGAGGTTTGATGGCAGAAACCTGTGGACTGGCAACATGACTGAGGTTTGATTGTAGAACCCTGTGCCCTGGAAACATGACTGTGGCCTGGTAGTGGAAACCCATGGCCTAGGAGTATGACATTGGTTTGATTCTGGAACGCTGTGGCCTAGGAACATGACTGAGGCGTGATTCTGGAAAAGTGTGGCCTGGGAATATGACTTAAGTTTGATTCTGGAAATCTGTGGCCTGGGAACTTGACTGAGGTTTGATGGCAGAAATCTGTGGACTGGCAACATGACTGAGATTTGATTGTAGAACCCTGTACCCTGGAAACATGACTGAGACCTGATACTTGAAACCCATGGCCTGGGAACTTGACATTGGTTTGATTCTGGAACCCTGTGGCCAGGAACAAGACTGAGGCGTGATTCTGGAATGCTGTGCCCTGGGAACATGACATCTGTTTAGATTGTGGAATACTGGGCCCTGGGAACCTGACTGAGGCTTGGTTCTGGAACCCTGTGGACAGGGAACTTGACTGAGGTTTTATTCTGGAATCCTGTGGCCTGGGAACATGACATCAGTGGATTCTGGAACCCTGTGGCCGGGGAACATGTCATCAGTGGATTCTGGAACCCTGTGGCCTGGGAACATGAGAACGGTTTGATTCTGGAACCCTGTGGCTTGGGAATATGTCTGAGGTTTGATGGTGGAAACCTGTGGCCTGGCAACATGACTGAGGTTTGTTTCTGGAACCCTGTTCCCTGGGAACATGACTGAGGTTTGCTTCTGGACACCTTTCTCCTGGGAACATGACTGTGGTTTGATTGTGGAATCCTGTGGCCTGCGAACATGACTGAGGTTTGATTCTGGAACCATGTGTCCTGGGAATATGACTGAGCTTTGATTCTGGAAATCTGTGGCCTGGGAACTTGACTGAGGTTTGATGGCAGAAACCTGTGGACTGGCAACATGACTGAGGTTTGATTGTAGAACCCTGTACCCTGGAAACATGACTGAGACCTGATACTTGAAACCCATGGCTTGGGAACTTGACATTGGTTTGATTCTTTAACCCTGTGGCCAGGGAACATGACTGAGGCGAGATTCTGGAATCCTGTGCCCAGGAAACATGACTGTGGCTTGGTACTGGAAACCCATGGCCTAGGAATTTGACATTGGTTTGATTCTGGAACCCTGTGGCCTTGGAATATGACTGAGGCGTGATTCTGGAATCCTGCGGCCTGGGAACATGACATCTGTTTAGATTATGGAATACTGTGCCCTGGGAACCTGACTGAAAGCTTGGTTCTGGAATCCTGTGGACTGGGAACATGACTGAGGTTTGATTCTGGAACCATGTGGCCTGGGAATATGACTGTGGTTTGATTTTGGAAACCATTGGCCTGTGAACATGACTGATGTTAGATTGAGGAATCCTGGGGCCTGGGAACATGACATCACTTTGGATTCTGGTACCCTGTTGCCTGGGAACATGAAATCGGTTTGATTGTGGAAACCTGTGGTCTGGGAATATGACTGAGGTTTGATGGTGGTACCCTATGGCCTGGCAACATGACTGAGGTTTGATTCTGGATCCCTGTGGCCAGGGAACATGACTGAGGCGTGATTCTGGAAAACTGTGGCCTGGGAATATGACTGAGGTTTGATTCTGGAAATCTGTGGCCTGGGTACTTGACTGAGGTTTGATGGCAGAAATCTGTGGACTGGCAACATTACTGAGGTTTGATTGTTGAATCCTGTGCTCTGGAAACATGACTGCGACCTGATACTTGAAACGCATGGCCTGGGAAATTGACATTGGTTTGATTCTGGAACCCTGTGGACTGGGAACATGACTGAGGTTTTATTCTGGAACCCTGTCGCCTGGGAATATAACTGAGGATTGTTTCTGGAACCCGGTGGCCTGGTAACATGACTGAGGCGTGATTCTGGAAAAGTGTGGCCTGGGAATATGACTGAGGTTTGATTCTGGAAATCTGTGGCCTGGGAACTTGACTGAGGTTTGATGGCAGAAATCTGTGGACTGGCAACATTACTGAGGTTTGATTGTAGAACCCTGTGCCCTGGAAACATGACTGCGACCTGATACTTGAAACCCATGGGCTGGGAATTTGACATTGGTTTGATTCTGGAACCCTGTGGCCAGGAACAAGACTGAGGCGTGATTCTGGAATCCTGTTGCCTGGGAACATGACATCTGTTTAGATTGTGGAATACTGGGCCCTGGGAATCTGACTGAGGCTTGGTTTTGGTACCCTATGGACTGGGAACATGACTGAGGTTTTATTCTGGAACCCTGTAGCCTGCGAAAATAACTGAGGATTGTTTCTCGAACCCTGTGGCCTGGGAACATGACATCAGTGGATTCTGGAACCCTGTGGCCTGGGAACATGAGAACGGTTTGATTCTGGAACCCTGTGGCCTGGGAATATGTCTGAGGTTTGATGGTGGAAACCTGTGGCTTGGCAACATGACTGAGGTTTGTTTCTGGAACCCTGTTCCCTGGGAACATGACTGAGGTTTGATTCTGGACACCTTTGTGCTGGGAACATGACTGTGTTCTGATTGTAGAATCATGGGTCCTGCAAACATGACTGAGGTTTGATTCTGGAACCATGTGTCCTGCGAATATGACTGAGGTTTGATATTGGAAATCTTTGGCCTGGGAACTTGACTGAGGTTTGATGGCAGAAACCTGTGGACTGGCAAAATGACTGAGGTTTGATTGTAGAACCCTGTGCCCTGGAAACATGACTGTGGCCTGGTAGTGGAAACCCATGGCCTAGGAGTATGACATTGGTTTGATTCTGGAACGCTGTGGCCTAGGAACATGACTGAGGCGTGATTCTGGAAAAGTGTGACCTGGGAACATGACTTAAGTTTGATTCTGGAAATCTGTGGCCTGGGAACTTGACTGAGGTTTGATGGCAGAAATCTGTGGACTGGCAACATGACTGAGATTTGATTGTAGAACCCTGTACCCTGGAAACATGACTGAGACCTGATACTTGAAACCCATGGCCTGGGAACTTGACATTGGTTTGATTCTGGAACCCTGTGGCCAGGAACAAGACTGAGGCGTGATTCTGGAATGCTGTGCCCTGGGAACATGACATCTGTTTAGATTGTGGAATACTGGGCCCTGGGAACCTGACTGAGGCTTGGTTCTGGAACCCTGTGGACAGGGAACTTGACTGAGGTTTTATTCTGGAATCCTGTGGCCTGGGAACATGACATCAGTGGATTCTGGAACCCTGTGGCCGGGGAACATGTCATCAGTGGATTCTGGAACCCTGTGGCCTGGGAACATGAGAACGGTTTGATTCTGGAACCCTGTGGCTTGGGAATATGTCTGAGGTTTGATGGTGGAAACCTGTGGCCTGGCAACATGACTGAGGTTTGTTTCTGGAACCCTGTTCCCTGGGAACATGACTGAGGTTTGCTTCTGGACACCTTTCTCCTGGGAACATGACTGTGGTTTGATTGTGGAATCCTGTGGCCTGCGAACATGACTGAGGTTTGATTCTGGAACCATGTGTCCTGGGAATATGACTGAGCTTTGATTCTGGAAATCTGTGGCCTGGGAACTTGACTGAGGTTTGATGGCAGAAACCTGTGGACTGGCAACATGACTGAGGTTTGATTGTAGAACCCTGTACCCTGGAAACATGACTGAGACCTGATACTTGAAACCCATGGCTTGGGAACTTGACATTGGTTTGATTCTTTAACCCTGTGGCCAGGGAACATGACTGAGGCGAGATTCTGGAATCCTGTGCCCAGGAAACATGACTGTGGCTTGGTACTGGAAACCCATGGCCTAGGAATTTGACATTGGTTTGATTCTGGAACCCTGTGGCCTGGGAACATGACTGAGGCGTGATTCTGGAATCCTGCGGCCTGGGAACATGACATCTGTTTAGATTATGGAATACTGTGCCCTGGGAACCTGACTGAAAGCTTGGTTCTGGAATCCTGTGGACTGGGAACATGACTGAGGTTTGATTCTGGAACCATGTGGCCTGGGAATATGACTGTGGTTTGATTTTGGAAACCATTGGCCTGTGAACATGACTGATGTTAGATTGAGGGATCCTGGGGCCTGGGAACATGACATCACTTTGGATTCTGGTACCCTGTTGCCTGGGAACATGAAATCGGTTTGATTGTGGAAACCTGTGGTCTGGGAATATGACTGAGGTTTGATGGTGGTATCCTATGGCCTGGCAACATGACTGAGGTTTGATTCTGGATCCCTGGGGCCAGGGAACATGACTGAGGCGTGATTCTGGAAAACTGTGGCCTGGGAATATGACTGAGGTTTGACTCTGGAAATCTGTGGCCTGGGAACTTGACTGAGGTTTGATGGCAGAAACCTGTGGACTGGCAACATGACTGAGGTTTGATTGTAGAACCCTGTGCCCTGGAAACATGACTGTGGCCTGGTAGTGGAAACCCATGGCCTAGGAGTTTGACATTGGTTTGATTCTGGAACGCTGTGGCCTGGGAACATGACTGAGGCGTGATTCTGGAAAAGTGTGGCCTGGGAATATGACTGAAGTTTGATTCTGGAAATCTGTGGCCTGGGAACTTGACTGAGGTTTGATGGCAGAAATCTGTGGACTGGCAACATGACTGAGGTTTGATTGTAGAACCCTGTGCCCTGGAAACATGACTGCGACCTGATACTTGAAACCCATGGCCTGGGAACTTGACATTGGTTTGATTCTGGAACCCTGTGGCCAGGAACAAGACTGAGGCGTGATTCTGGAATGCTGTGCCCTGGGAACATGACATCTGTTTAGATTGTGGAATACTGGGCCCTGGGAACCTGACTGAGGCTTGGTTCTGGAACCCTGTGGACAGGGAACTTGACTGAGGTTTTATTCTGGAATCCTGTGGCCTGGGAACATGTCATCAGTGCATTCTGGAACCCTGTGGCCTGGGAACATGAGAACGGTTTGATTCTGGAACCCTGTGGCTTGGGAATATGTCTGAGGTTTGATGGTGGAAACCTGTGGCCTGGCAACATGACTGAGGTTTGTTTCTGGAACCCTGTTCCCTGGGAACATGACTGAGGTTTGCTTCTGGACACCTTTCTCCTGGGAACATGACTGTGGTTTGATTGTGGAATCCTGTGGCCTGCGAACATGACTGAGGTTTGATTCTGGAACCATGTGTCCTGGGAATATGACTGAGCTTTGATTCTGGAAATCTGTGGCCTGGGAACTTGACTGAGGTTTGATGGCAGAAACCTGTGGACTGGCAACATGACTGAGGTTTGATTGTAGAACCCTGTACCCTGGAAACATGACTGCGACCTGATACTTGAAACCCATGGCTTGGGAACTTGACATTGGTTTGATTCTTTAACCCTGTGGCCAGGGAACATGACTGAGGCGAGATTCTGGAATCCTGTGCCCAGGAAACATGACTGTGGCTTGGTACTGGAAACCCATGGCCTAGGAATTTGACATTGGTTTGATTCTGGAACCCTGTGGCCTTGGAATATGACTGAGGCGTGATTCTGGAATCCTGCGGCCTGGGAACATGACATCTGTTTAGATTATGGAATACTGTGCCCTGGGAACCTGACTGAAAGCTTGGTTCTGGAATCCTGTGGACTGGGAACATGACTGAGGTTTGATTCTGGAACCATGTGGCCTGGGAATATGACTGTGGTTTGATTTTGGAAACCATTGGCCTGTGAACATGACTGATGTTAGATTGAGGAATCCTGGGGCCTGGGAACATGACATCACTTTGGATTCTGGTACCCTGTTGCCTGGGAACATGAAATCGGTTTGATTGTGGAAACCTGTGGTCTGGGAATATGACTGAGGTTTGATGGTGGTACCCTATGGCCTGGCAACATGACTGAGGTTTGATTCTGGATCCCTGTGGCCAGGGAACATGACTGAGGCGTGATTCTGGAAAACTGTGGCCTGGGAATATGACTGAGGTTTGATTCTGGAAATCTGTGGCCTGGGTACTTGACTGAGGTTTGATGGCAGAAATCTGTGGACTGGCAACATTACTGAGGTTTGATTGTTGAATCCTGTGCTCTGGAAACATGACTGCGACCTGATACTTGAAACGCATGGCCTGGGAAATTGACATTGGTTTGATTCTGGAACCCTGTGGACTGGGAACATGACTGAGGTTTTATTCTGGAACCCTGTCGCCTGGGAATATAACTGAGGATTGTTTCTGGAACCCGGTGGCCTGGTAACATGACTGAGGCGTGATTCTGGAAAAGTGTGGCCTGGGAATATGACTGAGGTTTGATTCTGGAAATCTGTGGCCTGGGAACTTGACTGAGGTTTGATGGCAGAAATCTGTGGACTGGCAACATTACTGAGGTTTGATTGTAGAACCCTGTGCCCTGGAAACATGACTGCGACCTGATACTTGAAACCCATGGGCTGGGAATTTGACATTGGTTTGATTCTGGAACCCTGTGGCCAGGAACAAGACTGAGGCGTGATTCTGGAATCCTGTTGCCTGGGAACATGACATCTGTTTAGATTGTGGAATACTGGGCCCTGGGAATCTGACTGAGGCTTGGTTTTGGTACCCTATGGACTGGGAACATGACTGAGGTTTTATTCTGGAACCCTGTAGCCTGCGAAAATAACTGAGGATTGTTTCTCGAACCCTGTGGCCTGGGAACATGACATCAGTGGATTCTGGAACCCTGTGGCCTGGGAACATGAGAACGGTTTGATTCTGGAACCCTGTGGCCTGGGAATATGTCTGAGGTTTGATGGTGGAAACCTGTGGCTTGGCAACATGACTGAGGTTTGTTTCTGGAACCCTGTTCCCTGGGAACATGACTGAGGTTTGATTCTGGACACCTTTGTGCTGGGAACATGACTGTGTTCTGATTGTAGAATCATGGGTCCTGCAAACATGACTGAGGTTTGATTCTGGAACCATGTGTCCTGCGAATATGACTGAGGTTTGATATTGGAAATCTTTGGCCTGGGAACTTGACTGAGGTTTGATGGCAGAAACCTGTGGACTGGCAAAATGACTGAGGTTTGATTGTAGAACCCTGTGCCCTGGAAACATGACTGTGGCCTGGTAGTGGAAACCCATGGCCTAGGAGTATGACATTGGTTTGATTCTGGAACGCTGTGGCCTAGGAACATGACTGAGGCGTGATTCTGGAAAAGTGTGGCCTGGGAATATGACTTAAGTTTGATTCTGGAAATCTGTGGCCTGGGAACTTGACTGAGGTTTGATGGCAGAAATCTGTGGACTGGCAACATGACTGAGATTTGATTGTAGAACCCTGTACCCTGGAAACATGACTGAGACCTGATACTTGAAACCCATGGCCTGGGAACTTGACATTGGTTTGATTCTGGAACCCTGTGGCCAGGAACAAGACTGAGGCGTGATTCTGGAATGCTGTGCCCTGGGAACATGACATCTGTTTAGATTGTGGAATACTGGGCCCTGGGAACCTGACTGAGGCTTGGTTCTGGAACCCTGTGGACAGGGAACTTGACTGAGGTTTTATTCTGGAATCCTGTGGCCTGGGAACATGACATCAGTGGATTCTGGAACCCTGTGGCCGGGGAACATGTCATCAGTGCATTCTGGAACCCTGTGGCCTGGGAACATGAGAACGGTTTGATTCTGGAACCCTGTGGCTTGGGAATATGTCTGAGGTTTGATGGTGGAAACCTGTGGCCTGGCAACATGACTGAGGTTTGTTTCTGGAACCCTGTTCCCTGGGAACATGACTGAGGTTTGCTTCTGGACACCTTTCTCCTGGGAACATGACTGTGGTTTGATTGTGGAATCCTGTGGCCTGCGAACATGACTGAGGTTTGATTCTGGAACCATGTGTCCTGGGAATATGACTGAGCTTTGATTCTGGAAATCTGTGGCCTGGGAACTTGACTGAGGTTTGATGGCAGAAACCTGTGGACTGGCAACATGACTGAGGTTTGATTGTAGAACCCTGTACCCTGGAAACATGACTGCGACCTGATACTTGAAACCCATGGCTTGGGAACTTGACATTGGTTTGATTCTTTAACCCTGTGGCCAGGGAACATGACTGAGGCGAGATTCTGGAATCCTGTGCCCAGGAAACATGACTGTGGCTTGGTACTGGAAACCCATGGCCTAGGAATTTGACATTGGTTTGATTCTGGAACCCTGTGGCCTGGGAACATGACTGAGGCGTGATTCTGGAATCCTGCGGCCTGGGAACATGACATCTGTTTAGATTATGGAATACTGTGCCCTGGGAACCTGACTGAAAGCTTGGTTCTGGAATCCTGTGGACTGGGAACATGACTGAGGTTTGATTCTGGAACCATGTGGCCTGGGAATATGACTGTGGTTTGATTTTGGAAACCATTGGCCTGTGAACATGACTGATGTTAGATTGAGGAATCCTGGGGCCTGGGAACATGACATCACTTTGGATTCTGGTACCCTGTTGCCTGGGAACATGAAATCGGTTTGATTGTGGAAACCTGTGGTCTGGGAATATGACTGAGGTTTGATGGTGGTACCCTATGGCCTGGCAACATGACTGAGGTTTGATTCTGGATCCCTGTGGCCAGGGAACATGACTGAGGCGTGATTCTGGAAAACTGTGGCCTGGGAATATGACTGAGGTTTGATTCTGGAAATCTGTGGCCTGGGTACTTGACTGAGGTTTGATGGCAGAAATCTGTGGACTGGCAACATTACTGAGGTTTGATTGTTGAATCCTGTGCTCTGGAAACATGACTGCGACCTGATACTTGAAACGCATGGCCTGGGAAATTGACATTGGTTTGATTCTGGAACCCTGTGGACTGGGAACATGACTGAGGTTTTATTCTGGAACCCTGTCGCCTGGGAATATAACTGAGGATTGTTTCTGGAA
Source organism: Balaenoptera borealis (assembly GCF_965194805.1). Lineage (NCBI taxonomy): Eukaryota > Metazoa > Chordata > Mammalia > Artiodactyla > Balaenopteridae > Balaenoptera > Balaenoptera borealis. The sequence goes on from NC_138878.1 coordinate 43,775,939, forward strand.
CCCGGTGGCCTGGTAACATGACTGAGGCGTGATTCTGGAAAAGTGTGGCCTGGGAATATGACTGAGGTTTGATTCTGGAAATCTGTGGCCTGGGAACTTGACTGAGGTTTGATGGCAGAAATCTGTGGACTGGCAACATTACTGAGGTTTGATTGTAGAACCCTGTGCCCTGGAAACATGACTGCGACCTGATACTTGAAACCCATGGGCTGGGAATTTGACATTGGTTTGATTCTGGAACCCTGTGGCCAGGAACAAGACTGAGGCGTGATTCTGGAATCCTGTTGCCTGGGAACATGACATCTGTTTAGATTGTGGAATACTGGGCCCTGGGAATCTGACTGAGGCTTGGTTTTGGTACCCTATGGACTGGGAACATGACTGAGGTTTTATTCTGGAACCCTGTAGCCTGCGAAAATAACTGAGGATTGTTTCTCGAACCCTGTGGCCTGGGAACATGACATCAGTGGATTCTGGAACCCTGTGGCCTGGGAACATGAGAACGGTTTGATTCTGGAACCCTGTGGCCTGGGAATATGTCTGAGGTTTGATGGTGGAAACCTGTGGCTTGGCAACATGACTGAGGTTTGTTTCTGGAACCCTGTTCCCTGGGAACATGACTGAGGTTTGATTCTGGACACCTTTGTGCTGGGAACATGACTGTGTTCTGATTGTAGAATCATGGGTCCTGCAAACATGACTGAGGTTTGATTCTGGAACCATGTGTCCTGCGAATATGACTGAGGTTTGATATTGGAAATCTTTGGCCTGGGAACTTGACTGAGGTTTGATGGCAGAAACCTGTGGACTGGCAAAATGACTGAGGTTTGATTGTAGAACCCTGTGCCCTGGAAACATGACTGTGGCCTGGTAGTGGAAACCCATGGCCTAGGAGTATGACATTGGTTTGATTCTGGAACGCTGTGGCCTAGGAACATGACTGAGGCGTGATTCTGGAAAAGTGTGACCTGGGAATATGACTTAAGTTTGATTCTGGAAATCTGTGGCCTGGGAACTTGACTGAGGTTTGATGGCAGAAATCTGTGGACTGGCAACATGACTGAGATTTGATTGTAGAACCCTGTACCCTGGAAACATGACTGAGACCTGATACTTGAAACCCATGGCCTGGGAACTTGACATTGGTTTGATTCTGGAACCCTGTGGCCAGGAACAAGACTGAGGCGTGATTCTGGAATGCTGTGCCCTGGGAACATGACATCTGTTTAGATTGTGGAATACTGGGCCCTGGGAACCTGACTGAGGCTTGGTTCTGGAACCCTGTGGACAGGGAACTTGACTGAGGTTTTATTCTGGAATCCTGTGGCCTGGGAACATGACATCAGTGGATTCTGGAACCCTGTGGCCGGGGAACATGTCATCAGTGGATTCTGGAACCCTGTGGCCTGGGAACATGAGAACGGTTTGATTCTGGAACCCTGTGGCTTGGGAATATGTCTGAGGTTTGATGGTGGAAACCTGTGGCCTGGCAACATGACTGAGGTTTGTTTCTGGAACCCTGTTCCCTGGGAACATGACTGAGGTTTGCTTCTGGACACCTTTCTCCTGGGAACATGACTGTGGTTTGATTGTGGAGTCCTGTGGCCTGCGAACATGACTGAGGTTTGATTCTGGAACCATGTGTCCTGGGAATATGACTGAGCTTTGATTCTGGAAATCTGTGGCCTGGGAACTTGACTGAGGTTTGATGGCAGAAACCTGTGGACTGGCAACATGACTGAGGTTTGATTGTAGAACCCTGTACCCTGGAAACATGACTGAGACCTGATACTTGAAACCCATGGCTTGGGAACTTGACATTGGTTTGATTCTTTAACCCTGTGGCCAGGGAACATGACTGAGGCGAGATTCTGGAATCCTGTGCCCAGGAAACATGACTGTGGCTTGGTACTGGAAACCCATGGCCTAGGAATTTGACATTGGTTTGATTCTGGAACCCTGTGGCCTGGGAACATGACTGAGGCGTGATTCTGGAATCCTGCGGCCTGGGAACATGACATCTGTTTAGATTATGGAATACTGTGCCCTGGGAACCTGACTGAAAGCTTGGTTCTGGAATCCTGTGGACTGGGAACATGACTGAGGTTTGATTCTGGAACCATGTGGCCTGGGAATATGACTGTGGTTTGATTTTGGAAACCATTGGCCTGTGAACATGACTGATGTTAGATTGAGGAATCCTGGGGCCTGGGAACATGACATCACTTTGGATTCTGGTACCCTGTTGCCTGGGAACATGAAATCGGTTTGATTGTGGAAACCTGTGGTCTGGGAATATGACTGAGGTTTGATGGTGGTACCCTATGGCCTGGCAACATGACTGAGGTTTGATTCTGGATCCCTGTGGCCAGGGAACATGACTGAGGCGTGATTCTGGAAAACTGTGGCTTGGGAATATGACTGAGGTTTGATTCTGGAAATCTGTGGCCTGGGAACTTGACTGAGGTTTGATGGCAGAAATCTGTGGACTGGCAACATTACTGAGGTTTGATTGTAGAACCCTGTGCCCTGGAAACATGACTGCGACCTGATACTTGAAACCCATGGCCTGGGAATTTGACATTGGTTTGATTCTGGAACCCTGTGGCCAGGAACAAGACTGAGGTGTGATTCTGGAATCCTGTTGCCTGGGAACATGACATCTGTTTAGATTGTGGAATACTGGGCCCTGGGAATCTGACTGAGGCTTGGTTTTGGTACCCTGTGGACTGGGAACATGACTGAGGTTTTATTCTGGAACCCTGTAGCCTGCGAAAATAACTGAGGATTGTTTCTCGAACCCTGTGTCCTGGGAACATGACATCAGTGGATTCTGGAACCCTGTGGCCTGGGAACATGAGAACGGTTTGATTCTGGAACCCTGTGGCCTGGGAACATGTCTGAGGTTTGATGGTGGAAACCTGTGGCTTGGCAACATGACTGAGGTTTGTTTCTGGAACCCTGTTCCCTGGGAACATGACTGAGGTTTGATTCTGGACACCTTTGTGCTGGGAACATGACTGTGTTCTGATTGTAGAATCATGGGTCCTGCAAACATGACTGAGGTTTGATTCTGGAACCATGTGTCCTGCGAATATGACTGAGGTTTGATATTGGAAATCTTTGGCCTGGGAACTTGACTGAGGTTTGATGGCAGAAACCTGTGGACTGGCAACATGACTGAGGTTTGATTGTAGAACCCTGTGCCCTGGAAACATGACTGTGGCCTGGTAGTGGAAACCCATGGCCTAGGAGTTTGACATTGGTTTGATTCTAGAACGCTGTGGCCTGGGAACATGACTGAGGCGTGATTCTGGAAAAGTGTGGCCTGGGAATATGACTGAAGTTTGATTCTGGAAATCTGTGGCCTGGGAACTTGACTGAGGTTTGATGGCAGAAATCTGTGGACTGGCTACATTACTTAGGTTTGATTGTAGAACCCTGTGCTATGGAAACATGACTGAGACCTGATACTTGAAACGCATGGCCTGGGAAATTGACATTGGTTTGATTCTGGAACCCTGTGGACTGGGAACATGACTGAGGTTTTATTCTGGAACCCTGTAGCCTGGGAATATAACTGAGGATTGTTGCTGGAACCCTGTGGCCTGGGAACATGATTGAGGCGTGATTCTGGAAAAGTGTGGCCTGGGAATATGACTGAGGTTTGATTCTGGAAATCTGTGGCCTGGGAACTTGACTGAGGTTTGATTCTGGAACCATGTGGCCTGGGAATATGACTGTGGTTTGATTTTGGAAATCTTTGGCCTGGGAACTTGACTGAGGATTGATGGCAGAAACCTGTGGACTGGCAACATGACTGAGGTTTGATTGTAGAACCCTGTGCCCTGGAAACATGACTGTGGCCTGGTAGTGGAAACCCATGGCCTAGGAGTTTGACATTGGTTTGATTCTGGAACGCTGTGGCCAGGAACAAGACTGAGGCGTGATTCTGGAATGCTGTGCCCTGGGAACATGGCATCTGTTTAGATTGTGGAATACTGGGCCCTGGGATCCTGACTGAGGCTTGGTTCTGGAACCCTGTGGACAGGGAACTTGACTGAGGTTTTATTCTGGAATCCTGTGGCCTGGGAACATGACATCAGTGGATTCTGGAACCCTGTGGCCGGGGAACATGTCATCAGTGGATTCTGGAACCCTGTGGCCTGGGAACATGAGAACGGTTTGGTTCTGGAACCCTGTGGCTTGGGAATATGTCTGAGGTTTGATGGTGGAAACCTGTGGCCTGGCAACATGACTGAGGTTTGTTTCTGGAACCCTGTTCCCTGGGAACATGACTGAGGTTTGCTTCTGGACACCTTTCTCCTGGGAACATGACTGTGGTTTGATTGTGGAATCCTGTGGCCTGCGAACATGACTGAGGTTTGATTCTAGAACCATGTGTCCTGGGAATATGACTGAGCTTTGATTCTGGAAATCTGTGGCCTGGGAACTTGACTGACGTTTGATGGCAGAAACCTGTGGACTGGCAACATGACTGAGGTTTGATTGTAGAACCCTGTACCCTGGAAACATGACTGAGACCTGATACTTGAAACCCATGGCTTGGGAACTTGACATTGGTTTGATTCTTTAACCCTGTGGCCAGGGAACATGACTGAGGCGAGATTCTGGAATCCTGTGCCCAGGAAACATGACTGTGGCTTGGTACTGGAAACCCATGGCCTAGGAATTTGACATTGGTTTGATTCTGGAACCCTGTGGCCTGGGAACATGACTGAGGCGTGATTCTGGAATCCTGCGGCCTGGGAACATGACATCTGTTTAGATTATGGAATACTGTGCCCTGGGAACCTGACTGAAAGCTTGGTTCTGGAATCCTGTGGACTGGGAACATGACTGAGGTTTGATTCTGGAACCATGTGGCCTGGGAATATGACTGTGGTTTGATTTTGGAAACCATTGGCCTGTGAACATGACTGATGTTAGATTGAGGAATCCTGGGGCCTGGGAACATGACATCACTTTGGATTCTGGTACCCTGTTGCCTGGGAACATGAAATCGGTTTGATTGTGGAAACCTGTGGTCTGGGAATATGACTGAGGTTTGATGGTGGTACCCTATGGCCTGGCAACATGACTGAGGTTTGATTCTGGATCCCTGTGGCCAGAGAACATGACTGAGGCGTGATTCTGGAAAACTGTGGCCTGGGAATATGACTGAGGTTTGATTCTGGAAATCTGTGGCCTGGGAACTTGACTGAGGTTTGATGGCAGAAATCTGTGGACTGGCAACATTACTGAGGTTTGATTGTTGAACCCTGTGCTCTGGAAACATGACTGCGACCTGATACTTGAAACGCATGGCCTGGGAAATTGACATTGGTTTGATTCTGGAACCCTGTGGACCGGGAACATGACTGAGGTTTTATTCTGGAACCCTGTAGCCTGGGAATATAACTGAGGATTGTTTCTGGAACCCGGTGGCCTGGTAACATGACTGAGGCGTGATTCTGGAAAAGTGTGGCCTGGGAATATGACTGAGGTTTGATTCTGGAAATCTGTGGCCTGGGAACTTGACTGAGGTTTGATGGCAGAAACCTGTGGACTGGCAACATGACTGAGGTTTGATTGTAGAACCCTGTACCCTGGAAACATGACTGCGACCTGATACTTGAAACCCATGGCTTGGGAACTTGACATTGGTTTGATTCTTTAACCCTGTGGCCAGGGAACATGACTGAGGCGAGATTCTGGAATCCTGTGCCCAGGAAACATGACTGTGGCTTGGTACTGGAAACCCATGGCCTAGGAATTTGACATTGGTTTGATTCTGGAACCCTGTGGCCTGGGAACATGACTGAGGCGTGATTCTGGAATCCTGTTGCCTGGGAACATGACATCTGTTTAGATTGTGGAATACTGGGCCCTGGGAATCTGACTGAGGCTTGGTTTTGGTACCCTGTGGACTGGGAACATGACTGAGGTTTTATTCTGGAACCCTGTAGCCTGCGAAAATAACTGAGGATTGTTTCTCGAACCCTGTGGCCTGGGAACATGACATCAGTGGATTCTGGAACCCTGTGGCCTGGGAACATGAGAACGGTTTGATTCTGCAACCCTGTGGCCTGGGAACATGTCTGAGGTTTGATGGTGGAAACCTGTGGCTTGGCAACATGACTGAGGTTTGTTTCTGGAACCCTGTTCCCTGGGAACATGACTGAGGTTTGATTCTGGACACCTTTGTGCTGGGAACATGACTGTGTTCTGATTGTAGAATCATGGGTCCTGCAAACATGACTGAGGTTTGATTCTGAAACCATGTGTCCTGCGAATATGACTGAGGTTTGATATTGGAAATCTTTGGCCTGGGAACTTGACTGAGGTTTGATGGCAGAAACCTGTGGACTGGCAACATGACTGAGGTTTGATTGTAGAACCCTGTGCCCTGGAAACATGACTGTGGCCTGGTAGTGGAAACCCATGGCCTAGGAGTTTGACATTGGTTTGATTCTGGAACGCTGTGGCCTAGGAACATGACTGAGGCGTGATTCTGGAAAAGTGTGGCCTGGGAATATGACTGAAGTTTGATTCTGGAAATCTGTGGCCTGGGAACTTGACTGAGGTTTGATGGCAGAAATCTGTGGACTGGCAACATGACTGAGGTTTGATTGTAGAACCCTGTACCCTGGAAACATGACTGCGACCTGATACTTGAAACCCATGGCCTGGGAACTTGACATTGGTTTGATTCTGGAACCCTGTGGCCCGGAACAAGACTGAGGCGTGATTCTGGAATGCTGTGCCCTGGGAACATGACATCTGTTTAGATTGTGGAATACTGGGCCCTGGGAACCTGACTGAGGCTTGGTTCTGGAACCCTGTGGACAGGGAACTTGACTGAGGTTTTATTCTGGAATCCTGTGGCCTGGGAACATGACATCAGTGGATTCTGGAACCCTGTGGCCGGGGAACATGTCATCAGTGGATTCTGGAACCCTGTGGCCTGGGAACATGAGAACGGTTTGATTCTGGAACCCTGTGGCTTGGGAATATGTCTGAGGTTTGATGGTGGAAACCTGTGGCCTGGCAACATGACTGAGGTTTGTTTCTGGAACCCTGTTCCCTGGGAACATGACTGAGGTTTGCTTCTGGACACCTTTGTCCTGGGAACATGACTGGTTTGATTGTGGAATCCTGTGGCCTGCGAACATGACTGAGGTTTGATTCTGGAACCATGCGTCCTGGGAATATGACTGAGCTTTGATTCTGGAAATCTGTGGCCTGGGAACTTGACTGAGGTTTCATGGCAGAAACCTGTGGACTGGCAACATGACTGAGGTTTGATGTAGAACCCTGTGCCCTGGAAACATGACTGCGACCTGATACTTGAAACCCATGGCTTGGGAACTTGACATTGGTTTGATTCTGGAACCCTGTGGCCAGGGAACATGACTGAGGCGAGATTCTGGAATCCTGTGCCCAGGAAACATGACTGTGGCTTGGTACTGGAAACCCATGGCCTAGGAATTTGACATTGGTTTGATTCTGGAACCCTGTGGCCTGGGAATATGACTGAGTCGTGATTCTGGAATCCTGCGGCCTGGGAACATGACATCTGTTTAGATTATGGAATACTGTGCCCTGGGAACCTGACTGAAAGCTTGGTTCTGGAATCCTGTGGACTGGGAACATGACTGAGGTTTGATTCTGGAACCCTGTAGCCTGGGAATATAACTGAGGATTGTTGCTGGAACCCTGTGGCCTGGGACCATGACTCTGGCGTGATTCTGGAAAAGTGTGGCCTGGGAATGTGACTGAGGTTTGATTCTGGATATCTGTGGCCTGGGAACTTGACTGAGGTTTGATGGCAGAAATCTGTGGACTGGCAACATTACTGAGGTTTGATTGTAGAACCCTGTGCCCTGGAAACATGACTGAGACCTGATACTTGAAACCCATGGCCTGGGAACTTGACATTGGTTTGATTCTGGAACCCTGTGGCCAGGAACAAGACTGAGGCGTGATTCTGGAATGCTGTGCCCTGGGAACATGAGATCTGTTTAGATTGTGGAATTCTGGGCACTGGGAACCTGACTGAGGCTTGGTTCTGGAACCCTGTGGACAGGGAACTTGACTGAGGTTTTATTCTGGAATCCTGTGGCCTGGGAACATGACATCAGTGGATTCTGGAACCCTGTGGCCGGGGAACATGACATCAGTGGATTCTGGGACCCTGTGGCCTGGGAACATGAGAACGGTTTGATTCTGGAACCCTGTGGCTTGGGAATATGTCTGAGGTTTGATGGTGGAAACCTGTGGCCTGGCAACATGACTGAGGTTTGTTTCTGGAACCCTGTTCCCTGGGAACATGACTGAGGTTTGCTTCTGGACACCTTTCTCCTGGGAACATGACTGTGGTTTGATTGTGGAATCCTGTGGCCTGCGAACATGACTGAGGTTTGATTCTGGAACCATGTGTCCTGGGAATATGACTGAGCTTTGATTCTGGAAATCTGTGGCCTGGGAACTTGACTGAGGTTTGATGGCAGAAACCTGTGGACTGGCAACATGACTGAGGTTTGATTGTAGAACCCTGTGCCCTGGAAACATGACTGCGACCTGATACTTGAAACCCATGGCTTGGGAACTTGACATTGGTTTGATTCTTTAACCCTGTGGCCAGGGAACATGACTGAGGCGAGATTCTGGAATCCTGTGCCCAGGAAACATGACTGTGGCTTGGTACTGGAAACCCATGGCCTAGGAATTTGACATTGGTCTGATTCTGGAACCCTGTGGCCTTGGAACATGACTGAGGCGTGATTCTGGAATCCTGCGGCCTGGGAACATGACATCTGTTTAGATTATGGAATACTGTGCCCTGGGAACCTGACTGAAAGCTTGGTTCTGGAATCCTGTGGACTGGGAACATGACTGAGGTTTGATTCTGGAACCATGTGGCCTGGGAATATGACTGTGGTTTGATTTTGGAAACCATTGGCCTGTGAACATGACTGATGTTAGATTGAGGAATCCTGGGGCCTGGGAACATGACATCACTTTGGATTCTGGTACCCTGTTGCCTGGGAACATGAAATCGGTTTGATTGTGGAAACCTGTGGTCTGGGAATATGACTGAGGTTTGATGGTGGTACCCTATGGCCTGGCAACATGACTGAGGTTTGATTCTGGATCCCTGTGGCCAGGGAACATGACTGAGGCGTGATTCTGGAAAACTGTGGCCTGGGAATATGACTGAGGTTTGATTCTGGAAATCTGTGGCCTGGGAACTTGACTGAGGTTTGATGGCAGAAATCTGTGGACTGGCAACATTACTGAGGTTTGATTGTTGAACCCTGTGCTCTGGAAACATGACTGCGACCTGATACTTGAAACGCATGGCCTGGGAAATTGACATTGGTTTGATTCTGGAACCCTGTGGACCGGGAACATGACTGAGGTTTTATTCTGGAACCCTGTAGCCTGGGAATATAACTGAGGATTGTTTCTGGAACCCGGTGGCCTGGTAACATGACTGAGGCGTGATTCTGGAAAAGTGTGGCCTGGGAATATGACTGAGGTTTGATTCTGGAAATCTGTGGCCTGGGAACTTGACTGAGGTTTGATGGCAGAAATCTGTGGACTGGCAACATTACTGAGGTTTGATTGTAGAACCCTGTGCCCTGGAAACATGACTGCGACCTGATACTTGAAACCCATGGCCTGGGAATTTGACATTGGTTTGATTCTGGAACCCTGTGGCCAGGAACAAGACTGAGGCGTGATTCTGGAATGCTGTGCCCTGGGAACATGACATCTGTTTAGATTGTGGAATACTGGGCCCTGGGAACCTGACTGAGGCTTGGTTCTGGAACCCTGTGGACAGGGAACTTGACTGAGGTTTTATTCTGGAATCCTGTGGCCTGGGAACATGACATCAGTGGATTCTGGAACCCTGTGGCCGGGGAACATGTCATCAGTGCATTCTGGAACCCTGTGGCCTGGGAACATGAGAACGGTTTGATTCTGGAACCCTGTGGCTTGGGAATATGTCTGAGGTTTGATGGTGGAAACCTGTGGCCTGGCAACATGACTGAGGTTTGTTTCTGGAACCCTGTTCCCTGGGAACATGACTGAGGTTTGCTTCTGGACACCTTTCTCCTGGGAACATGACTGTGGTTTGATTGTGGAATCCTGTGGCCTGCGAACATGACTGAGGTTTGATTCTGGAACCATGTGTCCTGGGAATATGACTGAGCTTTGATTCTGGAAATCTGTGGCCTGGGAACTTGACTGAGGTTTGATGGCAGAAACCTGTGGACTGGCAACATGACTGAGGTTTGATTGTAGAACCCTGTACCCTGGAAACATGACTGCGACCTGATACTTGAAACCCATGGCTTGGGAACTTGACATTGGTTTGATTCTTTAACCCTGTGGCCAGGGAACATGACTGAGGCGAGATTCTGGAATCCTGTGCCCAGGAAACATGACTGTGGCTTGGTACTGGAAACCCATGGCCTAGGAATTTGACATTGGTTTGATTCTGGAACCCTGTGGCCTGGGAACATGACTGAGGCGTGATTCTGGAATCCTGCGGCCTGGGAACATGACATCTGTTTAGATTATGGAATACTGTGCCCTGGGAACCTGACTGAAAGCTTGGTTCTGGAATCCTGTGGACTGGGAACATGACTGAGGTTTGATTCTGGAACCATGTGGCCTGGGAATATGACTGTGGTTTGATTTTGGAAACCATTGGCCTGTGAACATGACTGATGTTAGATTGAGGAATCCTGGGGCCTGGGAACATGACATCACTTTGGATTCTGGTACCCTGTTGCCTGGGAACATGAAATCGGTTTGATTGTGGAAACCTGTGGTCTGGGAATATGACTGAGGTTTGATGGTGGTACCCTATGGCCTGGCAACATGACTGAGGTTTGATTCTGGATCCCTGTGGCCAGGGAACATGACTGAGGCGTGATTCTGGAAAACTGTGGCCTGGGAATATGACTGAGGTTTGATTCTGGAAATCTGTGGCCTGGGTACTTGACTGAGGTTTGATGGCAGAAATCTGTGGACTGGCAACATTACTGAGGTTTGATTGTTGAATCCTGTGCTCTGGAAACATGACTGCGACCTGATACTTGAAACGCATGGCCTGGGAAATTGACATTGGTTTGATTCTGGAACCCTGTGGACTGGGAACATGACTGAGGTTTTATTCTGGAACCCTGTCGCCTGGGAATATAACTGAGGATTGTTTCTGGAACCCGGTGGCCTGGTAACATGACTGAGGCGTGATTCTGGAAAAGTGTGGCCTGGGAATATGACTGAGGTTTGATTCTGGAAATCTGTGGCCTGGGAACTTGACTGAGGTTTGATGGCAGAAATCTGTGGACTGGCAACATTACTGAGGTTTGATTGTAGAACCCTGTGCCCTGGAAACATGACTGCGACCTGATACTTGAAACCCATGGGCTGGGAATTTGACATTGGTTTGATTCTGGAACCCTGTGGCCAGGAACAAGACTGAGGCGTGATTCTGGAATCCTGTTGCCTGGGAACATGACATCTGTTTAGATTGTGGAATACTGGGCCCTGGGAATCTGACTGAGGCTTGGTTTTGGTACCCTATGGACTGGGAACATGACTGAGGTTTTATTCTGGAACCCTGTAGCCTGCGAAAATAACTGAGGATTGTTTCTCGAACCCTGTGGCCTGGGAACATGACATCAGTGGATTCTGGAACCCTGTGGCCTGGGAACATGAGAACGGTTTGATTCTGGAACCCTGTGGCCTGGGAATATGTCTGAGGTTTGATGGTGGAAACCTGTGGCTTGGCAACATGACTGAGGTTTGTTTCTGGAACCCTGTTCCCTGGGAACATGACTGAGGTTTGATTCTGGACACCTTTGTGCTGGGAACATGACTGTGTTCTGATTGTAGAATCATGGGTCCTGCAAACATGACTGAGGTTTGATTCTGGAACCATGTGTCCTGCGAATATGACTGAGGTTTGATATTGGAAATCTTTGGCCTGGGAACTTGACTGAGGTTTGATGGCAGAAACCTGTGGACTGGCAAAATGACTGAGGTTTGATTGTAGAACCCTGTGCCCTGGAAACATGACTGTGGCCTGGTAGTGGAAACCCATGGCCTAGGAGTATGACATTGGTTTGATTCTGGAACGCTGTGGCCTAGGAACATGACTGAGGCGTGATTCTGGAAAAGTGTGACCTGGGAATATGACTTAAGTTTGATTCTGGAAATCTGTGGCCTGGGAACTTGACTGAGGTTTGATGGCAGAAATCTGTGGACTGGCAACATGACTGAGATTTGATTGTAGAACCCTGTACCCTGGAAACATGACTGAGACCTGATACTTGAAACCCATGGCCTGGGAACTTGACATTGGTTTGATTCTGGAACCCTGTGGCCAGGAACAAGACTGAGGCGTGATTCTGGAATGCTGTGCCCTGGGAACATGACATCTGTTTAGATTGTGGAATACTGGGCCCTGGGAACCTGACTGAGGCTTGGTTCTGGAACCCTGTGGACAGGGAACTTGACTGAGGTTTTATTCTGGAATCCTGTGGCCTGGGAACATGACATCAGTGGATTCTGGAACCCTGTGGCCGGGGAACATGTCATCAGTGGATTCTGGAACCCTGTGGCCTGGGAACATGAGAACGGTTTGATTCTGGAACCCTGTGGCTTGGGAATATGTCTGAGGTTTGATGGTGGAAACCTGTGGCCTGGCAACATGACTGAGGTTTGTTTCTGGAACCCTGTTCCCTGGGAACATGACTGAGGTTTGCTTCTGGACACCTTTCTCCTGGGAACATGACTGTGGTTTGATTGTGGAATCCTGTGGCCTGCGAACATGACTGAGGTTTGATTCTGGAACCATGTGTCCTGGGAATATGACTGAGCTTTGATTCTGGAAATCTGTGGCCTGGGAACTTGACTGAGGTTTGATGGCAGAAACCTGTGGACTGGCATCATGACTGAGGTTTGATTGTAGAACCCTGTACCCTGGAAACATGACTGAGACCTGATACTTGAAACCCATGGCTTGGGAACTTGACATTGGTTTGATTCTTTAACCCTGTGGCCAGGGAACATGACTGAGGCGAGATTCTGGAATCCTGTGCCCAGGAAACATGACTGTGGCTTGGTACTGGAAACCCATGGCCTAGGAATTTGACATTGGTTTGATTCTGGAACCCTGTGGCCTGGGAACATGACTGAGGCGTGATTCTGGAATCCTGCGGCCTGGGAACATGACATCTGTTTAGATTATGGAATACTGTGCCCTGGGAACCTGACTGAAAGCTTGGTTCTGGAATCCTGTGGACTGGGAACATGACTGAGGTTTGATTCTGGAACCATGTGGCCTGGGAATATGACTGTGGTTTGATTTTGGAAACCATTGGCCTGTGAACATGACTGATGTTAGATTGAGGGATCCTGGGGCCTGGGAACATGACATCACTTTGGATTCTGGTACCCTGTTGCCTGGGAACATGAAATCGGTTTGATTGTGGAAACCTGTGGTCTGGGAATATGACTGAGGTTTGATGGTGGTATCCTATGGCCTGGCAACATGACTGAGGTTTGATTCTGGATCCCTGGGGCCAGGGAACATGACTGAGGCGTGATTCTGGAAAACTGTGGCCTGGGAATATGACTGAGGTTTGACTCTGGAAATCTGTGGCCTGGGAACTTGACTGAGGTTTGATGGCAGAAACCTGTGGACTGGCAACATGACTGAGGTTTGATTGTAGAACCCTGTGCCCTGGAAACATGACTGTGGCCTGGTAGTGGAAACCCATGGCCTAGGAGTTTGACATTGGTTTGATTCTGGAACGCTGTGGCCTGGGAACATGACTGAGGCGTGATTCTGGAAAAGTGTGGCCTGGGAATATGACTGAAGTTTGATTCTGGAAATCTGTGGCCTGGGAACTTGACTGAGGTTTGATGGCAGAAATCTGTGGACTGGCAACATGACTGAGGTTTGATTGTAGAACCCTGTGCCCTGGAAACATGACTGCGACCTGATACTTGAAACCCATGGCCTGGGAACTTGACATTGGTTTGATTCTGGAACCCTGTGGCCAGGAACAAGACTGAGGCGTGATTCTGGAATGCTGTGCCCTGGGAACATGACATCTGTTTAGATTGTGGAATACTGGGCCCTGGGAACCTGACTGAGGCTTGGTTCTGGAACCCTGTGGACAGGGAACTTGACTGAGGTTTTATTCTGGAATCCTGTGGCCTGGGAACATGTCATCAGTGCATTCTGGAACCCTGTGGCCTGGGAACATGAGAACGGTTTGATTCTGGAACCCTGTGGCTTGGGAATATGTCTGAGGTTTGATGGTGGAAACCTGTGGCCTGGCAACATGACTGAGGTTTGTTTCTGGAACCCTGTTCCCTGGGAACATGACTGAGGTTTGCTTCTGGACACCTTTCTCCTGGGAACATGACTGTGGTTTGATTGTGGAATCCTGTGGCCTGCGAACATGACTGAGGTTTGATTCTGGAACCATGTGTCCTGGGAATATGACTGAGCTTTGATTCTGGAAATCTGTGGCCTGGGAACTTGACTGAGGTTTGATGGCAGAAACCTGTGGACTGGCAACATGACTGAGGTTTGATTGTAGAACCCTGTACCCTGGAAACATGACTGCGACCTGATACTTGAAACCCATGGCTTGGGAACTTGACATTGGTTTGATTCTTTAACCCTGTGGCCAGGGAACATGACTGAGGCGAGATTCTGGAATCCTGTGCCCAGGAAACATGACTGTGGCTTGGTACTGGAAACCCATGGCCTAGGAATTTGACATTGGTTTGATTCTGGAACCCTGTGGCCTTGGAATATGACTGAGGCGTGATTCTGGAATCCTGCGGCCTGGGAACATGACATCTGTTTAGATTATGGAATACTGTGCCCTGGGAACCTGACTGAAAGCTTGGTTCTGGAATCCTGTGGACTGGGAACATGACTGAGGTTTGATTCTGGAACCATGTGGCCTGGGAATATGACTGTGGTTTGATTTTGGAAACCATTGGCCTGTGAACATGACTGATGTTAGATTGAGGAATCCTGGGGCCTGGGAACATGACATCACTTTGGATTCTGGTACCCTGTTGCCTGGGAACATGAAATCGGTTTGATTGTGGAAACCTGTGGTCTGGGAATATGACTGAGGTTTGATGGTGGTACCCTATGGCCTGGCAACATGACTGAGGTTTGATTCTGGATCCCTGTGGCCAGGGAACATGACTGAGGCGTGATTCTGGAAAACTGCGGCCTGGGAATATGACTGAGGTTTGATTCTGGAAATCTGTGGCCTGGGTACTTGACTGAGGTTTGATGGCAGAAATCTGTGGACTGGCAACATTACTGAGGTTTGATTGTTGAATCCTGTGCTCTGGAAACATGACTGCGACCTGATACTTGAAACGCATGGCCTGGGAAATTGACATTGGTTTGATTCTGGAACCCTGTGGACTGGGAACATGACTGAGGTTTTATTCTGGAACCCTGTCGCCTGGGAATATAACTGAGGATTGTTTCTGGAACCCGGTGGCCTGGTAACATGACTGAGGCGTGATTCTGGAAAAGTGTGGCCTGGGAATATGACTGAGGTTTGATTCTGGAAATCTGTGGCCTGGGAACTTGACTGAGGTTTGATGGCAGAAATCTGTGGACTGGCAACATTACTGAGGTTTGATTGTAGAACCCTGTGCCCTGGAAACATGACTGCGACCTGATACTTGAAACCCATGGGCTGGGAATTTGACATTGGTTTGATTCTGGAACCCTGTGGCCAGGAACAAGACTGAGGCGTGATTCTGGAATCCTGTTGCCTGGGAACATGACATCTGTTTAGATTGTGGAATACTGGGCCCTGGGAATCTGACTGAGGCTTGGTTTTGGTACCCTATGGACTGGGAACATGACTGAGGTTTTATTCTGGAACCCTGTAGCCTGCGAAAATAACTGAGGATTGTTTCTCGAACCCTGTGGCCTGGGAACATGACATCAGTGGATTCTGGAACCCTGTGGCCTGGGAACATGAGAACGGTTTGATTCTGGAACCCTGTGGCCTGGGAATATGTCTGAGGTTTGATGGTGGAAACCTGTGGCTTGGCAACATGACTGAGGTTTGTTTCTGGAACCCTGTTCCCTGGGAACATGACTGAGGTTTGATTCTGGACACCTTTGTGCTGGGAACATGACTGTGTTCTGATTGTAGAATCATGGGTCCTGCAAACATGACTGAGGTTTGATTCTGGAACCATGTGTCCTGCGAATATGACTGAGGTTTGATATTGGAAATCTTTGGCCTGGGAACTTGACTGAGGTTTGATGGCAGAAACCTGTGGACTGGCAAAATGACTGAGGTTTGATTGTAGAACCCTGTGCCCTGGAAACATGACTGTGGCCTGGTAGTGGAAACCCATGGCCTAGGAGTATGACATTGGTTTGATTCTGGAACGCTGTGGCCTAGGAACATGACTGAGGCGTGATTCTGGAAAAGTGTGGCCTGGGAATATGACTTAAGTTTGATTCTGGAAATCTGTGGCCTGGGAACTTGACTGAGGTTTGATGGCAGAAATCTGTGGACTGGCAACATGACTGAGATTTGATTGTAGAACCCTGTACCCTGGAAACATGACTGAGACCTGATACTTG